>NW_028327180.1:38915362-39218392 GCF_987537825.1 Furipterus horrens | reverse complement strand
CTCAGCCAGCTGCCCCCTGCCGAGCTTCAGTTTCCCCATCTGGACCATCTCTTAGGGATCTCAGCACCTGGTGGGAATTCAGGGTGGTGGCTGGGATGGTGGTCAAGGCTGAAAGAAAACATGAGTCCCCACGGTGCTGACCTGGCTGTACCTGTGACTTTGTCATCTTGGGTTTGTTTTATATATATAAAACACCAGAGGACATGTTTATTGATTTTAGAGGGGAAGGAAGAGAGAAAAGGAGAGAAACATCAATTGATTGGTTGAAACATTGATTGGTTGCCTCTCATACACGCTCATAACTGGTGACAGAACCCACAGCCTAGGCATGTGCCCTGACCAGGAATTGAACCCATGACTTCCTTTTTATGGGATTGTGCTTCAACCAACTGAGCCACACCGATCAGGGCTTCTTATTTTTTTTTATTGAGAGGTAATTCATATATCATAAAATTCACACTTTAAACATACAGTTCAACATTTTCATATCTTCACAACTGTCAATGATTGGAACAGAGAGGTCCCTCCTCTGTCAGATGAGATTGACCCCCCCAACCCCTCACCGGGGACTGCCTCTCTTGGGCAGACCCCCTTGGTTTCCCTCTCTCTGTCTCTGACCTGCACCCTTCTGGGCAGCCTAGTCAACTCAGAATTCCAACCCTGCCTGCACCCAGATGGCACCTGCAGTCCAGTCTCCAGCCAGGGCTCCCCCAAGCTACAGACTTGGGGTCCAGCTGCCCCTGGACATCTCCATACAGAGGTCTCACAGTCAACACAGTCATGACCGTTACCCCAGACCTGCTCCTGCCCATCCCCCACCTCAGCTGGCTTCTCCTTCCTTCTGTAAATTGCTCCAGTCAGAATCCTCAGTCATTTCTTGGACATCCGGCCAAGATGGAGGCCTAGACAGATATGCTGTGTCTCCCTCCACAACTAAGAAGGAACACAACTACATTAAAACTAGAGATAATCAGAAGTTCCAGAAAATCAGGCTGCATAGAAGTTCAACAAACAAAGAAATAAAGAAGAAATACTCATCTGGACAGGTAGGAGGGGCAGAGCCAGGGTGGAGAGGACGCAGTGTGGTGGGGGTAGCAGCGGCAGGCCAGCAGAAAGCACAGTCTCACGTTTTAAAAACTAGGGAGGGACACCTGGGGAGCGCTCCCGACATCAGACCAGACCGCACAGCTCACGGTCCCAGCGCCGGGGAAAATAAAGCCTTATTGCTTCTGACTGAGCAAACCAGGGTGGGGTTGGGGCGGAGGAAGAAAATGACGATCTCTCAGTAGAGTCTGCTTGTGTAAAGGGCCCCCACAGTCCTAGAACATACGCAGACCCACCCACTCTGGGAACAACAGCCAGGGCAACAGCTGGAGAGGTGCTGGTCCCATACGGAAATGGGAGAAGTGCCTGGAAAAGGGGCAAGTGCTGAGCAAGTGGCATTGTTCCCTCTCAGACCCCTAACCCACATACAGTGCCACAACGTGGTGAAATGGGTCGCGCTATACTGATGAATACCTAAAGGCTCCGCCCCTTACAACGTAACAGGAGCAACAGCTCTACCTAAGACACAGAGGCAGACAAACACAGGAGCCTGTCAATGAGGAGACAGAAGTATGGCCCAAAAGAGGGAACGGATCAAGTTTCCAGTGGGAGAACTAAGTGACGAGATAGCCAACCTAACAGATGCAAAGTTCAAAACACTGGTGATTGCCCTGGCTGGTGTGGCTCAATGGATTGAGTGCTGGCCTGAGAACTAAAGGGTCACTTGTTTGATTTCCAGTCGAGGCACATGCCTGGGTTGCGGGCCAGTTCCCCAGTTGGGGACACGCAAGAGGCAGCCACACATTGATGTTCCTCTCCCTCTCTTTCTCTCTCCCTTCCCCTCTCTCTAAAAATAAATAAAATCTTTTAAAAAATAATATCTACCACATAGGCTTTTAAAAACAAAAAACAAAAACAAAAAAAACCCACTGGTGCTAAAGATGCTCACAGGCTTGACAGATGTGCTTAAGTACGGCAAATGCATAAGGGAAGAAGTGAAGGCTATGCTAAATGAAACGAAGGAAAAATCCACACAAAACCGATGGTGAAGGGAAGGAAACTGGGTTTCAAATCAATGATTTGGGACATAAGGAAGAAAAAAACAGTAAACCAGTACAGAATGAGGAAAACAAGAACTGAAAAAAATGAGGCTTAGGAACCTCTGGGACAACTTTAAACATGCCCACATCCAAATCATAGGGGTGCCAGGAGAAGAGGAAGAGCAAGAAATTGAAAGCTTATGTGAGAAAATAATGAAGAAAAACTTCCCAAATGTGGCAAAGGAAATAGACATACAAGTCCAGGGAGCACAGAGAATCCCAAACAAGCTAGATCCAAAAAAGGACCACACCTAGACACATCATAATTAAAATGCCAAAGGTTAAAGACAAAGAGAGAATCCTAAGAGTAGCAATAGAAAAGCAGAGAGTTACCTACAAAGGGGTGCCTATAAGACTATAAGCTGATTTCTCAAAAGAAACTTTGCAGACAAGAAGGGGCTGGCAAGAAGTATTCAAGGTGATGAAAAGCAAGGATTTATGACCAAGATTACTCTGTCCAGTAAAGCTATCATTTAGAATGGAAGGGCAGATAAAGTGATTCCCAGACAAGGTAAAGCTAAAGGAGTTCATCATCACCAAGCCATTATTATATGAAATGTTAAAGGGACTTAAGAAAAAGAAGATCAAAATTATGAACATTAAAATGACAACAAACTTACAACTATCAACTGAATCTAAAAAATAAAAACAAAATCCAACTAAGCAAACCAGAATAGGAACAGAATCATAGGTATGGGGATCATTTGGAGGGTTATCCGCTGGGAGGGGGGAGGAGGAGAAATGGGGAAATGGTGCAGGGATTAAGAAGCATAATTGGTTGGTACAAAATAGACAGGAAAGGGTGAAGCCAAAGAATTTATATGCACAACCCATGGACATGAACTAAGAGGGATGGGATTGCTGAAGGGAAGTGGGGTACTAGGTGGAGGGGAGCAAAGGGAAAAAGAATTGGGACTACTGTAACAACATAATAAAATATAGTACTTAAAAAAAAAATCTTAGTCATTTCTGACTCCTTGCTGTTCACTCCACCTCTAATGAGCGCAGCCTGTCCTAACTGTAGATCTTTCCAGAATCCACCCATTTCCCCCTGCTTCAAAACCCCCACCTTAGTCCACCCCATTAGCACCCACCTAGACCAGGCAGTCCTCTTGCCCAGCCTGGTCCCTGGCTCCTGCCCTCATCGCCCCCACCCCCACAGCCTGTCATCCCTGCAGCAGCCACCAGAGAGTTCCTGTGAGCACCCGTGTCAGGGCCAAGTCAGCCCTCTGTCCACAGCTCTCCAGGGCTCCCGAGACCTCTCTTGCTGCTTTGCACCCAGTTTGTCCTTCTGGCACTCTCTCTACTGTACAGGCCCTCTGTGTCCCCCTCATTGTGAGCCCTTGCGGGCAGAGGCCAGTTCTGTTCTGATCATCACTTGCTTCCCCACAGGTTGACACCCAGTTAATGAGTTTCTTGTTGCCACTGAAATAGATCACTGCAAACTTGGCTTAAAACCACACACATTTATTCTCTGACAGTTCTGGCATCAGGAGTATGACATGGGTCTCACTGGGCTAAATCCAGGTGTGGGCAGGGCTGGTCCTTCCTAAAGCTCCAGGGAGAAACATTTTTAGCTTTTTCCAGTTCCTAGAGGCACTGCATCCTTATTTGTGGACTTCCTTCGTCTTCACAGCCAGCAACGCAGCCTCTTCCATCTCTGGCTTTGACACTCCTGCTTCCCTCTTATTAGGACCCTGTGATGACACTGGGTCCCCCAGGGAATCTAGGGTCACCCCCATCCCAGGGCCCTTAATTTAGTTCTGTCTGCAAAGGCCATTCCAAGGTCAGGACATGGACATCTTTTGGAGGGAGGGAGCAAATCTGCTGACAACCCTCATTGAACAGATAATCCTCAGCAGAAGCCACTTTCCCAGTGAGCACACAGGCTCCAAGAGGTCAGTGGTGGGCCTGAGGCCTCCTCCCTGGGAGCCAGGGTTGACGGAATGGTCCTTCTCACTGTGAGCTTCCCTATGCCAGGGAAGCTCTCCTGGGAGCTGTGGTGAAGGAACCAAGTCCTTGGCTGGTTTCCGGAGCTGACACCATCGCTCCAGCCCGGGTACCTGTCCACTGCCTGCTGACCATAGCTCCCCAGGACCCCGCCCTCCCCAACAGCATCCTCACCTGAACCCTCTGGGTCACCTGATTTCTTCATGACCCAACTATGTCCTGGTTAAGCCCTGCTCCTGCCAGCAGAGGAAGACAGCATTTGGTGGATTTAAAGTCACTCAGTTCTTTCCACTAAGGACCTGATGTCTTTGGGGTAAATGGTGGCTCAGAGTTGGGGAGGGTCTCTTCCTGCTGCTCCCACCTGGGGGTGGGTGGTACCAGCATCCAGTCTTCCTGCCATGTCTGCTGGTCTTGTCTCCATGCTCCCATTTCCCACGACAGATTCTTGTGACCCTCCCTGGGGACACAGGGTACCAGTGAGGTTGTAGGTACCTGTGTGAGGGAGGGAGCATGGTGACAGCAGCCCGCACCCCCTTGGAGGGCCAGACATGGGCCAGCGCAGGTTGTGGGCTAGGCCTGTGCTTTGAGCTCCTTGCCGCCAGTCTGAAATCTCCCTTCTCTTCCTCAGGTTTGACCCAGAAGAAGATGGCCCTGACTGAGGTGAGTGTCCTACGGCATATCCTGACCTGCCTCCTCTGGCAGACAGACGAGGAAGCGTCTAGCCATGCTTGGGTCCTACTCTGTGGCCTTGGACAACTTACTGTACTTCTCTGGGCCCCAAATGATGGTGAATGTGAGCTGGGTGAAAATCCCACCCCCCTGCCAGTGTCTGGAGTCTCAGGGAGGGGTGCAGGTTGGGGAGGGATGAGGCCCAAGGACTCAGCCCTGGGCCTTGAGGGAGAGGGGGAGGGCAGTTGGACAAGTGCAGGTCCCTGAGGAGGAGGGGTCTTGCCAGGAGGGTGGTGCCTGCCCAGTGCCTGACTAGCAGCACCTTTAAGGTAGTGTCCCTAGGCAACCCACAGAGGAGCACAAGGTCCCTTTCATTCTCCATAGCTGAAAGCCCGCTGTCTTCACCGTGTTGCAGCCATGTTTCTAGAGAACTTTTCCTGGTGATGGTCACTCTCATGCATACACACCACCATGCGGCCCTGTGGGCCCCTGCTGCTTGTCCTCAGCTAGGGTGATGCATGTGGGGTCACCACTGTCCCTGATTACTTTCCCGTCGCTCCTGAAGGTGGCCTGCGAGGGATGTGTCTGAGCCCCGTTTTATAGGAGAAGCCCAGGTGGTAGCAGGAGTGCCACCTGGGCATCCTGTGTTCCCTCGGAGTCAGGCATCCTATCCCAGGATGCCACCTGCCATGTGGGTCCTTCTGAGGAGAGCTTTGTCCACCTGCTGGGCCTCTGTGGGGCGCTTAGGCCACAAAGCAGTAAAAGGGAAGTGGGTGGGCCCAGGCACTCCAAGGGCAATAGGGAACCAGTGAGGGGTGTGGAGGAAGGGCAGCAACAAAAGGTTCCTCAGGGGATCCCGATCCCTAGTGGCCAGTGTGCAGAACACATGGAAGCCAAGCTGAGGAAGATGGCAGATGGGAGCCATTTGAGGGCTTCCTGGAACCTATGTGGGGTCAGTACAGGTCGGACTGGTGGCCAGAAGGGCTGTGTGGGATTTTTGAATGGTGGCAGGTACACAGTGGGTACTTCTTAAATGCAGTGATGGGTGGAGCCACCAGAGGGGCACTCAGTTCCTGTCTGCTGGTTGGCTTTGGTTCCTGATCCTAAGCTGGCTTCTGTGTCCCTCCAGGCTCCCGTGGCTCCTCCTACCATTCTCCTCTTGCGACGTCACACATGAAAGCCAGTGGCTTCTACACAAGTTTGTTGGGATGGCTCCTGTCACACCTGCCACAGCTGTCCCCTAGAGCTTATAGAAGATGGGCCTGCTCCCAGGCCAGTGGGACCTGGGAGGGGATGCTCTTTGTACTCATTTCAGCGCAGAGGGCTATTCTGCTCCCAGGGGACACTGGGTGATGTCTGGGCACATCTGTGCTTGTCACATTGCGGTTGCTTCTGGCATCGAATGGGTTGGGGCCAGAGATGCTACTCAATCTCCCACAGTACCCATGAAGGCCCCGCATAGAGAACTACTTGGCTCTAATGTCAGCAGTACTGAGGGTAGGATCCTAAAATTAGGGCCAGGAGGTTGGGGCATCTGGCTTCCAGCTTTCTTGAGGAGCTGGGGGTCCTGGTCTGGGTGTGGGACCTTTTGGATATGAGGTGTTGTCCACTGGGTGTGCAGCCTACCCACGCTGCTTTCTATCCCCCGCACGCCCCACATGGCCCAGCCCTGGGCTCCAGCTCAGCACAGTGACTGAGCTCCTCTCTTGCCAGGATTTCTAGAGTGTTACGGCCTCAGTGGCCCCTCCTTGCTGACTTTTAATGCTTCCTGTTTTCTCTTCCCTAGGTCCCGATGATGACTGGACAGCCGGGCCCTGGTCATGGGAGGAAGCTGGGCCATCGGGGCGTGGACGCGTCTGGCGAAACTACTTACAAAAAGGTTTCTCCCCTGTCTTTAGCTGGCTGGGACAGAGTGAAGGGGGCTTTCGGCAATTCCAGGGACGTGTCTGCCCCCCCCCCCCAACACACACACACTGTTTACTGAAGGTCAGGCTTGGGCCATGGCCACACTTTGGGCATGGGCCCATCTGTGCAGGACCCTTGGGCCTGGCCAGGTCCCCGCTGCACATCATCATCCTGAGCAGCCTAGTGATGTGCTCCGAAGCTCTACAGGCTGCACGGCTTGCCTGGCTCTAGGAGTCACCCGTGACCTTGGGGAAGCCCTCAGTGCCCAGCCCTGCTGGCTCATCTAGAAATAGAGGAAATCACAGCTCCCTCTTCTTTCTCGGAAAGCAGGGCTGAGATGAGGCGGTGACAGGAAGCTCTGAGGTAGGCCCGGCGAGGGGAGTGTACAGGCAGCCTGAACCCCACCGCCGTTTGTCCTGCCTTTCTCAGTTGTGCTTCCTGATACAACAGCTTTGCTGAAAGAGTACATGCCCCGTGTTATCCCCCCCTTTTGAAGTGTACAATCAAATGGTTTCCAGAGTGTTCACAGACTTGTGCAGCCATCACCACAGTCAGTTTTAGAATATTTCTATTTCCCCAGAAAGATACCCTGTCCCTATTAGCAGTCACTCCCTGTCTCCCTCACCAGCCCCCAGCAAACATGAACTTACTTTCTGTCTCTGTGGACTTGCCTGTTCTGGACATGTCACATAAATGGAATCACACACTCTGGGGCATTTTGTGTCTGGCTTTGCTCACTGAGCACCATGTGTTCAAGATCCTTCCATGTTGTACCGTGTGTCAGAGCTTTGCTCCTTTTCATGGCTCAGTAATATTCCAGTGTGTGGGTGAGTGGACACTTGGGTTGTTTCCACTTTGGGGCTATTATGAATCATGTTGCTATGAAAATTTATACAGGTTCTTGTAGATGTGTTTTTATCTCTTTGGGGCACATACCTAGCAGTGGAGTTGCTGGGTCACATGGAAACTCTATGTATAACTGTTTGAGGAACTGCCAGACTGTTTCCCACAGCAGCTGCCCCATTTTCTATTCCCACCAGCTGTGCACGAGTATTCCAGTTTCTCCCGGTCCTCACCAGTGCCTGTCTGTCTTTTTGATCACACCCATCCTAGTGCTTGTGAAATGATATCTCACTGTGGTGTTGATTTGCATTTTCCTGTTGGCTGTTGGTGGTGAGCACCTACTCCTGTGCTTGTTGGGCATTTGTGTATCTCCTCTGGAGAAACGTGTGTTCAGTTGATGGCATCTTGAGGTGGAGGTTGGACAGGCCCACCTGGTGAGGGCATTCAGGAAAAGAGGCAGCTGGAGGCTGTGAGACCCTTGGCACGGGATGATGGGCTTACTCGGGGGCAGAAGCTAACTTCTGCCTGCCCTCCTGCTACTTGCTCCTGCGATGGGGATTCTGAGGCCCAGAATCAGAGACTGAGGGTTGAGGTATCTGTCCACTGTGATGCACACGCTGCTTAGAGCTCACAGTGACAATGTAAACCACATTGATGATAAAAGTGTCAACAGCGAATGCTTCTCAGGCATGGGCAGCCTTTAGTCCAGGCCACTAACATGAGTTAACACATTGTCATCTCCATTCCTGGTTACTGGTGGGGAAACTGAGGCACAGAGAGGCAATGTTATTCTCTGGTCCATAACGATGTGAATCACCTAGAAAGTGGGTAGAAGGAACCCAGGTCTGTGGAAATGAAGTTTGGGTGTCACTCTGTAAATTATGCCTCTCCCGCCCCCCAAAAACCCTGATGGTGGATAGACTCCTGTTGCATCAGAGCAGTTTTGAGATGCTGGAATCTTCTAGAACCTTGATTGAAAAGGTGCCTTGGGGTCACACGAGGCAGTGTTGGAGTCTTGGACAAGCCACTTCTTTGCTGTGTGGTTGTGCAGGCCAAGTGACCTACCTGAGGCCCACAAATCTGTGATAAGTGCTAGTAGGTACCCTGGGGCCCAGGGATGGGGTAGGAGCCCGCCCACGGATAGGTCTTGATATGGCTGCGTTTCCCCACAGACCACATCTTCCACCCTGAAGGGGGCCATCCAGCTGGGCATTGGCTACACTGTGGGCAACCTGAGCTCCAAACCAGAGCGCGATGTGCTCATGCAGGATTTCTACGTCGTGGAGAGCATCTTCTTCCCCAGGTAGGCCCACTCCCATGCCTCCAACAGATCACCCAACAGACACACTATTGTCATACAAAACAGTCTTCTATTATCTGAGCTCCCTTCTCTGCTGCAAATAGCACAGGCCTTTATGGGTGTCTGTTTGACTTTGACGTCTGACCAGGGGTCTGTTAGGATATTAGTTTACTGCTGAATCAGAGAGAGCCAATGTAATAGTGGTTTTTTAAAAACAGGGGAAAAGTGATAGAAGTTTATTTTTATCTCTCTCACACACACAGAAAACTGGTAGGCAGTCCTGGGCTGGTCAGGTGGATCCTGGGTTCCTTCTGGTTGCTCCACCATCCTCTATATGCAGCTTTCCTAAGGAGCAGTCCCCAAGTGGCTGCCCAAGCTCCTGCCATCACATCTGCATTTCAATAGCAGGAAGGAGAATGAAAAGGGGAGTACATTCCCTTTTCCTTTAGGGCATGACCAGGAAATGACATACATTGTTTCTGCTCCACTCACAGCTCATTGGTTGAGTAGTCACTTGACCACACCAAGCTGCAAGAGAGGCTGAGCAGTGGTCTTACTCTAGGTGGTCATGTGCTCAGCCAACATCTGTGGACTCTGTTGCTAACAGAGTGGATACTGGGAACCACAGCCTTTGGTCCCATTGGGACCCTCAAGTTGCCTTTTATATTGGCCACTTAAGGAAGGCTGTGGAGCTCAGCACCTAGAGGTACCATCCCTTACAGGCTTTCCCCACTCTTTCCTCCACAGTGAAGGCAGCAACCTCACTCCCGCCCACCACTTCCAGGACTTCAGGTTCAAAACCTATGCACCTGTTGCCTTCCGCTACTTCCGGGAGCTCTTTGGTATCCGGCCAGATGATTACTTGGTAAGTATATTAGTCAGTTGTTGCTTTGTAACTAGTTAGTACAGACTCAATGGCTCAAAACACTATTTGGCTGTAACCTCACAGTTTCTGTGGGTCAAGAATTGGGTGCAAAAAAAAAAAAAGTGGGCGGGGATCAAAAAAAAAAAAAAAAGAATTGGGTGCAGCCCTGACTGTCATGGCTCAGTTGGTTGGGTGTCGTCCCACAAAGAGAAAGGTTACCAGTTTGATTCCTGGTCAGAGCACATGCCTGGGTTGTGGGTTTAGTCCTGGTTAGGGTGTATACAAGAGGCAACCAATTGATGTTTCTTTCTCACATTGATGTTTCTTTTCCTCTCCTTCTTCCTCTCTTCCCCTCTCTCTAAAAATAAATAAGTAAAATATTTAAAAAAATTTTTTTAAACTTGAGTACAACTTAGGTTCTTTGCTCAGGGTTGCAGTCAAGAGGTGTGCAGCAGCTGAGGTCTCATGTAAGTCTAGACTGGGGAAGGATACAAATCCAAGCTCACATTGTCATTGGTGGAACTCAGTTCCTTGCTGGCTATAGGTTGGGGCGTCCTTTCCTTCCACATGGGAAGGAGGGAGAGAGTGTGCCAGCAAAGCAGACGTTACTGTCTCCTGTGAGCTCATCACAGATGGGACCTGCCCAACCCACTCACCGTCCCCTTCCAGTACTCGCTGTGCAATGAGCCGCTGATTGAGCTGTCCAACCCCGGCGCCAGCGGCTCCCTCTTCTACGTCACCAGTGACGATGAGTTCATCATCAAGACCGTGATGCACAAGGAGGCAGAGTTCCTGCAGAAGCTGCTGCCCGGCTACTACATGGTAGGAGTCATAGGTTCCCAGAAGGTTCCAGGGTGGGAGCCAGTATCCTGGGCATCTTTCCAGCCCCTGCCTGCCTCCCCCAACCTCATTCCCCTCTTCCTCCTGGCACATGCAGCAGTTTTGCTCTGCTCCTTTTCACAGACATGCAGGAGCAAAAGCTTCAGGGCCCTGGCAGTAACCCCACACTTGTGAGCAGGAATTGCTGTTTAGGCCCTGGCTCCCCATCTTCCACCCCACTGACGTTGCTGAGTCATGGGTCCAGAAATCGTGGCTCATGGGCTGAGTGTCTCAGCACTTGGTGACTCAGAGGCATGGGAGAAGAGGGACCAGGGCCACCAGCTGGCACCTCACAAAGGACTAGCTGCTTGGGCACCCCCATTCTGGTGTGACTCAGGACCCAAAAGGACATGTCAGGCCCCTGGGCAAGGGTGGGCATGGGGGTATTTATACTCAGGTGGGCTCCACCTGCATGCCAACTACCTTGCTGGGCCAGACCTGGTGGGCATGGGGACAGGCCCCTCTGGTGCTCTGCCCAGGCTGTGACCATCTCCCCTTAGGGAGTCCCTCATCCAGTGATCTTGGTAGGAGCCCTAGTTCCCCTGGATCAGGGATCAACAAACTTTCTGTAAGGAGCCAGACAGCCTTGTGAGTCAACGGTCTGTCTCCACAGCTCAGCTCTGCCGCTATGGCAGGAGCACTGCCATAGACAGCGCCTGAGAGGTCCCGCAGGCCAAGTGCTGATAAAACTTTATTTGTGGACACTGAGATGTGAATTTTATGAGATTTTCATATCTCACAAATGCTATTTTTCTTGTTTTTTTCTTCAACTCTTCACCAACATAAAACCGTTCTGAGTCTAAGAACAAGCAGTTACCTAGAGCTGGTGCTTGGGCTGGAGTTTGCCAACCCCTGCCCTGGACTTTCCTGCAGGCCCTGCCCCTCATGTCCCCCGAGGGTGGGCTGGGGAAGAGGGACACCTGGTCTGACCTGGTGGGAAGTTGGGCCCAGACACCTTGGGAGTGTCCCATGGAGCTCTTTATCGAAAGGCCATGACTCTGCGCCTGGCTCTGTAGAAGCAGACTCTCCTGGAGAATTAGAATTAAACTGGCTGGTGTGAAGTGGGGTGCTGGGGAGGGAGGTGGTAGCCTGTGGCCTGAGATCTGAGTGGCTGTGTGCAAGGCCAGGGGGTGTGGAAGTGGCTCACAGGCAGAGTGTGGCACCCTGGCTGCTGTCCACTGACCTTTATCCATCTTCCCGCTCCTCCCAGAACCTCAACCAGAACCCACGGACGCTGCTACCCAAGTTCTATGGGCTGTACTGCGTGCAATCGGGGGGCAAGAATATCCGTGTGGTGGTAATGAACAACATCCTGCCTCGCATGGTCAAGATGCACCTCAAGTTCGACCTCAAGGGCTCCACGTACAAGCGGCGGGCCAGCAAGAAGGAGCGGGAAAAGAGCATCCCCACCTACAAGGACTTGGACTTCATCCAGGACATGCCAGAGGGGCTCCTGCTTGATGCTGACACCTTCTCTGCTCTTGTCAAAACGCTGCAGCGGGACTGTCTGGTGAGCCTGCTGCCCTAGCCCCACTGCACAGAGAGCGCTCAGGGCCAGAGAGGCCCCTTGCCTGGGCAAGTGCAGGTGGTTAAGGGTGGGGATGCTGGAGATGCCTTTTGTGTGACCCTAAGCATGTCACTCCCCTTTGAGCCTCAGTTTCCCAGTCTGTGAACTGGGGACACTGGTGAAAGCTAGTGCAGTGAGAGCCTGAGATACGCAGCCCAGCGTCAGGTCCCTCCGCTTCCCTTGTCCCTGTGTCCTGAAGCAGACTGTTTTCCTACTGTAGAACCCGAACCCGCAGGAGCAGAGCAACATTCTCATGGCCCTTAACTTAAAGGGTGCCTCAGATTCAGACCTGCCCCACCACACAGCATGCACTGGCTCCATGCTGCCGTCTTCCACGGTTAGGTGCTTTTTTAGGGATAAAGAACGCTTTACTGGTCTGTTGACGAGCCTTTACAGTCTCATTCTGCCACCTGAAGCCTGGATGGTCAGGCCACTCACCTCTCCAGCGATGGGGAAACAGGCCTGGCATGGGGTATCCCTGCGCTAGAACCCCAGCCTGTCGGGCTGGGCTGAGTCCTCTGCTTTGTGCCTTTGGCCCCTCAGCCCACTGCCCCCAGCTCATAGGCTCCTTGGAAAGCTTGACACAATGTCCCCAGAAAACTGCTCAGGGCCTTTTGGCTTCTGGGAGCTCATTCCCAGAGCCCAGGTAGTCTTGGGCCTGGGCTCCACCATGGGGCCTGGAGCAGGTGTCACATCCACAGTACCCAGGCTCCTCTGCTGGTGCCAGGGAAGTGGGAGTGCAGAGCCAGCTGCTCTGCCTTGAGGGAGGAAACTTTCTGTCCTGGACCCGAGAGGCAGTTTGGCCTAGAGTGACACACCATACCTAGGCCACCCCGCAGGGGCCAGTCCCACCTCTGCCCCATCTGCCTGCTGCACCGGCTGGCCTTTCGCCCCTTGGTCTCCTCATCTGTGAAATAGGGACAGTGACTGGGTCTTCTTGCATGGCTCTGGGGACTGAGGGGACACAGATGCAGAGCATGCAACTTGGGGTCACCACCAGGTTTCAGGGCGAGGGAATGGGGACAGAGCGTGTGTCTTCCTGACCCTCTCCCCAACACACACCTGGCAGGTGCTGGAGAGCTTCAAGATCATGGACTACAGCCTGCTCCTGGGCGTGCATAACATCGACCAGCAGGAGCGGGAGCGGCAGGCTGAGGGTGCCCAGAGCACAGCAGACGAGAAGCGGCCACTGGGCCAGAAGGCGCTTTACTCCACAGCCATGGAATCCATCCAAGGCGGGGCCGCATGTGGAGAGGCCATTGAGACGGATGACACGTAGGTGGTGGGGCTGGTGGGGCCGTTGGGGCTTCTAGCTCTTGTCTCTGCCCACACCCTCTTGCCAGGTGTGAACATGGGCAGGGGGAGTTGGCACAGAAGGCAAGTGACAAAGCAAATGAGGTCAGAAGCCTGTATGTGGCCAGTTTCTGGTTTGTCACAGGGACAGCAGTGTCTGACCACCAGGCCTCGTGAAGGTCGTACAGATGATGCACAGCTGTGGTAATCAGTCAGTGGGCTGAGGCTGTTGGCCATGCACATGGGAAATAGACGACCCCTCCCTCCTGCTAGACTGCACTGTATGAACCACAACTATACAGGTGTTGAAAGGTGGCACCGGAGATGGAGGTGACTGGGGATGAGGGAGCCCTTCTATAGCAAGACGCTTGACCCAGAATCCACCAAGCAGCAGGGTTGAGAGCATTGCTTCCTCAAAGATAAAAGGCGGCCATGCCAGGTGATGAGGTCATAGAGAGGAGCATGTACCCTGACTGCACCCACTGAGCCTTAGCCACCCCACCTGGTCTTGCCCTGGGGGCTCGGGATTCAGCCAGGGAGACAGACTTACGGCATGTACCCCTCCCTCGGCACTGGAAACGCTGGGGCCTTATTGCCTGTGGTGGGCTGTTCTGGGCACTGTGGGAGCTGAGCAGCATCCCTGGCCCCTATCCACTTGATGCTGGGAGCACCCCCAGTTGTGACAACCACAGATATACCCAGACATGTCCCAGGTCCCTTAGAAACAGAGTCATCCTAGGTGAGACCTACTACTATAGATGGGTCAAGATCACCCCTTGTCACCATGCACTGGAGGAGGAGGGGGTCATCCCCCCATTTTCTTCTGGGGAGAGAGGCTCAGAGGTGGGGTGGAGACAGCTGTCCTGTGTGCACAGCCAACTGGCAGTGTGGCCGGGGCTTGACCCCAGCCTGGCCAGTGCACTAGGCTACCAGATGCGGAAGGCAGAGGAGGAACCAGGCACAGGGCTACGACTGGAGCAAGATGGGAGGGAGCAGCATGTGCAAAGGCCCTGCGCAGCTGGCCCTGACCTCAGACCATCCTGGCATATTTGTAGGATCTGCACAGGGCCTGACAGGGGATGGCAGGGCATGCAGGTGAGCTCAGCGGTGCATGGAGTGCAGTGAGCAGAGCCTGGGGTTGATGGGTTTGACGTCATTGTGGCTTCAGGGCAGCTGTTACATCGTGTAACCTCATTAACTAGCTGGGCTGGGCATGTGTAGGCCTGGGGCTGCATAAGGTAATTAACTCCCTAGATTGCACCCAAGAGCCCTCATGGTCCTGTCTGGGAGTATGTATATGCATATATGTGTGCATGTGTGTGCAAGTATGTATGTGTGCTGTGTGTACTTGTGCGCACAATTATGTGTGTGCATATGTGTGCAAGTTGCACAAGTGCATGCACGCGTGCTCTGTGTGTGTGTCTTCATATATGTACACGTGTATGTGTGTGCACCTGGGTCTCATAACTATGACTCCTCAGCAGCCTCGGGCTTCCAGCATTGAATTTGTGAGCTGGCTGGGAAAGCTGCTCCATCCAATGCCAAGATAGAGGTCCCCACTATGAAGGTCCAGCCAAGCTGCCACCTACAGGGGGCATGTGGGTTCTTGAGCCCCAGGATCCTTTAGTCCTGCCCGCTGCTCTCTCCCTCCATCCTTATCTCCCCCTGAGTCCCAGACCAGGATCAGGACCCCAGCAGGCTGGACCAGTCCCCAGTTCCCTGCTTGGCCGCGTGGGTGATGGCGCTCTGGGCTCTTCTCTCTCTAGGATGGGCGGGATCCCTGCTGTGAATGGCCGAGGGGAGCGTCTGCTCCTGCACATTGGGATCATCGACATCCTGCAATCCTACAGGTGGGTGCCTTGCCCACACAGATGCACTTGCTCAGGGTAGCCAGGTGCTGTCTGCTTGCAAGGCTCTCTTAACCTTCAGGCTCCTGCTTGGCTGCCCTCCCAAGCCCTAAAGGGAGGCAGGCATTCAGTCCCCAACCCAGAGATTCCAACCTGGAATTTAGATTCATCCTAGGGATTCAGTGATGTTGGAGATAGGTCAAGGCCGGCCCAAGGCATGACAGGGCGAGTGGGATGTTGCCAGCTGATCTTCCACCCAGCCCTGGCTATTGAGCACTTAGTGTGTCAAGTTCTGGGCTAACGAGGGTGAGACAGAAATGCCCCATAGCTGTGAAGGGTGATGTCTCTGGGAAGTTCCTACAACATGAAAAATACATGTGGCTGGTGCCACATAGTACATGGTTTCGAGCATGGACGTGAATGTGGCAAAGCCTGAAGGAACAGACACCCAAGCTTTTTACTTGGAGCTTAAAGTGGGGGTGACAGGCAACCCCACTATTTGTGCCTTGTTCTCTGTGAGCTTTCTGCAGTGGACATTTTAAAATCGTCATTAGATTTTTATTGTAAAAGCAATATATGTCATACAGAATCCAAACATGACAGGTTGTGGACATGGCAGTCTGTGTTTCCCGTCCACACCCCACACCAGTCCAGGAAACCCACTTGGCCTGAGGTGATTTCTTCTTTGCATGTTTCTGTTTTTCAAATGCAGCAGGTTCTCAACATCATTTTGTTCAACATGGTTGCATTATAACATTGCTGAGATGCCTAGGAATGTAACTCTTATTTATATCAATTAGCCTGTGGTAAACTTGATTTTGTTATACATTATTTCTGTTAAAGTCTCAGAAGCTGTAAGTGTAGACTTACTGTGTAAAAACTTGGCTCCTGCTCATCAACTTTTCGTATAATTTTTTCCCCACAAGAGCGCTGACCTCATCCCTGCAGGGATCTCCCTTCTCCCTCAGTTTGGAGCAGGGTTAGGCAGCTTCCAAAGTAGCCAGCCACGGTTTCTGCCTAGGCTCTGGGTGGGGCTGAGTGGTGGGCAGCAAGCAGGTGGAGGTAGGGGTGTTCATAAGGGAATGTGTGCCAAAGAGGGGATTCTCCCCGCCCCCCCCCCCCCCCAGACTAGAGGAGTCCAGGAAGGCTGCCTGGGGAGATGGCATTGTCCTAGCCCAGGTGTGTTGTAGGGTCCTGGCTAGGGGTGACTGCAGAAGGCACTGACTAGCAGAGAGGAACCAGGCTCAGCCTCGGCCAGGAGGAGAGAGGAAAGGCAGGCTCCAGGACGTGCTGGCTGGCTGTACCCTATGGAGGGCCAAGCACCATAGTTTTTTCACTTTCTCTTCCACATCAGAGGTAGTAGGAGCTGCCAGCAGACTGGGTAGGGGACAAGGGAGCTGGACAGGAAAGAGGGTAGGTGGCCTCTGGCTGATGCAGCAAGCAACCCAACTTCCTCTAAACCAGGGCTCCTTCACCTGATGAATTCCAGGACCACCTGTAGTCATGATGACCACAAATGTCCCCAAACATTTCTTGGTGTCCCCTGGGGACAGGGCTGCCCTGGTAGAGAACTTCTGGACCTGAAGATTTGGCTGACATTCTGGGTCCTTTTCCTCTGCAGGTTCATCAAGAAGCTGGAACATACCTGGAAGGCTCTTGTCCATGATGGGGTGAGTGTCATTCGTTCATTCACTCACTCTTTCATTCATTCATTCCACCTCTCTGTTCACAAATGCAGTGACCATCTCCCTGGGCCAGGCACAGGTGCTAAAAAGAGCCAAGAGACACGCCTCCCCTTTCTGGAGTAGCTATCCAGTGGAAGTGGCCCTGTGACCAGGCAGGAGTCTCTTTTGTGGTGTTATAAACCCACAGCAGACAGGAGAGGCATCAAGTACTGACAAGGCCAGCTGGCCATAACCCGAAAATATTTGTGTCAGCCCAGGGGGACCCCAAATGTTGATCAAAGTAACCATCCAGCTGTGAGCAAAAGGGTCCAGGTTCCTTCTGTTTGTTGCTGCATACCCCGAGGCCCTTCCCTTGGCCCCTGGTTCCATGTCACACTCCAGCCAGAGGGAGGTGCTGAGGAGCAGCCAGGGGAGGGGGTGTGCCCTTCCCTTTAAGGTCAGAGAAACTCACTGTCTTGGCTAGCTCGCCCTAAGCCAGACCTGGTCACATGACCACACTCAGCACAGGGAGAATGAGAAATGTAGTTTTTATTCTAGGAGGCCATGTGTCTAGACAGGTTCTGTTCTGTTACTGCAGGGGAAGGACACTGGACTGGGGGGGCGGGGGCCAGAGATGCTGCTCAACACCCCACAGTGCCCAGGATGGCCCCAACCCCCAGAGAATGACCCAGTCCCAATGTCCCCAGTGCCAAGGGGGAGACTGTGCTATAGAAGGCAAGGACACTGGATCCTGGGGAGCAGCAAGGAGTCTGCTTTAGGGGCCCAACATTTATTGAGCACCGACTGTGTGCTGAGCTCCCCGCCTTATGTAAATCCTGGTGAGCACAGCAGTCTCCCGTCTACCTTGTTGCTCATATAAGGGAATGACCTCCAAGAAGGGCAGTGCACTGCCCAGGGTCACCTGATGGTGAGTGCTGGGACAGTTCAGTCTGCCCGGCACTGAGGAACACCAGCTTTCACTTGTCACAGCCGATCGGCTCTGCCCTTGGAGCAGGCATGGCCATGTGCCAATAAAACTACTTATAAAACAGGTGTTGGGCTGTGCTCTGCCAACCTCTGCTTTAGAGAATCCCTCTGGTTCCTTTATTTTGGTATTTATTTGTTTACTTCTTTGAATAGCCATTTATTTTTTGAATAATTATTTTATTCACACGGCTCAAAAAATTAAAAATACAGATGGGTTTATAACATGAAAATCTCCCTGCCACTGTTACCTGATCCCTGGGTCCCTTCCATGAAGCCCCATGCTGTGACCCCATCTCCCCTCCACAGAGAAGGTGGCACCCCACCCCCTGGGCTGTCCTGTGGGACACAGGGAACCGGAGTGCTCACACCCTTGCTCACCTTCGGGCCTCCACATTTCTTCCCAGGACACCGTCTCCGTCCACCGGCCCAGCTTCTATGCCGAGCGTTTCTTCAAGTTCATGAGCAACACGGTCTTTCGGAAGAACTCCTGTGAGTTGCCCCAGCCTTTGGAGAGGGAGGGACCTGGGGAGTGCAGAGAGGAGGGCAGGTGACCTTCAGCAGGATAAACAAGCATGCCTCCTTCTGTGGCTTGGTCAGCCTCAGGCCTCAATCAGGAACTGGTCTCAAGAACAGGATAGTCAGGCGGCTGTGCCACGCAGGACAGCACAGGGCCTGGTGCCCGTGTCCAGGTTTGAGTCCTGGCTTTGCTTCGTCCTGCCTGTGTGACCTTGAGCCAATGGAGGGCATGGGCCTCAGTTTTCCCACCTGGACAGAGACTGTGAGGGCAGCATGTGTTTCACACAAGACAGGCAGGCTTGGCCTAGCTCCAGCACTGAGCAGAGCTGCCCACAGCTTCGCTCCATCACCAAGGACATGTGACTTTGGCAGGCACTGGGATGGTCATTCGCCTAACCAGACATTGTCAGGAAGGGTACAGGGTGAACAGCAGTGACTCTCACCCTGTGGGTGGTCTCGGGAGGTCCCGTATGTGTACTGGCCTCAAGAGTCTCAGACCCTGGTGCACACCCCAGGCTGGGATCCCACATGCCACCCCAAAAGAGTCTTCTTCCTGACATGTCTGTTTGTTGTTTGCTCCCCAGCCCCCCTCCTCCAAAATACAAAATAACTTGTCAGCCTTTGTCACTATGTCCCCAGTGCCCAGCTGGAGGGCCTGTTACATAGTAGGGACTCAGTAACTGTCTGTGTGTGCCTTACTCACCAGGTCTCAAACTCTGTGGGGTGCTCTTGCACCCTGGACCAGGTCTGTGTGGGCTGCTTGCTAGCTCCGTCACCTGGAGCTAGCTCATAGAGCCGAGCTAGCTCATAGAGCCAAGGCAGCTCCACATTCTGTGACATGCAGTCAGTAGTTTGAAATCAACTGCCAGGAAAATTACACCATGGAAATTGACACACACCACAAACCCACCTTTGTCTCCAGAGAGATGTTTGTTGCTGGCCTCTGGGGACTGGATGGCTGTGCACAGGAAAAATGGAGCACCTAGTGTGTGCCAGGAGCTGTGCTGGCCACTAGGGGGGCAGAGGTCACAATAGGAGCAAGGACAGGATGCTGACAGGTGCTGACAGGCCAGGCCTAGTGCAGAGGGTGTTGCGGGGTTCACCTGCCTCACTTCACCTTACTGTTTGCAGATGAGGAACGCTGAACTGTGTCTCCCAGGCCACACAGCCTGGCTGGGAGCCAGGCCCTGGCACTGAGCCCTGCTTTCCCAAAGGCCTTCCATTTCCTTGTTTGACTGTCGGGCCACAGCCATAGTGGCCTGCAACAAATAGGATGAGGCCCCACAGTGCTCAGTAAACAGTGGCAGCTGCTGATTCAACACCTGTTCCCCAAGGGCCCAGGGCAGGGGTGCTAGGTTCCACCTCTGTTGGTAAGCTAAGCCAGGTGGGAAGCAGGGCAGGGCGTCTCGAAGAGCATTGCCTCCAGCCCAGGCTTGAGGAACAGGCTGGAGCTGGGGCATTACGGGCCCTTGGTGCCTACAACACCTTCATGCAAAGGAAGGATGGGGGTCTGTGAGGCCCTTCCTTGTTGCCCCCCCATGCATGCCAACCACTCTCCCTCCCCAGCCCTGAAGTCATCGCCATCCAAGAAGGGCCGTGGTGCCTTGTTGGCAGTCAAGCCCCTGGGGCCCACAGCTGCCTTCTCAGCCAGCCAGATCCCCAGTGAGCGGGAGGACACACAGTATGACCTGCGGGGGGCCCGCAGCTACCCCACGTTGGAGGATGAAGGTGACTGGGCAATGGGAGTGGTGCACTTGGGACAGGAGAAATGAGGGGACTGCTGAGGAAAAACACCATCCCTGGGGGACTAGTGGGAGTGGGGTGCAGGGAGCAACATTATCAGTGTAGTGTGAAGAACGGGACCTCTGAAGCTGGGCCAAGCCTGGATGGGAGCAGCCTGGGTCACAGTCACCCCCCTAGGGAGTGGGAGCAGCTGAGACCAGCCCCAGGAAGAGTTGCAGGGAGAACTGAGCATAGAAGCACCACATGGGAAGGAGACAGCTTCCTCTCACGTCACTAGTGGTGCACAGTGGATGAAGTGGTTGGTGGGGTTGGGCCTGATGTTCTGGAGGTCCCTTCAAGCAACTAGGATCAGAGTCCAGGCAGGGAGGGGCAGGGGGGACAGCATCAAGGAAGAGAGAAACTGCATATCTAAAGGTCCTGGGGCAGGACTGTGCCTGGTGTGTTGAAGGAACAGCAAGGAAGCCATGTGGCTGGAGCAGAGTGAGCGAGGGAGAGAGGGAGGAGGTGAAGACAGGGAGGGGAAAAGGACAGGTGGAGCAGGACTACTGGGAGGCAGTCTGGATTTTAGTTTGAGAGCAGCAGGACTCTACTGGAATCCCTTGTGCTAAGGGGAACAATGTGGGTGACCAGTAGCACCTGCAGTAGAGCCCGGAGCCTGGGGGCCCTCTCACTCCCACAGGTACCCACTATGCCCTCCCTGCAGGTCGGCCCGACCTCCTGCCCTGCACTCCACCTTCTTTTGAGGAGGCCACCACTGCATCTATCGCCACAACCCTGTCCTCCACATCCCTCTCCATCCCAGAGCGGTCCCCCTCAGAGACATCAGAGCAGCCAAGGTACAGGTGAGCAGAAGGGGGCATCTCCCTGGAGCAGAGCTCAGGGGTAGGGCTGTATTCCCAAGAGGAGGGGCCAGGGCGGGGCCGGGGTGGGGTGGGGCAGGCAGGGTGGCCTCCCCACTTGTTCCATCTATTCCACCTGTTTCTGTTCTCTCGAAAGGCGGCGCACACAGTCCTCTGGACAGGATGGCCGGTGAGATGAGACCCCAGCCCTCTCCTCTCCAGTCTTCTCTCTAGTTCCCATTGTCTCCCCAGCTCCTCCCTCTTTCCCCCCTATCCCCCCTTTTCTCCCTCCCCTCCCCTTCTGCATTGCTATCCCCTCCGCATTTCCACCCAGAGCCCCTCTTTCCTGGGCATAGATTATGGCAACAATCAATCTTCAGGCTCTAGAACCACACAGAATCCCAAGTCACTTGTGTTTCTCTTCCACCTGGGGACCCCCCCTTCCCCTGTATCTGTTGATCCTTTCTTTTTCTTTTTTATTCTAGGAGATATAAAAGGGAACATAGTGAAATGCCTGTCCCTGCCCCATGCTCAGCCCCTTCCCTGGGAGCACCCCCTGGGTGGAATTTTTTGACTCTGAAGATATTTTATGAACATACAAACAAACATACACTCTGGCTTGTATTTCCCTTTTGTTTTGACACGAGCTATGGCTCTGTATCCCCTGTCTCTTACTTTGTCACTTTCCAGATGAAGGTTGCTGTTGTGAGCCTTTGCTGGTTCTCTTCCTTTTAACAGGCTGTTCCTTGGGGGACACTTGGGTTGTTTCCAGTTGTTTGATCTTGTCACGTGACTATACTGAATAGGGGTAGCTCTCCAGAATTAGTTCTGGGGGGGATAATTCCTGCCAGTTCAGAAGAAAGTCATGGTATAAAGCATATTTGGTTAAAAGTACATGTCCCTCTTCCAGCTGCCTGCTGGCTGCCAAAAGGTTATGACTGATCTACACCAGGGACATCAACTTCTGGGCACCCAAACCACCCCACCCCTAGTTCAGGCCCCTGGCTTGTGCCCAGCCACACCAGGAATGGGGGCAGAATCCAGGTTGCCACTCACTCATTATGCCCCTGCTGGTGCCAGAGTCCCAGAACCCCCAGGTGGACAGTCGGTTGCCAGAAGACCAGGCCCGAGCTGGGCCAGCCTGGGATGCTGATTAGGTGGTGCCCAGAGATAGCACCTCAGCCCCCCATGGGACTGAACTTAGCACCTGCCCAGAGGAGTTCAGCAGGAGTTCCTGGAAAGTGGAGGTGGGATGAGGAGGGAAATTGAGCATGGCATCCCATTGCCTCCAGGCCTCAGGAGGAAGCACACGTGGAGGAGGACCTGCAGCAGATCACGGTGCAGGTGGAGCCCACATGCAGCGTGGAGATAGTGGTCCCCAAGGAGGAGGAAGAGAGGTGAGTGATCATCGGGTCCATGCAGTCAGTTCGTGCTTTCTGGTTGCCTGCTTCCTATGCTCAACTTCTGCCCCATCCCATTAGCTGAGCATGGTCATGTGGCCAGCTGGCAGCAAGGCAGGCTGGGAAATGTAGTCTAAAATCCTGGAAGCAGAGACATGGGAATGGAGCTTCAGGCATTGGGGTATTGGAGACCATAGATTTCACTCACAGAGCTGCAAGTAGTGTGTCAGCCCAGGGATTGTACCTCATTGGTGATCTGTGGTTCCTTTTCCCCTCCCTGCCCTCACTCTTGCCTGAGCTTATAAGACGGCGACTAGCCAGTTTCTTCAAAGGACCACTTTTGGACTTAGTCACCCTTTCTGTTATCATGTTTTATTCTTGTTTCATGCACTTGAACTTATCAGTTATTTCTTCCTTCTAACTTCTGGTTTGTTTTCTCACTTGTTTCTTCTTCTCAAGCATAGATTTAGTGCTTAAGTTCCTTTTTTCTTTCTTTAATAAGAGATACTTAAGGCTATGAATTTTCCTCTTGAGTACTGCTTTTGCTGTGTCCTATGTGTTTTGACATGAAGCAGTTCTCTTTTTATACTGGCTCATTATTGGATAGTTTTTTATTTCCCTTTTGATGTCCTCTTTGATCCAAGGCAGTGAGGCTTTCAGCCATCTGGGCATGGTCCTGCATTCTGAGGACACTGGGCCGTATCTGGGAACATCTGTGGTTGTCACAACTCGGGGTGCTCAGCATTGATTGGGTGGGGGCCAGAGATGCCACCCAACACCCAGAGCACCCAGGACGGCCCCACAGAGAATGACCCAGCCCTGGTATCAGTAGTGTCCAGGCGGAAAGACCCTGGCTAAGGTTTATTTAGGAGTGTCTCTCCACTTCTGGGTACCTAAGCATTTTTATACCCTTTTAGTTTTTATCTCTAATTGTACTAGGTTTTGAATTGAAGAAAGTGGCCTAAAAAAAGAAATCTATGCCATTTTTTAAACAGATTAAAGTCTTTATGGCCAAGGACAACATTAATTTTTTGAGGGTTTTTTTTGTTTTTGTTTTTTTGTTTTTTTTGAATGTCCATGGACATATGGGAGAAATGTGTGTTTTCTGTCAGGGGATGGAAAGTTCTCTATGAATCTGTTCTGTCCAAGGTATTGATTACTGTCATTCAATTTCTTTATGTCCTAACTTATTTCTAGTCTGTTTTGTCTATTCTATAATTTAGAATTTCTGTTCTATTTCAAGAGACCTTTCTTAGGATTTACAGCATACATTCCCAGGCTGCACTTTGCCATTAATTGTTTATTGTACACAAACATGCATGCACACACATGTTTCTACCATTTTGCTTTTCTTCTGTTAACTGAAGTCTTGCAGTATAAGGTATCATTCAGTCTTTGCTCAGAAAAACATGACTGAAGAACAACTTCTCTGCAGTTAGGGGTGCTCTGTCACCTCAGAGCTTGTCATCTTATTTGTGAGATGAAAATTATGCAGCGGTCACATAGCCACCAGCCAAGGCCTGGCCATGATCCTCACTATCTCTCTGTCTTAGTCTCCTCACTTGTAACACAAGACAGCAGTACCCCTCCTTGAGGGCTTTTCAGTGGATTCATTCACACAAGACTCTTGAGCGGGCCTGGCACATAGTAAGTGCTCAGTTCTGTGTGTTCTGTGTGTTTATAGATGAGGAACTCAGAGGCTCAGAGAAGAGAAGTAAGGCTTCGGGGTTGCACAGCGAGTGAGTGGCAAGGCCAGGATAGTGTGTATGCCTAAGTTGGGAGAGGGGTCCAGGTGGGCCAGTTATTACCTGGGCCACAGTAGAATCGGGGGTGTTTAGTTTTATTTGGCTTCCTGAGACTTTTGTCTCTGTGGCGACATACTGATGAGAGAGGAGGGGGCAGGCAGGTGGGAGGGGGGCCTAGGAAAGGCTGGTGCTGCTGAGAGCCTGGCCCCAGGACTCCCGTGTCCTTCCCTGTCCCCAGGGTGGAAGCTTCCCCAGCCTGTGCCTCTGCTGTGGCTGTTGAAGTAGAAACCGCCAGCCAGGCCTCAGAGCCCGCCAGCCAGGCCTCGGATGAGGAGGACGCACCCGCCACTGATATCTACTTTGTAAGTCCTCCAGAGGCTCTCCCATCACTGGACCCTTGACCTAACATGTGCTCTGGTGCGCACATGCACTTACATTCCCACACACATTGATCGACACATGTTGCACATGATATCACATCTGCATGCATGTGTCTATACACATGCACATGTACACGTGCCCACATGTACACATTTCCACGTTTGCACCAATTCACAGACACATGGACATGCTCGCACACCTGAAATGCTCTTGCACACCCACTGGCACACTCAATATGCTCTTACATACCTAAAGACACTCACATGGTATGCTCTTGATCACATGCACACTCACATGGTATGTGAGGACCTGCCTGGTGTCACCCAGGCCAGGCCATTCCAAGACCAGGAATCTGCCCTGGACCCTCCTCCCCAGAACTGTGACCACTGCCTGGCATGAGCCAAGGCCCATCTGTGCCACCCCGTCCCCCAGGGAATCATCTGAATCATGCTCTCATTCCCGACCTCTGGGTCCTCCTTGGTCTGTGCAGAGCTGGCTGAGGTGGACTGGAAATGCTATGGATCTTCTCCCACTGGGTGGTGGTGCAGCCAGGTGGGCTCCATCCTTAAAGGGGCAGGTGGGCCTCATGCTGTCAACTTTACTGGCCAAGGACATGCAGCTGGCTGCTCCTGGACAAGGTGGGATTTGTCCGAACAAGAAGGGGCCCTGTCCTGAGGACCGGAGCCTCCCTCCCAAAGCTGGGGGTCACCTTCCCCCCCTTGCATCTCCTGCAGGCAGACAGATTAGATGAGCCAGTAGCCTGGGTGAGGTAGGTGCTGGGTGGCCAAGGAACCTACCAAGTCTAGTCCACTGGCAACTGACAGTGGGCCAGGGGCCAGATGGCCCCAGTTGCAATGGGGACACTGCAGCCCAGCCATCTGCCCTCTTCCTAGACTTTCATTTTCATCTCTGCCCCCCAGGGAAGGTGAACTGGGGGCTGCTCACTGCCTTGGTCCTGGTGCCTGGCGTCCAAACCTCCTGGCGTCCAAACCTCCAGGCCTCAGGGCAGTGTGGGTGAGCCTGGCCCTCTACTGCCATCGCTGCTTCATAAAGACCAGCACCCTGCTCCCCCCAAGCCCATGCTTCTGAGTCACAGGGCTCCTACCAGGAACAGCAGTGGGCACACCGTATGTGTCCTCCCTACCTGCCATCATCTCCCCATCTGTGGGGGTTTGATTTATGTTCCGTTCTCTCAAATCATGGTGTGAGGTGGCCAGGATGTGTCCTGTGAGTGGATGGCTGGGCCATAAGGGCAACAGAGAAGGTTGAGGCCACAGTGTGACCCTGACACCCTCAGACCTCCTACCGCTTTGCCATCGGCTCTCCTACCCGCTCCCAGCACCCTCCCCACCTGATCTTCCTGACCTCAGCGGGATTCCTCATTCCTGTCCCCTCATCCTGTCCTCTCTTTGCCTCCTCCGCCCGCCTGGCCCACCCAGTTCACGGATGGGAGGTACTGGATTTACTCTCCCCGGCATCACCGACTGCGGGCCATGACGCTGAGCTCCTCGGGGACTGTAAGTGACCACAGCAGGCCTCCAGGAAGCCCAGTTCCTATCCCGCTTCCTGGGGCAGCCGGGAGCCCTAGGGCCTGGCCATCCCTCTTCCTCTGAGAAGGGACCTGGGGGAAATAATCATGGCAGCTGTGCAGGGTACCCTGCTGTGTGTGTCCTGCAGGGATGTCACTTAATCCCCTATGAGGTAAGCATCAGTGGCCAGCAGGCACACGGCTGGTGCTCAGCAGGCCTGGTCATGGCGGAGTCTACATTTGACTCACAGCCTCAGGCCACCTTTGCCCCTTCCCAGCCTTTCCAAGCAAGGAACAAGTCGGGTGAACACTTCTCATTTGTTCAGACCTTGCTGCTCACAGCTCCGCAATGTGCATCTGCTCCTCTGATAGGGATAGTCACATAGGTCAGTGAGGGACTGCAAAGCTGGGCTCTTAGCTGCAGGAGAGAGGAGCTGTTAACTTCATACCCATTTCACAGATGGAGAAACCAAGGCCTCGGCTCCATAGGGAGCCCACGAGAGCACACAGACTCCCAAGTAGCCCCTGAATATAGTAGACACCCATCCATCCAGTGTGCTTGGGATGCTACATGGGTGTCATGCAGTAGTGGCCTTATCTGTCCTATTATTGTCATTATGAGCAATAAATGAAGGGCCCAGAGAGGCCAAGTTACCTGCCCGGAGCTACACTGTGCAAACTGGTGGAACAGGGTCAAGAACTGGAGCGAGAGTTTCTGTTTTTGAGAGAAAGCCCCTCAGAGGCTCGTACCACAGCCCCAACAGCAAACCCCTCTTCCCATCACTGCATGTCAAGACCACTTCCCCAGTCCCTCCCACAACACTTTGTCCTCCCAAGATGGGGATGCCATACCCCAAAGGTGATTCACGATCCGACAGCTGGGGACATACAGCAGCCCTCAAGGGCCTCCTGGGGGGAGCAGTTTGCAAAGGCACCTGGAGGGGCATGATCTGGACTTTGAAAGATACATGGGGTCTGGAGAGGAAGAGGAAAAGTTGTCTTGGCAGGGGGTGCCACAGAAGCAGAAGCAAGGGGGCTGGATGGGAGGAGAAGAAGGCTGGGTGAGTGGCAGGAGGGACCCTCAGACCTGCAGGGAGGATGTGCCCTTGGCCTGACTGTAATGGGATCATGCTCAGTTTCTTGGTCCCTCCCTCCCCTAGACCCAGCTCTCCAGAGTGTCCAGTGGGACCCTCTTTGACCAAGTTCTGAGCCCCAGCAGGGCAGCTGCCGCAGCGTCGAGCTCTCCTGCAGCTTCTCTGTACTAGGCACTGGGCACGAGTGGCCCCAGACGGCCTGGCCAGCCTGGCCCTGGCCTCCAGGCTGCCAGTGGGGCAGGGGAGGTGGAACGAGCTGCTGCTGGTGGGTAGGGGCTTTTATTGTGCCATAACCATCTGAGCAGGGCGTAGGGTGGCACCTGCCCTGCTGCCCCATGTTTCTCTGTGCCTGTCCACAGATGGACACAGGCCTCTCAAGGAATGAGGCGCATGGTGCCCACACGAGCATAGGGTTCTGGCCTGTGAGAGCAGGAGTCATGGTGAGAGCTGAGGAAGGGTGGCAGTTAGTAGGCACCGAGGTTGGGAGAAGCAGCAGGTGGGCTCTGAGGGACAATCAGTGCAGGAGGGGCAGGTCTGGGGGCTTATTGGTTGTGGCCGTGGTAGGTTTAGGGGCCCTGGGACAGCCAGGTGGACATGGCCAGGGTAGGTGTGTACTCAGGTCTGGTGCTCACAACAGAGGCTTCAGGGAGGGTAGAGATCCTCAAGCCGCAGGGCATCGAAGTCCAGGGATGGGAGGCTCCTGGGAGAGAGGAGGACAAAAAAAGACAGGTGGGAAGAACCCTGAGGAGGCCTCCAGGGCCCAGAGAGGTTCTTGAGATGGGAGCAGACTGGCAGGAAAGCGTGCCTACCGCCAACCTTATGACAGAATGGGGCGCCCCCTCCGCATGTACAGCTGGAAGAACACCATTTCTCCCCACCACCCTGTACCTCCAAGCGCTCCCAGAACCCACGTGACAGGTTGGATCTGAGGATGGGGTGCTGCTGGGCTAGGACAAAGGTGCAGGTGCCATGGGTGGGCAGAGGAGGAGAGAGGACAGCAGCGTACACCCAGCCCCTGCCACTCCTCCTACCCGTCCTGCTGTGCCGGGCCGCCCTGACTGCACTCACTGCTTCCTGCTGCCCGCCCTGCCTGCTCCGGCCACTCAGCCCTGGCCCTGCCCATCTCTAGGGCCATCCAGGTTTGGGGGCAGGTCCCCATTAGGGAAGGGGCAGCCAGGGGCTGAGCTGCCCTCTTGTCCTGCGTTGGGGGTCCGCCTCTTTTATTTCTGTTTCTTCCTTCCTCCCTCTCACCTCTCTCGTGCCTCCTCACACCCTGCTCTTCTTCACCCCTCCTGCACGTGCCGCCTGCCTGCCCTCCAGCCCACCGATGAGAGGAGCTGGGTGTACTCCCCACTCCACTATAGCGCACAGGCCCACTCAGCCTCCGACGGCGAGAGCGACACAGTAAGTGTGCCCACAGTCCTCTAGCCTGGCCTACTTGGGGCCGAGAGCATAGACCCCAGATGCCCCAAGGACAGATGGGGAAACTGAGGTCTGGGGTGGGAGGGGCAGGCCTGGGCTCTTACTGTGTGGTGGCCCGTGGGGTAAGTATCTTGGGGCTGCTGTCTGGCCCTCATGGCATGTGGGGTCCCTGGCCTGGGGCATTAACAGTGGGGCCAGGCTCCATCCTGGGAGGCCCAGGGAGTTGGGGGTGGGGGGGTGCAGCCCTGGTCCATCTAACCCTCACCTGCCTCTCTTGCCTTCTGCAGTAATTTCTATGCAGTCACCAAGCCATAGGAATGGTGCACACACTCGGCTAGCCCAGCTTGGCCCAGAGCACAGGAGATGCCACCTGGCTGCCACCGGATCTCACTCGCCCACGTCCTCCCCTTGGCGACAGTCACTGATGCTCCGGGTTGCAAAGCGGTTGCCCCCGGCTCCGTCAGCTACCTACGTCTGTAATACTGTGAACCTTCCTGAATTTCCAATCATGTATTTATTTTGGATCCTTACTCTTTGCACAGAGATGGCAGCACATGAGTGACTTTTTGGAAAAAGAAAAAAAAAGTGGAAAAAGAAGAAACTCCATTCTAAGCACTTTTTTAGTTCTTTGCAATGCTTGCATGTGTCTTGCTGAGGGAACAGTCCCATCAGCTGAAAATCTCTCTTGAGTTTCCGCAGGCACCGCCCTGCTCCACCTTTATCATGGATGGGGCACCTCGGAGGGAAGAGCCGCCAGATCCCCACTGCTTCCCAGGGCACCTCTGGAGGCCACCCACTCATGCCCAGCAGCTGCTCTCGGCTCAGGTTCATGGGCCAGGAGCTGGACATCTGCCCTTGGGGGAGGCCGACTCACCACCCTGCTGAACCCTCAGTCTCAGCATCTGTTTCCCACCACGCCCTCCTCCCAGGAGACTTGGGGGCAGAAATAGCCAGGCAGTAACTGAATGCAGATTCACAGCTGCCCCTCTCGGTGGAGCTTAGGGCAGTGGACGTCTCTCTCATCCATATGGACTGCTCAGTGTCTGGAAGATAGGCCCCAAGTGATGGGAGACAGCCTTTCAAAGCAGGCTTTCCAAAACGTCTGACTGAGAGGAAGCAACCGGGCCCTTAGCCACAGGACTCCCAGAGCTCGTGTCCTGGTGCAGGGACCCTCCCTGTGGGCAGGCACAGGGCCCAGAGGGCCAGACTCTCCAGCAAGAGCTCCCCCTCACTGGGGTGCGAAGCCTCTTTCATTTTTAAATGATGATGATGCTTGTGCTGATTAAAAGATAGGGGACGAAATTCTTCATGAAGAACACTAAGTTTTTTGTTTTTTGTCATCTTCAGCAGAGGCAGCCATTCCTGGGCCCAGCGCTCCAGTGTGTGGCTGCCAGGTTACCCTGCTATGTCCAGAGAGGGCCACTGGAGCCAACAGCTTTGTAGGGTCTCTCCAGCCTTCACCTAGACACATTCTCACCTCCTGAGGTGAAGTATCAGTGATGGCCGTCCCCTCTCCACTCTGCAGACCCCCAGCAACTCAGTCCCACATGGGAAGAGCTGGGAACCGGCTCAGATCAAAGCCACACCTTTTGGAAGAATTTCTCCTCAGCACCTGCCTCCCTGGTGGGGTCTGAGACAGGCAGACAACCCCCGAATCCAGAAATTGATTTTTTTTAATCCTTGCAAGCTACGTACACTGTTGCTCCTTCCTGCTATGCAGGTCCCTCACCCCACCTCAGATGGTCTGCTGGAGGGAACCTGTTGGTCTGGCTGCTGTCTGCTCTTCTCTGGAGAACCTGGCTGTACCCCGAGGGCTCTCCTCTCACTGTCAGCATGGGAGCAGCACCCCAGCTCTGAGCAGGGCCATGGGGGACACTCCATGCAGCCTGGGGAAGGGGACCCTCAGAGGACCTATCAGAAGAAGCTTGCAGTTGACCCAAACAAGAAGCAAAACAACATTTTCTCCCTCCTACCCAAGGAGCACCCTTACCTGGATTTCAGACCAACACCTGTCTGCAGACACCCTGGCCACATGGCACAGGTTACCAGTCTGTCCCTGACCAGTCCCACCAAGAGGGAAGGCAGGCTGAGGAGGCAGAGCTCTGAAGGTGCATCTCAGACCTGGAAGGCTTAACAGAGACTGCTGTGTCACCCAAACACCAACATGAGAGTCCCTACCCAGGCCCCCAGAGACTGTGCCCCGAAGACATCCTGAGCCCTGGTGGCAATGACCAGCGCAGCAGGCACAATCCTGGAGCAGTGGGCTCTTCTGCATTCAGGGCATCCTTGGCCAGGGTATCTGGAGCTATAGGATCAAGGAGGGGAGCTGCTTGCATGGCCCCATCAGGTCCCCAGTCCCTGCTGGGCCCCTTGGGCTTTCCTGAGTGAATCACAGGACAAATGTGCTGGTTGGATGCTGACTCATAGGAGTAATTTGCAAACCTCCTGGATATGACATTTTTATTTTCTTGTTAAGTCAGGAAGACCCCTTTGGAGACCCATATTGTGTTGTATTCTTTGTCCCAGGACTGGGTAGGGGAGCAGGAAGGCAAGACCTTATTTATAACTGTAGTGAACTCATGGCCTTCCTCAGATCCCTGACCAGGAAGGCTCTGGACCCACCCAACAGTCATCCCACCCCAACTCCACCTCCCCTCCTCCACAAGACGGAAATCTGTAAATTGCCCCATTTCCTTCCTGGCTCATCTCTGATGGCCACTGTCGCTGAGAATATGAGCAGCGTTTGATTTGCTGTACTGTAAAAATGAAAGGCATTTCTTGAGGCTGACAAGGCAGAACCTTCTGTGAGTCCCCTGCCAGCCTCCTCTCAACCCCTTTGCCTCCACCACCTGGCTCAGTGCAATACTCCCATCCCTGATGGGGTCTCTTGCCATGGTACTGTCGCTGCAGCCCCTCAGTCCCCATCCCAACCTTGTTTTTATGGCTGAACTGATTTTGAAACACAACGTAACTGCAAACCTTGTGTGTCTTAATTCTCACCGGGGCTTCCCAGTGCTCAGCCCCTGGTCTGGTATGTGACAATCCAGAACGCAGCCTCCTGTGGGTGCCTCTGTAACCTTGCAGCCACTGCTGGCCCTGATAACACTGGTATGCAGCCCCAGACCCCATCCCTGCCACCCCTTCCTCTTTTTATGTTGAAAGATCTCTAATAAATTGGGTAATAAGCATCTACTGCCTCTTTGCCTCTTTGCATTCCTGTGGTCTGGTTAGGAGTTTGAGGACTGGCTGTGAATAAGAACAAAAAGAAACACTCAAAAATTTAAAATAGCAACAGGACCCAAATGTCTAAATTGCCTTAATAGCTAGCTGTGGCCTCCTGGGTTCCAGATCAGCTCAAAAAACTTTTTAAAGCTTCTGACATCAGTGCAGTCCAGCTCAAAGGAACAAACACTCCCCAAAGTTTATATTCATTCTGCCAGAATGGCTCATATTGAGTAATGCATGGACCCCATTTAAGGGGAAAGTATTTGTCCCAGACTCCTGGTTTAAGAACTGAGCTGAAAGTCATATCCTGTCTGTAAGCAAGCCCTTGGAAACCCAGTTATAATCATAGATTCAGACGCAGGATGGCTCTGCTCATGTATAAACTAGACATGCAGATGATCTGGAAGGTGCTTTCCTTACATTCAGAATTAGAAGTCAGATACTCTCATGGATGCATCTGCATTTTGAAGTTCTTGGGGCCACGCCCCCCTCACGTTTTGGACCATCCCATCAGCAGTACAACCCACATCCTATGACCAGCAGGGTTGTCATCAGGGTGGGGGAAGATGGTCTTCTGTTGTTTCCTTTGAAAGACTCATGCTGCACCACCACCCCATCCAGCACTTTGGTACCGAGCAGAAGCAGAGCATACAAAGCCAGCAGTTGGGGTGGTATTATGAAGCTATATTTTAATGTAAAGGTTTAGGCCCTGGCCGGGTAGCTCAGTTGGTTAGAACATCATCATTCTGATATGCCAAGGTTGCAGGTTCAATTCCCAGTCAGGGCACATACAAGAAGAAATTAATGAATGCCTCAGGAAATGGAACAACAAATTAATGTCTCTCCTCCCCTTCCTCTCTAAAAATCAAATCAAATAAAATTATTTTTAAAAAGGTAAAAGTTTAAGGAATTAGCTTAAAACAATAAGTACCATCCTCTGGTGTGCTAGGAGAGCTCGGAGCAGGTCTTTAGGATCCTCCAGATCTGCAGGCCTCCTGTCCTGTCCCTTGTGGTCTATCCTCCCCAGCAGCCCCAGGGGGACTTCCCTAACAGCCATTACGACGTTTATTCCTCCCATAGAACAAAGCTGTTCAATTGCAGGTACCTCTGTGGGGTCGAGGAACAAGTGTTAAGGTGACTTTCCCTCTGAGTCTCTCCCCAACTATAGAATGGGTTGACAGGAAACTAAGGGAGTCATCCAAGATTATTTTTTTACTTAATCCCTGAAATACATAGGTATTCATTGGCGGATGGTAGACCGTGGTAGTCTCACAGAAGGTCAGCGTAACATCTGAGACTTTTCAGTCTCTGTCCCAGCGCTCACTCTTCGCATCCTTGAGGAGTCAGGACTCGAACCTACGATCTTAGGGTTTCCCCGCCTACACCCGCCAAGAGACCTAGCTCCCAGGACAGACCTCCTCTTGGTCCCGCCCATAAGGCTCCACCTGCTCTCTAGGCCCCGCCTCACTCAGTTCCTTGTTCGCCTTTGCTCCGTGCACAGCTCGTCAGACTTCCTCTCTTAAGACACGAGGACCCACACGGGTCTGCCCCTAGTAATGCCTGAAGGGCGAGTCCCAGACCCTGGAGGCCGCTGTACGGCGGGAGTCTATCATGAGGACCATGTTTGCAGGACGTGGGAAGTTTACAGTTTTCAGAGTCCTTGAGGATGGGGTGGCGGGATGGGTTCTTATCCCCTGGCTCAGGCTCGGATGGGGCAGCCTCGCGCGCGCCGCAGCCGAGGAAGGCCCTCGGCGCAGGTTCCGGATATTTGTGTCAGTGCCGCCGCCACCGTCCCAGCTCATGGGTCGAGACACACGCTCGCGCTCACGGTCATCGTGTCGCAGGGGTCGCAAGGGCCGAAGGCAGCGGAGCCGGAGCGGGAGTCGGAGCCGAAATCGAAGCGGGAGCCATGGGCGGGGAAGTCGGCGGCGCCGAGACGACGAGGGGCGGCGGAGGCGGCGAACCCGAGAGCGCAGGTGAGTTTACTGCGTGCGCAGCACGGGGGATTCTGCTCCTGCCCTGGGGAGGAGGGATTTAGTCAAGGAGGGCTAAAGGAAAGCTAGCGGTATTCCAGTCAGGGCACCTGATATTTGGAGGGACATCAAGGAGCCCAGTGAGTGAGGCAGGTGACAAAAAGAATGGGAGACCAGATGGTGAAGATTCTTGTGTATCGTGGTGAAGGGTTTGGCCATTATTCGTAGGGAAGTAGGGGGCCATGGGAGGATTTGGAACAGGGGAGTGACGTGGTCTGACTTTGCAGAACTTCCTCTGGCTTTCGTGGAGAAGGGGCTGACTGAGAGGGTAGGCAGGAGTGACACCAGGGAAGAGAAGGAGGATGATACCGTTGTCCAGGCAACAGATGATGGTGGCCTTCGCGAGAGGAAGGCAAAGTGGAGAAAGTGGGTAGATTTGAGTGGGCTTTCAGAAGTAGAGGTGACAACACTTGTTAATGGAGGTGGGTGTGAGAGGGAAGAACTGTTGATGACAGGTGGCAGAACTCAGTTGACTCCTGGGACCTGGGTCTCAGCTTCCTCATGGCCCATAGTCCTTTTCTTCTGGATATGGGGCACTTTTCCGACTTGGCTTGAGTGTGTTTCAGCACATACGAACCAGCACAGTGACAGGGACTGACTCCAAGACTTGGGTTGCAGTGCTAACTCCTCCCCTAACAGGCCGTGACACTCAGGCCATTCTCTTCCCCACTGTGACCCACGTTTACTCATCTGTGCCCTCAAGATTTCCATGGGGCCTCTCCAGACATTCCTTGTCTCCCATGCCTCCAGCCCAGTGATTTTAAACCTTTTCCATTTCATGACACATAAACTAATTACTAAAGTTCTGTAACACACCAAAATAAATGTGTTTTTTGCTGATCTGATAAGAACAGGTATAATTTTTATTCATTCACACTAGATAGCTATTGTGTTGGTTGTTGTCATTTTTTTGTTTGTTCCTTTGTTTGACAGTCTAAGGGAAAAGAGGTCAGTGCTCTGGGCTGAATAGTCAGGTATTGCATGTTTTAAAAATTCTTGTAGCACACAGATTGAAAATCACAGCTCCAGACTGTTCTCCACACCATAACCAGAATAGTTGTAGTCAGACACAACTGATTGCCCTCTAAGCTGAGAACGTAGCTTTTCCTTCTGAGTCTCCTAAGATTACTGCCACCTAGGAATTCCAGGAAGCTATAAGTAGTAGAACAGAAGAAATATGGTTTAAACCAGGGCTTGCCAAGAATAGGTTTTACATTTTGAAATGGTAAGGAAAAAAATCAAGAGAACAGTATTTTATGATGTGTGAAAATTATATGAAATTCAAAGTTTGGTGTTCAGAAATAAAATTTTACTTGAACACACAGCCATGCCCATTTGTTTACATACCTTTCACAGCTGCTTTTGCACTACAACAGCAGAGCTGGTTTTTTACAGGGAAAAAAAAAAAAAAAAAAAGGCTGAGCCTGGATTAAGACCCTAGTGTTGATATTTTAGCTCACATGGAGCAGTGTCTGGTTACTATCATCTTTGTATTTTTTTATATACTGCTTCCTAATATTTGAATTATTCACAAGAATCAACCACCTTAGCTATGTAATTAATGTTATTCATAAAAATTGGATCACATTTATTACCCATGTTTAAGGGCTTCAAAATAATTGGACTTCATAGCTGAGATTTTTTTTAAATAGAAATGCGTTTTTTCTTTTAAATATTTTTATTATTTCAAGTATATTTTATTAAGTATGCTATTATAATTGTCCCAATTTTTCCCCTTTGCCCGCCTCCACCTGGTATAGCTGAGATTTTTTTATGTGAGCTTAATAGGTGGAACATTTAACAAACTAAAGACAGATTAGTTTTTCCTCTCCTTGTTCAAAGTCCTCTGAACACTAAGGAATCCATCCCTAGGGCTTGCCCATTCTGTCCCCTAGTTCCAGTGCCCTTCTTCTGGCTGTTTATTGCTGCCATTTTACTCCAGTTCACTCCTGCCCATCATGTATGACCAGTTTAATCACCACCATCTGTACGCCCTCCCTTGACACCTTGGAGAGATCAGATCCTCTGGTTCTAACCCTTATATAGCTCTTTTACCATCCAGCCCCAGCCCACCTCCCTGCCCTTGTCCCTTCACTCTCCCTCTTAGATACTCTGCTCCAGCCACATGGGCCTCCTTGCTGTTCCTTGAACACGCCAAGTGAATTGCTGCCCCAATGCCTTTGCTCTTGCTGTGCCCTCCGCCTGGATCACCCTCCACCCAGATCTCTTCATAGCTCCCTCCCCCACTTCCTCCACAATTACCACCTCAGGGAGACCCTCTGTGACTTTCTGTCCCCTAATTTTTATCATTTCTTTGTGGGTCAAAGCACAAAGTATCACACTGTGTGTTTACTTGTGGATATGAGCCCCACAAAGAAAGGGACCATCAATGTTTTGGTCACTGCTGTGTTCTCAGAACCTACAGTGGTGCCTGGTGCACAGCAGGCACTCACTAAACATAGGTCGAACAAATGACTGACCAACAGGCAGTGAGCAGACCCTTTTGAATTCCCTCCCTAGGTCAGATTCGGAGGAAGACCAGTGCAACCAGCAAGGAAGGCAGAGCCGGAGCCCACAACCACCCCGATGGCACTCACAGGACCAGTCCTCTCAGTCTGACTCAGGCAATGAGCAGTGGCAGCAGCGGGCCCACCACCGTCGGACACACCCTTGGTTCCCGGGCTCCTCCTCATCCAGCTCTGCATCCCCAGACCACTCCCAGAGCCCACGGGAGATGGCTGCAGCTCTGAGCCAGCAACAGAGCTTACAGGAGCGACTGCGACTCCGCGAGGAGCGGAAGCAACAGGCAGAGCTGATGAAGGCCTTTGAGACACCCGAGGAGAAGCGGGCCCGGCGGCTGGCCAAGAAGGAAGCCAAGGAGAGGAAGAAGCGGGAGAAGATGGGCTGGGGCGAAGAGTACATGGGCTATACCAATACTGACAACCCCTTTGGCGACAACAACCTCCTGGGTACCTTCATCTGGAACAAGGTGAGCCAGTCTTACCATGAAGCACCTGGTGATTAGTTCTGGGTTTGTGCCATTCACAAATTCTCTCTGCCTTTCTGATCATTTTTACTTTATATGCTTTTTACAACTTCTGTTTCAAGAGATATCACTTAACACAGCACACATTCCTAGATTGCACTCTGCCATGTGGAGTTTATCTTGCACATACTCATAAGCGTGTACACACACACACACACACAACGGTTCTTCCAGCTTTTATTCCATTAACTGTCTCTTGCGATGTAATATTTCAGGCATGCTTTACCCGAAGAACCAGCCTGACCTCTCCCTGGCTGGTGGTTCAGTTGGTTGGAGCATTGTCCTCTTCACCAAAAAGGTTGTGATTCAAGCCCTGGTCAGGGCACATGCCTAGGTTGTGGGTTTGATCACGAGTTGGAGTGTATGGGAGGCAACCAATCAGTGTTTCTCTCTCCTTTCCTAGTTCTCTAAAATCTATTTTTCAAAAATATCCTCAGGTGAGGATTTAAAAAATAATTAAAACAGAAAACAAATCAGCCTAACCTCACTGTGACTGGAGAACAGGTTCTTGGTGTCACACACCTAAGATGGGATTCCATGGTTATCTTGTCACCTCAGAGCTGTCGTTTTATTCTGGAAATGAAAATTACACACAGATCACTTAACCTGCACTCATGACCTTTGGCACATAGCTGAAAACTACAGAGTTTCTTTTTCAGTTCTAGAGGCCACAGGTCTGAAATCAAGGTGTCAGCAGGGCCATCCTCCCTTTGGAGGATCTGGGGAAGGATCCTTCCCGTCTTCCAGCATCTGGTGGTTGCTGGCAGCCATGGCTTGTGGTTGTACCACTCCAGTCTCTGCCCCTGTTGTCACACAGCTGTCTTCCCTCTGTGTCTTTGTCTTCATGTAGCGTTATCCTCTCTGTGTCTGCGTCTAAATTCCTCTTTCTATAAGGACACCGGTCACTGGATTAGGGCCCAGCCTAATCCAGTATGACTTCATCTTAGTTAATTACATCTGCAAAGACTATTTCTGAATAGGATCACAGCTTCCAGGTGTTGAAATTAGAATGTATCTTTTGGGGGGGCACAGTTTAACTCAACACAGCACCCATCAGTGGTAAGGGAGGGTGAGGGCAGATGGGCAAAGCCAGAGGCTCGGGCATCTCCACTCATCACCCGCACTTGAGGCATGGTTTCTTGAACACACCAAGCTTATTCTACCTCAGCCTTTGTACTCACCATTCCTCTGCCTTAGAACACTCCCTGCCTTTTCCATGGCTAGTTCTTTCTCATCCAGCTGACATGGTTCCTCTTCTGAGAGGCCCTCCTGGCCTCCTTGGTCTTCTGTGTCTACCTGGTATTCTTTTTTTTTTTAAAGATTTTATTTATTTTTAGAGGAGGAGGGAAAAAGAGAGGGAGAGAAACATCAATGTATGTTTGCCACTCAACCCAGGCATGTGCCCTGTCTGGGAATCGAACTGGCGACCCTTTGGTTTCCAGGCGAGCACTCAATCTGCTGAGCCACACCAGCTAGGCAACCCTGGTATTCTTTACCAAAGCACTGCCCCTGCTTTCCTAGCACTTTACTAACAAACTCGTCGTGTGTACCTGCTGGGTGCTAGATTCTCTGTGGGCCTAGGCACACATTTACAGGCAAGGGAGACAAAGATCCTTGTCCCTGTGAGGCTGGCAGTTCTGTGAGGAGACAAACTGTAATTAAGTTAGCAAAGAACACAGAAGAGAGAATGAAGACAGGCATCAGGCTGCAGTGGTGACCACAATTTAATAAGCAGGCCCAAAAAGGTCTCATTGCAAAGGTGATGTCTAAATACAGATCCTGCTCTGGCCAGTGTGGCTCAGTCGGTTGGAACGTCATTCTGTAACTGATAGGTTGCAGGTTCAATTCCCATTCAGGGCACATACCTGGGTTGTGGGTTCAATCTCGAGTCCTGGCACCTTGATCCCTGGTCCAGGGACATATGAGAGGCAACAGATTGGTGTTTCTCTCTCTCCCTTCTTTGTCTCAAAGCAATGAAAAAATGCCCTTAGGTGAGTATCTGAATAAATATACATCCTAATTAAAATGTGTAGTTCCTGCCCAACTGTGAGCTCCACATGGCAAGTTCTGTCCCCAGGGCCTAGCACACAGTAGGCACCCAATAAATGCAAATGAACAAGTTTGCTCTAGTTTTATTGGTGTGTGCACATGCATATTCAGCATTTCCCATTCAGTCTTCTCAGCCCAGCCTGGCTCTGAGCAATTTACCCCATGGGAGGGTTTTACCACACACAGTTGGTGCAGCTAGGTTTCTGTGTGAAATGAGAAACAAGAGTCACAGGTCCCAAGTGAGACTCTCCTGTGAGCCCTACTGAATGGGCCCAGCTGCTTCTTCTCTGTGCTTCAGCACGTGTCTCGCTCTCATCAAAGGGGACTTTGTAGCTTGGATTGTATCGAATTGATTTGTAGATGCGGGTGGAGGGTGGAAGGCAGTGAGCTGTGCCCAGGAATGGGTCACTTCTCTTAGCTTCATTCTCCTCATCTGCAAAGCAGATGCTGTGGTCCCATCATCTCAGTCATATACATGAATGTGTCCAAGCTCCTTCATGGTAGGTTTCAGGGAGGGCAGCAGGAGGGAGGCACCTCTGCTCAACATGCATGTGGTTGATCTTTCCAGGCCCTGGAGAAGAAAGGGATTGGCCATCTGGAGGAGAAGGAGCTGAAGGAGCGGAACAAGAGGATCCAGGAGGACAATCGACTGGAGCTACAGAAGGTGGGGGTGCCCTTGGCCTATCCATATGGGATTAGGAGGCCTTCTCTCAGAGGGGCCCCAAGGCTGGTTCACCCTTATTTAAGTCTAATAGGACCTAGTTGGCTCTCATGGAAAGTCCAGGGGATGCTGGCTTTAGGCACAGCTGGATTCAGGGGCTCAGGGAGTGTCTCCAGCAAGCTGCTGCTTTCCACCTTGGCTCTGCCAGCCTCTGGGCTTTACTCTCAAATGTTCCTCTCAGGGTTGCCAAAATGGTCCTGCCAGCTCCAGGCTGCTGTGTCTCCGGGAGAAAGAGGGCCTTTCCTGCCCCAGGGTCTGTCTGAAACATCAGGCATTCCTGGACCAATCCCTGTGTCTAGGGCTCGTGGGCTGAGGCCAGGCATGGGTTATAGTCCCAGCCCTGACCCTAGGGGACCCCATGGCCTGAGAGGGCACAGAAGGCCCCACAAGCCCCCCATCATCCAACTATCTCACCTTTATCTTCCCCATGCACTCTCCAGGTAAAGCAGCTGAGGCTGGAGCGGGAGCGGGAGAAGGCCATGCGTGAGCAGGAGCTGGAGATGCTGCAGCGGGAAAAGGAGGCAGAGCATTTCAAGACATGGGAGGAGCAGGAGGACAACTTCCACCTCCAGCAGGCCAAACTTCGGTGCTGTGCAGGGGGACAGGGGGAAGGGGAGAGAGGGGCTTTCCTACCACCACTCTTTGTTTACCACCATCCTGCATTCCCATCTTCACCCACCAGCCTGCTTCTGGACCCAAGCACATGGAGCCTGTTTCTGCCCCAGGACCTTTGCACTTGCTATTCACACTTCCTAGAACCTACTGTCCCAACTGCTCCCCCTCACCTTTTGGGTTTCTGCCTTTTGCCTCTTTCTGGCACTAGTCCCTGCTTTCTGTGCACACCTGTTGCTGGGACATCCCTGTCTCCCCCAGTGGGCTGGGTGCAGAGGAGACCCCAATGCACCTGCTTCATGTGGCAGAGCTGCACAAGCTGAATAGAGTATGGTGGGCCCTGGGCCACACTGACTGTGCTAGTCCCTCTACTTCAGCCCACAGGGGTATTTGCTCCTCAGTTGCATTTATAGACAAGGAAAATGAGGTTTCTGGAGATTGTGAGTTGTCTGAGGCCATGAAGGCACCTGAGCCTGCAGCTAGGTGTGTATGCATTCAAGAGTCCATCCCCCACTCCCTCCTAGTCCTTCTCCCTGCCAGCCACACCAGTCGTGCCAGGGGCTTAGATCTTCCTGATCACAGGGCCCCAGGCTAGACAAGGGTCAGACGCTGACAAGTGTCCCTGAGGGCATAGCGCTGAGTCTCCAGATCTTCCAGTCTGGGCAGCTCGTCCACTGACAAGAGGTCATTGTCCTTGAACCTCTGTCTCTACTCCCACTCACTGCTCCTCAGACTCTATGCTTACTTCTGCCCCTGCCCCTTTCTGGGCCTGGGCCTGGGTCTCCTGGCTAACCTGTCTTCTGCTCCTAATTCCACCTCTTTTAGGAGACCTTCCCTGACCACCACCCCCTGCAGGCTGGGTTCCTCCCTGGCTCCCACACCTGTCACCCATGTGGGCAGGATTTTGGGAAGATCACAGCCTGAGCTCTGACTCCACCCCTCTGCTCCCTGCAGCTCCAAGATTCGAATCCGGGATGGACGGGCCAAGCCCATTGACCTGCTGGCCAAGTACATCAGTGCAGAGGATGATGACCTGGCTGTGGAGATGCATGAACCTTATACCTTCCTCAATGGCCTCACAGTGGCTGACATGGAAGACCTGCTGGAGGACATCCAGGTACTGCCCGGCCCCACCACCCACCTCCCTGGACTCCCCAAGATGGGCCTTCACCCCACCCCTCTGTGCCTCTTCCTCCAGGTATACATGGAACTTGAGCAGGGCAAGAACGTGGACTTCTGGCGGGACATGACCATCATCACGGAGGATGAGATCTCTAAGCTCCGCAAGCTGGAGGCCTCGGGCAAGGGCCCAGGTAATGCAGGGTCAGCGCCAACCCTGAGCTGGCTGAACAGAAAGACACCAGGCTGTACTCTTGGGGACACATATCTGCAATGATGGGAGTTGCAAAGGGCCGGGGAAGCTAGCTTCAGGTGCACTGTAGACCTGTTTGTTTATCTGGGTTCTCTACAGCCCTCTGGAGGCCCCTGTGGGAGCCACCAGGGGACAGCACTGGGCAGCGGGATCCCCCGGTCCCGGGCCAGGGGCTCTCCTGATATGATAGCAGGGCTTCCTTTAAATGATCACTCAGCAGTGCTGGCTTCCCTGGGAACAGTGCCAGCAGGGATTTTTTTTGTTTGTGTTTCAAGTTTTCTCCGGAGGCTTAGTCTGTTTGAGTGAGAACAGGATTGAGCTCTGCTTGGCCAGAAACCCTGTGCAACCCCAGTCTGTTTAACCTGGTGTTCTTTTTTAACTCAATTTTCTTTTTATCAAAATTATTGCATGCATACATTCACAAGGGAAATGAACTCCCCAGACATGTCCCATAGTCGCCTGGGGGCAGAATCGCTCAGGTTGAGAATCACTACCCTAAAAGCTCATGACCAACCACAACAGGCCGGCCCCTCCAGCCCTGTAAAGCCACCAGCTTTAATGATCCCACCTTCTGTGAGCCTCGTGTTCCTGTTGCTAAACTTCATCCTTCATCAGCCACTGTGGTGGCTGAGGACATGAGCCCTCCCTTCTTCTAGCCTGTGTAACTGTCGTTCATGTATCAGATGTGGGTCGGGACAGTTTCCTTCCTCTTACAAAAAGGAGGAATATCCTTTGTTTTTGTAAATGTGGTTTTGTTTCTCACATCCTCTTAGCAGTTACATCCTGCAGTAAGTTCCAGAGAAAGGAAGGGAAACTTTGTTGTCAGAAATGTGTGTTGGGGAAATATTCTTTGGTGGCAGTAGGACTGGGTATAGAACTGGTTGGAAGGGTGCTATGGGGCTGGTGGACAGAGTTAACAGTTAAGAGCGTAGCTCTGGGTGCAAATCCAGGCCACCGAGCAGCTCAGTACCCTTGGCTGGTTGACTACCTCCTAGGTGCCCAGTTGTATCTTTTGTTGCATGGGGAAGATAAAACCCCTCCAGGAGGACTGAATGAAGAGAAATGAGTAACTAGTGTCAAATGCTGGGAATAGCGCCTTTGCACATGACGCACATGTCCACCACCGATCCCAGCCTTCCAGCTGAAACTTAGAGGTGCTCAGACACATCGAGAAGCTCATCAGGCTTCCTTTTTCTTGTCCTTGAGCCCTTTCTCTCCCACCCCCAAGGTGGTAGGTTGACCTCTGCCACCCTCCTGGGACTCCCCCTTCATTTTCTTCAGTAAAGGAGCCCCTCTTTCTGGGACCCCACACCTCTTTTTTTGTGATTTGTGCTCTTGTCTTGGTGGGGCACATTTCCCCTAACTTCTGCAGGAAAGCAGGTAGTTCTTTGATGTCCTGTGTGTCAGGAAATGCTTTTCTCTCCCTCTGGGTGGTGGCAGCAGGGCTGGATATAGACTTTGGGAGTAGAGTGTGTTCTTAAGAAGCTGAAGACCCCGCCCCACTGGCTAAAGGGACATCCCCACGTGTCTGCCCCCTTCCAAAGCTCTATCAGTGGATGTTCAGGTGGCATCAGGCCTAAGACATGGCTTTCTTCAAACATGTCTTGGCAGTTCTTGACTTTTTTGGGAGCAGCACCAACAGGGCTGACTATTTGAGTTGTAAGCTTTCACCGGTGGCGCCATCTATTTGAGTGAGGGCAGGACTCGGTTCTACTTGGCCTGGCACGGGAGTTGTTGCTGAATTTGGTTTTGGTCCTGTGATGTTTCTGTACCTGTCACAAACCAAGGCTGGGCTATCAGCCCGTAGGTTGACCACTGAGTCCAGTGTTGCTGAGGGCCCCTCACGAGGGTACACAGTGAAGGGGCTGAGTCTCTAGAAACTGGCTCTGAGTTTTATTGACTACAGGGACTCGGGTCCTTCTCACTCCTATCCAATCAGTTGTGACCATGTGTCCAGTGACAGGGATTCTTGAATCCTACTTTCAAGCAGGAAGCATGAGCTGATTGCACACTCCCTCATTCACCTAGCAGCTGCATATGGAGCCTTCTGTAGGCCCAGCCCAGTGTTAGGAACACAGCAGTGGGAAGCCCAGGGAGGTTCCTGCACTTGGGAAGCCATGTGTCAGGTGTGCAGGCCAAGGGACCAATCTGGTGATCGGGGAAGGCTTCCTGGTAGGAGGTATGTTCTTGCTGAGTGCCAAGGATGGGTATTGCTGATGGAAAGTACCTGTGCAAAGGCCCTGGGGCAGGGGGCATACTTGGCATGTTTGATGAGCAACAGGAGGCTGGTGCACCCAAGCACGTAAGTTTAGGCAGTATCTTGCCCTGTCCTCAGGGACCTCTCAGTCCAGAGGGAAGGGACGTGTTCTTAGGCCCCCAGCGCATGACAGATGCTGGGACAGACTTTCATTCAGGACAGAGGGGCCTGTTTGTTTCTGGGCGGTGTCAGAACTTCCCACAGTGCCTGGGAAGTAAGCAGCTCTTCTTGCTGTGGTGGAGTGTCCTCTGTGCCAGGCACAGCACAGTGCTCACATGCATGATCTCATCAGGCTCCATAGAGGAGAAAACTGAGGCCCAAAGAGGGTGGGCCACTTGCCCAAGGTCACACAGCTGGGTCTGGCAGAGCAGGAGCTGAATTCCAAACAGTCCGGCTACTGGGACACCCCTTCTGGCTCTTCCACGTGGTTTGGGGGAGGCAGTGGTGGACAAGATTGGAAGGCTGGGTGCTGAGTGGTCCCTGCCTCACTGCAGGCGAGCGGCGAGAGGGTGTCAACACCTCAGTCAGTTCCGATGTGCAGTCAGTCTTCAAAGGGAAGACGTACAGCCAGCTGCAAGTCATCTTCCAGGGTATCGAGGGCAAGATCCGGGCCGGTGGCCCCAACCTAGACATGGGATACTGGGAGAGCCTATTGCAACAGCTGCGTGCCCACATGGCACGTGCCAGGTGAGTGGGCCTCAGTCATCTCAGCCGGGCAGTCTCCTGGGTGGGTCCATTCCCGCTTGGGGACTTGTCTGGGGACAGGAGCCATCTCCATCAGGCCTACTGGGCGAGGCTGGCCCCTAAGTAACCTTGGGGACCATAGAGCAGTGGCCCGGTCAAAGGCCTTTGCCATGCTCTTGTGCCCCCCACCTGTTGTCAGGGGCCCTGAGAGTCAGGCAGGGCTCCCATAGTGGCCTTCCTTCCTTATGGCCTTTACTGAGCACCAGGCCTTTGTTTCCTGTAGGGTTAGCAGGCATCACAAGAAGCCCCCAGGCTGCCTGTCCCTGCCTTCCGCTGGCCCCATACACCCTGTGTACAAATTCTCAGCATGCTTGGCACCACTGTGTAAACACAGAGTCTGCCTGCCACTAACTGTGTACTTGTCTCTAAATTTATCTTCCTGCCTGCTCCGCCTCTCGTTCCGGCCCAGTCTGGCTGTTAGGTTACACCCACATGTGAATACCCTGGGACAGGGACCTGCCCCCTCCCAGCCATGGGATAGTTCTCTGGGGTCCGTGACCCCAAGTCCCATTTTTTCATGGCCAAAGTCTTGACCCTGGAATGGCCATGCTAGGCTGAAGCCCCAGCCTGTGTTATATTCACTTACTACTTTCTCAGCCTCTCTGTTCTTGCAGCAAAAGGGTGGGGGGAGGGTCCTGAGAAAGCCTGAGGGAAAATGGGGCCCCCTCCTGTCACCCAGTCAGGGTGATCACCTAGCCCATGTTCCAGGCTCCGCGAGCGGCACCAGGACGTGCTGCGGCAGAAGCTCTACAAGTTGAAGCAGGAGCAGGGTGTGGAGAGTGAGCCACTATTCCCCATCCTCAAGCAGGAGCCCCAGTCCCCTGGCCACAGGTAGGCCCAGCCCAAAAGTCCCCCTTCACCCGGAGGCCCAGGGGGTACCTCTCACCCCACGGGCCTCACCTACCTCTGGAGGGGTCAGGGTAGCCACCCACCCAGCCTTCTCTCTGTAAAGCCTCGAGCCTGAGGTCCCGGCCCTGACCCCACCTGGGCCGTCCTTGGAGGGCGGCCCTGTGGAGCCTGAGGCAGAGGGGGCAACACCAGCCGAGGGCGAAGCAGAAGGGGAGGCTGTGCTCATGGAGGAGGACCTGATCCAGCAGAGCCTGGATGACTATGACGCTGGCAAGTACAGCCCCCGGCTGCTCACAGCCCACGAGTTGCCACTGGACGCGCACGTGCTGGAGCCTGATGAGGACCTGCAGCGCTTGCAACTGTCACGGCAGCAGCTCCAGGTCACAGGTATGTACCGGGGGCAAATGAGGCAGCAAAAGGGTTGGGGCCAGCCAAGGGGCTTAACAGTGAACCTCTTTCTGTCCCTCTCCCTCCCTGCCTCTGAGCATCTATTCACTTTCCCGCTCGCTCATTCAGTCAGTTGGGTTTGGTGACTGGCTGGCCCCAACAACAAAGAGAGTCTCTTTTACTTCCTGTGCCCAGCCCTGCTGTGAGCTCCTGGTGCTATTCACTGAGGGCGCGCCTCGGCCTCCCTGAGCTACTGTTGTCCTGGGTACAGAGGAGAAAGAGCTTCAGAAAGGCCCCTGCCCAGGGTCACCCCGCAGATTTCTAATGAACAGGCTCTGGTCACTCACAGGGGACACATGGTGTTGGGTGTCTACATGGGGAGGACAATGAGCAGGCAGGGCAAGTTGGGAGCTGGGGCCTGCCCCTCTCTGTGCCTTTACCCTGAGCCTCAGTTCTTCTGTGAGAGGCCTGGTAGGGTGGAATAGGCTTGGGCTCCCCTTCACACCACCCTGGGAGGGAGGCCCAGGCTCCCTGTCATAGGGGTAAACAGGCTCAGCGGTACCTCAGTCCCGGATAACGGCTTCCTTACCCACAGGTGATGCAAGCGAGAGTGCAGAGGACATCTTCTTCCGGCGGGCCAAGGAGGGCATGGGCCAGGACGAAGCGCAGTTCAGCGTGGAGATGCCCCTGACTGGCAAGGCCTACCTGTGGGCCGACAAATACCGGCCACGCAAGCCACGCTTCTTCAACCGTGTGCACACGGGCTTCGAGTGGAACAAGTACAACCAGACGCACTATGACTTTGACAACCCGCCACCCAAGATTGTGCAGGGCTACAAGTTCAACATCTTCTACCCTGACCTCATTGATAAGCGCTCCACCCCTGAGTACTTCCTGGAGGCTTGCCCCGACAACAAGGACTTTGCCACCCTGCGCTTCCATGCCGGTCCACCCTATGAAGACATTGCCTTCAAGATCGTCAACCGTGAGTGGGAGTACTCACACCGCCACGGCTTCCGCTGCCAGTTCGCCAATGGCATCTTCCAGCTCTGGTTCCACTTTAAGCGCTACCGTTACCGGCGGTGATGGCCCTGCATGCCTCCCAGACCACCTGACAGGAGGGGCGAAGCTGGCAGCCTTCCCCTCACCAGCCTCGCTTTCTCTGCGTGAACAGCAAGCGAGTCACAGTGGAACTGCCTCGGAGAGGTGACAGGATGATGAGGACAGGCTGGCCCAGGGTTCCCACATGCGTGGGGGGCCGGTGGTAAGATTCTTTGAGCCCAGGGAGCCCAATAAGTGTAGACCAACCTCACTGTCCACATGGGCATACTGAGGTCCAAGCCCCGCCCTGACAAGCCCTGTAGTTCAAGCCCTTTGCTGGGGGCAGCATGAGGCTCAGAAATGGGCTACCAAGCGTTTGAGGGGCAGGAAATCCAAGTTCAGAGCACAGATTGGCCCTCGGACACAGCCAGCTGCTCCAGGGCCCACACTTCTGGCCTTTTCCCAGGCAGCCTCCCGCAGAGACCGCACCAGTGGAACCCGGACCCTTGCTGTGCCATGCTCCAAAATCTTTTGAGGGACATCCCACTCACCCCGCCCTGGTGCTGGCTATGGGGTCAGCCTCCTCCCAGGTTGGGGTGAAGAACACATCATCGTCCACCACCATGTCCAGGAACCAAGGGTCTGTCATGGAAACATTTCCAGCCTAAAGTGGGAAGAGCCTACACCCAACCCTGAAGCGCCAGCACCAGAGTCCTCGGACAGCCCCGCCCAATACCCGATTTCACTTGGAAATCTTTTAGGTTGTTTCTGAAGACTTTTTTAGGTGGGGAGGGGGAAAATATTGTTTATTTTCATTTAACTGATCTACTCATAAGAGTATTTTTTTTTAATAAACACTTTATTTTAGAATAATTTTAGATATTCAGAAATGCTGGAAAGATAGCCCCGAGTTCCTACCCCACATCCAGCTGTCCCCATTGTTGACGTCTCCTGTAACCATGGCACATTCATCTGTACAACTAAGGCATGAAACCAACCAAGAAGACCTTTTAAAAACAACCACAACACCTAAAAATAGTCAACAATTATTCTTAGGAAACTTCTTCTAGTCAGTGGGTTTTTTCCATCTCTGCCTCAGGCCCATTAGCCTTTTCTTCCATTAGAAGGGTGTAATCATAAACGCTGCAGACTTGGCCATGGATGCTGGGAGGTGAGGAGCTGCTTACCTAGGCCCGGTGAAGTCCCTCTGGTCAGTAGGCACCCTTTTCACACTGCAGACCCTGGTCAGCCCAACTGTCTTGATCTAGAACGAAGAATATCCTTATGGCAGCACAGCACCATTTCTGTCCCCTTTGGAACCATTGGCAGACATCACTAATCAATCACTGCCAGAACAACCTTAGAATCCCTGGCAGCCAGCAACCACTACCAGTTGACCCGGGGCCTGCTTGCCTGTAACTGCGTGCAGGGCAGACCCCAGAGGCACTTCTGTGCCTAGCTCAGGGCTTCGTCATCATATGGGTAAGGCCCCATTCTGTTCCCACAGCTTGGGCTGTGTGTGGCTGCTGCAGCCCAGCCCTGACCTCATACCTGCTCTGTGCAACGGGATTTATGTTCATTTGGGGGAAAGTGCTCATGGAGGCCCATGTTTTTGAGCCTAGAAAGTGGCAGTCAGGGTTCAGACCTGGACTTCTCCAACTTGGAGGACCCCCCATCTCCCAGGCCACCACCCATATCCCAGCCTCAGTTTCCCTACCTGCCCCCAGGAGAGTCCTCCCAACCTGTGCCCCCACTGCAATCCAGGAACTGTTCACCCCAAGGGAGAAGGTGGCCATCCATGACTTGCTGGATGTGTTTAGCTGGGAGCCCCTAGTCAGGAAAGAGGAGAGCAGCAGCCCAACGTGTCAGGCTGGGGGTGGGGGGGGACACTGAATCTGAGGAACCTCAGAAGGGACACGGAAGATTTCCTGGAGGAGGGCTGCTGGGCAGAGGAGGGAGCCTGTCCTGCCAGGGAAAGGATAGCAGGATCACCCAGGGCAGAGGGCAAGGCAGGGCTGAATGCAAGTCCAGGGGCTGGACTCTCCCCGGGGCCCTGGGGAGCCATAAAGGGTGAGTGAGCTGTACAGGGACAGGAGCGGGTGTCAAGGAGACCCCTTAGGCAGCCTGCCCCATCACCACCCTGTGTCCCTTAAGCTGCTTCCAACCCCCACCTCAGCTTCTTCCTGCCTTTGGCTCTGTCCAATTATAAAAATAGATGCTCCCTGCCTGGTCCCCCACCGGAAACCACAGCCACGGGGGGCACATCCTGAGCCTAGCCTCCGCTCCCACCATCTGGCTCACTACCCTCCAGGCCATCTCAATGTCTTTCAGGCCTCCCATGTGCCAGTTGAGCTAGGAGCTGGTAAAGAGAGGCTAGAAGGTCTCCAGCCATCAGCGCAGGAGGTTGGAGGAAGCCTGGAGCCACATGTGGCCTTGTTCATGTCATTTCCTCCCTCTGGGCCTCAGTTTCCCCCTTTACAAAATGAGCATCTTGACCTCCTGCATTGCAAAGTTGCAATGAGACCCAGACTAAATTCGAGTCAAGTGTGCATCTCTGACCCCTGCCCTGGCCGTTTCCCAGAAGGAGCATTGTTCTTCTTATCTCTGGGCAAAGGAAGTGGGAATGGAAACGTCTCCCTCCATCTCTCCCCAGCCATCTGGAGCCCAGCCGCACATCCTTTTCCCACCACTTCGGCACTCACTGCAGTTCTCCAAAGCTTCATGCTCCCTCTTGCCTCCAAAGTCTTGCACATGTGGTTTCTGCCATGTCTCTTGCACCTGGGGGACTCCTACTCATACCAGAAAGCACCAATTCTCAGGCCTTCTCCCCACAGGATGCCTTCCTGCCTCATCTTCTGGGCTCCCCTACACCCCATTACTTCCTTTGGCCCAGCTGTGACTGCAGGGCGTTAGGACTGTCTGTGTCCAGCTCTGTCTTTCTCCAGCCTGGGGGTCCTCGAGAGCAGGTCTTATTTCCAGTCCCACCTGGGGCTCATAAGTGTCCCACCAAATGGGTTGGAGACAGAGTGGCCCTTGATGAGGGATTAAAGGGGCACAAGACTGCCTGGGAGATCAAAGCTTTACAGAGGAGGGGTCCTTGGAACCAGAGCTCTGCCAGATGCATAGGAGTTGGAAGACGCCTTGCCAATCAAGAGAAGTTAGGGTTAAATGGCTTAAGGACTCAGACAATGGGATGGAACAGGGGAGGGGCCTCTGGAGGAATTGGGTGTGTGAGCCAAGGCCTGGAGACCAGAACACGGTAGGTAGGCGGGGAAACCAGAGAAGGGGCTTCCGGACACTGCCTAGGGGAGTACAGGGCCAGAGTCGGCCTGCACTTGTGTGCCCCTCCCAGGCCCCAAGGACTGGGTGGGGTGGGCTCAAGGCCAAGCCAGCTAGTCATAGTCCACTCTAGACCCTAACTCTGGGTCAAAAAGGCCCAAGGTCACCCCTCCATGCCTAGTCCTGTGGACGCTCTCCATCCACCTAAGGCCCAGGATTGTGGGCAGGAAAGGGCTTCAAGAAGCTTCTCACTTCCCTGCAGCACGGTCCAGCCACCATGGGTTGGCTCTAGCTGTGCCCAGCCTGGTCACTTTGGGCTGATGTGAACCTGGCCCAGAGCCCCAAGTGTGTCTGGGGCTTTCAAGGAAGTTGACCCTGCCTGGGAAGCCGTTCTGGTGCCCTGTTCCTGCTCCCTCCTCAACCTCTGAATCATTCCTGCAGCGACAGACTCCAGGCCTTCCCTGCCCTGCACTAAGGGGAGGGGGAAAGCAACCTCCCCAACCCGACTGCAGGCTTTCCTACCCCTGGCCCCACTGCCATCTCTCAGCCTTTGTCCCACTGGCCCCGCCTCAGGAGTCCCCTCACCCTCAGTCACCCACAGCCTTCTCAGCTCACCTGCTCCAGGAAGGCCTGTCTCAGAAAGCTGCCCGCCAAGCTATGGCTGGAGAGTCTTGCCGCCCCTCCCCTCTAAACACCCTGCACCCCCAACCTCCAGCCCTGGAAGGGGCCTCAAACCTACCTACTGTGTGCCAGACCCAACCCCCCAGCAGGTTCACCAGCTCTCAGCCTGAGTGGGGGGGGTCTGGGCACCCTGGGGAGCTGACCTTGCCTTGCCAGAACATGCCCGCCCCCTCCGGGCCTCGGGTGCTGCCCAGACCGTGAATAATGCCGCGGGAGTTCCTGGAGGGGGCCCAGCTGGGGCAGGTCGGTGGTGGGGCTCCCGGATGGTGCTGGCCGTTACACCCCTGTCCCTGCGGCCTGGTGTCCCTTGGACGTCCCTTCCCCAGGAGGATGAGCAGTCTCCTCGGCGGGCTGGGGGGAGCCCGTTGACCCCCATCAGCCAGGCCGGGGCCTGAGGGGCGTGGCCACTGCAGGGGGGAGGGGCTGATCAGAGGCCAGCGAAGGGAAAGACAGACCGGCAGAGCCTAGGAAAGAGACCGACAGGGTGCTGTATGTAGCGCGGAGCCCCACCCCGGCTATTTTTAGGCCCCGAGGACCCCCACCTCTCCAGCCTCAGAGGGAACCTAGCCCCTCCTGCTTCCCAGCACCCCACGCACGGGGCGTCCTGTGCCGCTGGAAATCTGGCAGCCCCCAGGTTCTCTGTGGACCTGCCCCCAGCGTGACTCGGTTTCCCCAGGAGCCCGGGAGGCCAGGTCGCCCAGCTCTGTCCATCCCACCCCCACCCCCGGGCCCGGACTAGCGCCCACACGTCTGCCCTCCAGGCTCCGGTTCTCGGACAGCGCGGTGACCCCAGCTGCCCCATCCGTTCATCATCACCAGGTGAGGCCGCAGCGGTCCAGGTTAGGGGCGGGGCGTGAGAGTGGGCAGGTGTTGCTGGGGTGTTTCCTTTGGTGACCTGCCCTGTTGTGGGTGTGTCACCCTGAGCAGTGACAGCAGCCAGGTTCTGGGTGACCTGAGGAGTTGATGAGACTGGGTCCTTGCCGGGGAGAGTGGCTTTGCGTGTCTGCTGCTTGCCCTGGTCAGTTTGTAGCCATGTGTAGTCGAGGCTGTGCTTGTGTGTGGGTTTCCCTGAGTCTGTACCAGGACATTTAGGATCTGGGGTGCCACAGAGAGGGTGTGGCTGGGAGTGAGTGTTCATGCAATGATGGGCTCATATAATCACGGTAACTCCTGTGTGCATCACTAGCCACTGGCCAGAAGGCCTGGGTCCCCTCCACTCATCTCACACCTGCCCTCTGGCAGCCCTGAGTGGTGAGCACTTGGATGCCTGTTGAACAAATAAGAAACTGAGGTTCAGAGGAACCACATGAGTCTGGGCCAAGGCTCAGCTCCTACCTAGTTAGACTGACTGTGGAGACCCCGCCCTGCACCCTCTTGGGTGGGGGCCTGCTTAGTGTCACAAACAGGAAAAGTTCCCGGAAACTGAGCCTTGTGGTGAGGGGAGTTGGAGGCGGGCCTGGGGACTGACGGTGGCCCTGCTTTTGTGTGTGTGTGTGTCTGTATGGGTGTCTGTGGCCACACAAAGGTGTAGAGGGGGTCCATGGGCAATCAGGTGTGCTTCAGACCTGAGCTGAAGTGACTGATGCAGGGACTGGCCTGGACCCAGCATTTCATGCCAAAGGGTGCTGTGGTTGGTCTCCTAGACTGTCTAGCAGTTAGAGGACAGGAAAGGTGGGAAACAGGCTGAGGGGCGGGGCTGGTCAAGGTCACATGCAGTATCAGGGCTCCTGCCTGACAGCTCCTGTGCACCTAGCCAGGAAATATGCTTGTGAACACAGCCAGGAGCTGGAAGGGCACACCGGGCAGGGGGCACAGCTGAGGAAGAAGGCTCCTTGGCGGGAGCAAAGCAGGCCTGGGAAAACCATCCAGAATGCCGGCAGGCAAGTTGGTGTCTTTATTATTCCCATTTCACAGAGGGGGAAAACTGAAGCTCAGCAATGTTGAGACCGAGGCTCAGCTGTGGCAGATAAGAGACTTCCATCTGAGCTTGTCTGAGGTCAGATAGCCCCTGGAGGAGGCTGCATAGGTCCAGGATGTTGGGGCAGGGAGACTGGGCAGGCTAGGGTGTTGAGTGGAAGAGGGACTTGTTGAGAGATGGATGGCTTGATGGAGAGGGGAGGAAGAGAGTGGGGAGAGCAATGACCTATGATCAGGCAGAGGCGGGGCCTGGCACTTGGGAACCAAAGAATCACATTCCACTGGGCTGTGGGGGAAGTCTTGTCCACCAGCCTCCAGTAAGGAGCCAACTGCTGAGACAGATTTCTGGAACCCAGAACCCAGCCGAACTCCCGTTGAAGTTCTGGAACCTCAGCCCCTTGGAATTCTAGGAGTCCTTCTAGGTTTCAGAACTGGGAGCTCATTCAAATTCCAGAACCCTGAACCTTCGAAGTCTAAACCTCCCCTCTCAGGCCATGGAATCCTGGATTTGTCCAGCAAGTTTGGGGTGGGAATCTGGAGCCCATGCCTCCCATGAGGCACAGAGAGAGAGGTGGATTCCCCTGAAGGCCACACCATGCTGCTTCTTGGACCTGTGGCTGGGATGAGAACTGTCCCATGTAGATTAGGGGCCCTGTCTGCTCTCCTGGCCAATGTGGGAGGGGAAAGAAGGCCTTGCCAGGTGCCCCTACTGGCCAGCTTGCCTGGGAAACTTGAGATGGCCCCTATCACCTAAACCCATGAGAGGGGAGACTGGAAACCACAGGCTGGGGCCAGAAGGAATTGTGCCAGTTTCCAGCCTCCCCCAGGCCGAGGCTCTGAGTCATAGGTTTGTTCCCAGACACGGGAGGCATGAGGATATCTGAGGGGTGTGTGTCCTGGGACAGTAAGTGGTGTAGGAGCTCCTGCAGGAAGGTGGGGACAAGTGGACCATGAGACCCAAGAGGTGCTGACAGTGATTCCAGGCAGAGGCCGGGACTGTGGCTGCAGGCGCAGCCCAAGTCCCCAGAAATGTTCAGAAATGGCACATACCAGTTCTCAAGGGAGGCAGTGCCCTGTTCCAGGAGGAATTTAAGTGGAGATCAAATCTGAAATGGCAAAGAGCACACCCCTGGCCTGGAGTTGAGGGCTAAGGTCTCTGAGCACCATGGAAAATACTCCCTCTGCCCGCCCCACCTCCCTAGGCCTTAGTTTTCCCACTTGAGGCCCCACCACCACCAAAATGGTGATGGCCTTGGCACTCAGCCTGGGATGGAAGCTCAGGGCAGCTGTCAGGAGCTGGATTATTTATGAGACTAGATAAGGAGCCGTGGAGCTGAGGAGCTGGGCCAAGGAGCCAATTATGAAGATGGGGAGTGAGGGCTGGTGGCCACCTGCTGGGCACATTTGCAGGAACTGAGCACCTCCAATGTGCTAAGCTCTGCACCCAGATGAACTCATTTCTACCATGAGCCTTATTTTACAGAAAGGGAAACAGGCTCACAGTGGGGACATGAGGAGCCCAAGGTCAGTGAGAGGGTATGTGGCAAAGCTAGGATTTGAATCCAGTCTGATTAACTTTTTAGAAAATGTTATCCTTCCTTAGAGAAAGTTCCAATGATTGTAAACCCCCACACCCACCTGGCACTAGCCTCCATCCAATGGGTAGAATTTTGAGTCACTAACACACATTATATGTAATGAGGCCTGAGTACAAATTTCAGATCTGTTTGGGCTGGGCTGTGTGACCTTGAGCAAGTTAGTTAATCTCTCTGTGCCACAGTTTGCCCCCTCTGCTAAAAGCAGATCATCACAGGTCCTTTATGAGCTTTAACTGCCTGGCTCCTCCATTCCTGTTCCTCCCACAGTCCTGCCCCACCTCCATTGCCCACTCTGATCCCTCCACTGGGTGTACCCTCAATGCCAACACAAGTATGACTTATGGTATGTGCCTAGGTCAGGAGACTGTGGACCTGGGTGCTAGTTCCAGCTCCCGGGGTGGCTTTCTGTCTTCCCTGGTGTATCCTTTTTGGGAACTGGGAGCTGTTTTTTGAATGTTCTCATTTTATTGCTACTTGACATCCCACATCTGGCTGATTTGTCCACACTTAACATTAGCCAAGCCCAGATATCTCTCTAGTTTTCTCCCCAAGCCCCACACCGGGTAACGGGTCCCTCCTGTTGCCTTGTATAGCCCATCCCTAGGGAACCTGTCACTCCAAAGGAGCTGTTTTTTGTTCCTAGAATGGAACTGGGTTTCTGGGTTTATTTCTTATTATGTAAGCAATGCCATGAGCCCTGGCCAGGGTGCTCAGTTGGTTGGAGTATCGTCTTGCACGCACACCAAAAGCTTGCAGGTTCAATCCCCAGTCAGGGCGCATACAGGAGGCAACCAATCAATGTTTTTATCTCACATCAATGTCTTTCTCTCTTTCCCTTTTTTTCTATAATCAATACAATGTATCCTCGGGCGAGGATTACAGACAAAAACAAACAATGCTATGAAATGGGGGGGGGAGAATCTACATGATTTCAAAAAATTAAGAAATAATTAAAAACAAGAATCCACACGATTTCAACATGTGTGAGGAAGGAGTTCCCTAAAACATCTTGGAGTGGGGCCTCACCCTCACGTATCCACAGGAAATTGTGACCCATAAGGCTGACCTCAGGGCTGGTACAAAAACCAGCAACCTCTGGCTGACAACCAGCCCCGCTCTCACATTGGATGCATCCTGTCTTACTGTGGCTGAAATCTGTCCTGGATGCTGCAGTCCACCAAGGGCTTGGATGGAAAACCAGCAGGGAAACAAACTCAGAGAGAAGAAATCACTTGCTTGGGGTCACACAGTAGGCACCAGGGCTGGAGTACAGACCTGGAGCTTCTTGGCCCTACTCTTCAGCAGATACTAACTGGTGTCTTCCAGGGGTACCAGAGAAGACAGCACTGGTCATAACCTTGAAGGTTATTGATTCTGGGGTAGGACAGAGCAGAAGGTAGTACTATAATAACAGTAAAACTTATGAGTGCGGAGTAAAATAAGTCAGGAAAGGTTTCCTTAAAAGGGGGTTATTGAAGTTGGGCATTGAAGGTTCATAGGAGAGCACCAGGGCCACTCAGATTAAAATGCAGAATAAAGGTCCTGACTGGGTAGCTCAGTTGGTTAGAGCATTGTCCCAATATACCGAGGTTGTGGGTTCAATTCCCCAGTCAGGGCATGTACAAGAAACAACCAGTGAATGCATAAATAAGTGGAATAACAAATAGATGTTTCTCTCTCTCTCTCTCTCTCTCTCTCTCTCTCTCTCTTTCTCTCTCTCCTCCCCTCTCCCTTCTTCTCTCTAAAAAAATCAATTTAAAAAATGCAGAATGAATCACCAGCAGATCATCTCTCTGCCCCTACCAGGTGTGCCAGAGCCAGTGCCAACCTGCTCCACCTACAGCCTCAGCTCAATGGCGTGCTGACCCTCCCCCCTCTGCTCCAGTGCCATGTGGCCCAATGGCAGTTCTCTGGGGCCCTGTTCCTGGCCAACAAACATCACCCTGGAGGAGCGGCGCTTGATTGCCTCCCCATGGTTTGCTGCCTCCTTCTGCCTGGTGGGCTTGGCTTCCAACCTGCTGGCCTTGAGTGTGCTGGCAGGCGCGCGGCAGGGCAGCTCCCACGCACGATCCTCCTTCCTCACCTTCCTCTGTGGCCTTGTCCTCACCGACTTCATGGGGTTGCTGATCACCGGTGCCATCGTGGTGTCCCAGCATGCCGTCCTTTTTAACTGGCACACTGTGGACCCCAGCTGCCACCTCTGCCACTTCATGGGCGTGATCATGGTTTTCTTTGGCTTGTGCCCGCTCCTGCTGGGGGCCACCATGGCCTCAGAGCGCTACCTGGGTATCACACGGCCCTTCTCACGCCCTGCAGCTGCCTCGCAGCGCCGAGCCTGGACCACCGTGGGGTTGGTGTGGGCCACCGCGCTGGCACTGGGCCTGCTGCCCCTGCTGGGCGTGGGCCGCTACACTGTGCAGTACCCGGGCTCCTGGTGCTTCCTCACCCTGGGCTCTGAGCCTGGAGACGTGGCCTTTGGCCTGCTGTTTGTGCTCCTTGGCTGCTTCTCAGTGGGGCTGTCCTTCCTGCTCAATACCATCAGTGTAGCCACTCTGTGCCACGTCTACCACGGTCAGGAGGCCGCCCAGCAGCGCCCACGGGACTGCGAGGTTGAGATGATGGCTCAGCTCATGGGCATCATGGTGGTGGCCAGTGTCTGCTGGATGCCGCTGCTGGTGAGTGGCCAGTGCATGGTCTGCCCTGGGCTCCCGCCATCCTTGGTGACTGGGCCTCAGTTCATCCAGAATGAATTTCAACCCTCAGGTTCCTGTCTGCCCGAGGAAATGTGGATACATATCCCATTGCCCACAATGGGATGACCCTCCTTGAGAAATTCATGAGCAAGACACAGATAACCCCAAAACTGGGGCAGGACTGGATGTCTTGTCCATTACTGTGTTCCAAGCCTTGTCCAGCACACATGAGTGCTTAGGAAACCATTTTAATATAATTTTAATATAATAATTTATTTTAATATAACGCATTTATTACAATATAAATTATAATTATATTTAACATACTTTCCCATTATAATTATTATATATATATTATAATTAATTATTATATTGTATCATAATTAATACTTAATTATATCTATAATAATACATAATTACATAGTTTATATTATGATTTTTAAGTACTGTATAGTATATAACTATAATTATATATTATTAATTAATACCTAATAGTTATATCAATTATATAATACTTAGCTACATAATTATATTACATATATAATTACATATAAAATTTTAAACTAATATAACTATATAATAATTAACAATATATTAATTATTAGATAATTATGCTGTATTTATATGATAGTTTGTAAAGAACTGGAATGATATGTAAAATTTAATGTTTAATAAAATAAAATAATTTAATCTCATAATTTAATATAAAAATTAATATGAAATTATTTGTCATAAAAATGTTATAAAATATAAATTTTAATATATAAAATCCCTTAAAAATAAAATATTTAATATATAATTAAATCATTTCATATACAATTTAATACTATAATTTCATAATATTATATTATGAAATATTTATAAAACCTAAAATGTTTAATAGAACAACAGTGCTGGCTGTAATGGTAACTCCAACTGTTTGCACCTGCAAGTCTTTTTTTCCACCACATTTAATTGCACCCAGGAGAGGAGCTAGAAAACAGTGCTATTTAGTGGCCACATCAACTGAAGTTCAGAGATGTCAGGCACCTCTCCCAAGGTCACAGAACAAAGCAGTGACAGAATCAGTCCTCGATCTCAGGGGACCGTGGGTGCTGGTGGAGGGGCAGGGCTGTAAGCTGGCCTGACTCCTGGCTAACTGCTCTGGCCCTTGACAGGTCTTCATCGCCCAAACAGTGCTGTGGAGCCCGCCAGCCATGAATGCGACCGGGCAGCTGCCCCGAGCCACGGAGCAACAGCTGCTCATTTACCTGCGCGTGGCAACCTGGAACCAGATCCTGGATCCCTGGGTGTACATCCTGTTCCGCCGGGCCGTGATCCGGCGCCTCTACCCTGGCCTCAATGCCCAGCCCAGGTCGCTGTCCCTGCAGACCCAGCTCAACCGGAGGCCCACCGTGGCATAGGGCCAGGGGTGGACATCAATGGTGGCTCTGAAAGGACAACTGGGCAGGGTACCCTACCAGTATGTCCCCCATTCAACCTCGGTCATCCCTGACAGTCATATCTACCCATTCAGAAGTCCAGGAGCTGGGAGTGCAGGATGAACAGAGAGTTTGAGTGGTAGGATTATAAGCCATGTTCCATCAGCCCTGGGGACCCCCAAACTCTTCCCTGATCCCCTTTTCCAAGGCCCTTTCTTCTCTCAGCCCCCTCCAAGAAAGGGTGAGTGCGGGTGTAGGGAGGGTGTCTGGAGGCAATTAGACTTGTAAGCCTCCCCTTCCAGAAGTCCTCAGGAAATTAGGGATTCTGACCACTGAATATGACCTATTCTCTGAGATACAGTTGATCCCCTTTGACACTCCAACCCGAGAAGGCACTGTCTAGGAAAGATTGAATGTAAATGGTCAGGGCACACCCTCTTTTGCCAAAATATATCTCAGCCTGGCTTTATTTTCCTTTGGGTCTGGAAGTCAGTTTGTATTTGTTGAAGTTTGGTGCATGGTATTGCTATCCAACCATGTAGCAACTGAGAGCAGGTTGGGGGAAGGGCAGAGACAATGACACTGTTGTTTCCTCTCCCCACTTCCTTCACTGAGTCAGGTCTTCTGGAATGCTCCCCACAACCCTTAGAGTCCTGGTATTAAACCCATTATGCAGATGAGGAAAAGAAAGGGAGAGACACACACAAGACCAGGGAGTGATGCCTGCCTCCTCCACTGTAGAGAGAGTCATTCCCTCATAAGCTTTATCATTTAGCTATTCACTTAACACTCAGACTCCCAGTGCCTTAAACAAACAGCACCTGGCCCATAGTAGGTGCTCAATAAAGACTGATCGAATGGACGAATGAATGAGCTTTTGAGGAGCTCCGTGTTTGCGCAAGTACATGAATACATGCAGAGTACTTGTAAAGCACCTGGCACATAGTAGGTACTTAAGAAGCACCCAGTGTTGTCATAGCCCCCCAGACCCTCATGCCTGCCGCTTCCCCTGCTTTCCCTCAAACTCCCTCAAAAACCACACACCTGGCCCTGACAGGGATGGCTCACTTGGTTGGAGCTTTGTCCTGTGAAACAAATGGTCACCAGTTCAATTCCCAGTCAGGGCACATGCCTGGGTTGCAGGTCTGGTCCCAGTTGGGGAACGTACAAGGGGTAACCCATCGATGTTTCTCTCCCTCTCCTTTCTACCTTCTCTCTCTAAAAATAAATGAATAAAATATTTTTTAAAAAGGATTAAAAAAAAAAAAAAAAAAGACACACCTGGCTGCAGGGGTGGGATGTGCCTTTATTTCCCATGAGCCCTCGAGGTACATGAAGAGCAAACCATCCCCTGCCCCCTCCCATTCCCCTCCACAGACCTGAGATCTGCTTACACCTCCCAGAGCCAAGCTCAATGAAACTGAAGCCCGTTTCCATTCTCCCTCCCTCCACCTGTGGGGGAATGAGGTCACCTGCTGCTTCTGGGGGACCTGAGCTGGGAGGAGAAGGGATGGGGTCCAACAGGGGCCAAAACTATGTCACCCCCAAGCTATGGCTCCCTGTGGTGGGATAGGGGCTCTGACCCCTGTGGAGCGGTTCCTGACTCCCTAAGCATGGGGGAGGGGGTCTTCTCCTGAACTAGGGGTTCAGGGGGTTGGGGCTGCAGGAGGGACACCCTGGAGGCAGAACTAGGGATGACAGATATGGGGGGTGGAGTGTACTTATGGGGTCCTATCTGGGGCTTGGGTAAAAGGGCTGGTTTCTTGGGAGCCAAGGTGGTCTGTGGCTGCGGGGCCAGGTAGGAAGCTGGTGGGCTTCTGCCCAGGCCAGTAGTGGCCTGGGTTCCATGTACCAGATCATGGGGCTGGGACTGAGGCTGAGAGACTTTGCTAGAGGCTGGAGTAGGGGCTCTGGGTGGTGGGTCTGGGGGCTGAGATTGAGCTGGGGGAATGGAATCAGGCTGGGTTTTTGGGACAAAGCCAGGGGTCTGGGGGCGAAGCCCATTTCTAGAGCTGAGCTGGATTTTTAAGCTGGTCTGGGTTCTAGAGCTGGATTGGGTTTCAGAAACAGGCTGGGTTTTGGAACTATGGTGGATTCCAGAGTGGGGCTCCATTCTGAAACTGGTCTGGAATTCAGAACAGGGTTGGGTCTCAGAGCTGAACTGAATCCTAGAGCTGCTCTGGGTTCTGGAACTGAGCTGGGCTCCAGGGCTGGGCTGGGTCTCTGAGCTGAGCTGGGTCTCAGATCTGAGCTGCCTTCCAAAACTGGTCTGGGTTCTGGAACTGGTTTGGGTCCCAGAAACAGGTTGGGTTCTGAAACTGAGGTGAGTTCCAAAGCTGGGATGTATTCTTGAACTGGTCTGAGTGTCAGAGCTGGGTGGCATCTCAGAGCTAAACTGAATCCTAGAGCTGGGCTGAGTTCTGGAACTGAGCTGAGTCTCAGAGCTTAGCCGGGTATCAGACCTGGACTGGGTTCTGGAGCCAAGATGGGCTCCAGCGCTGGGCTGCTTTCTTGAACTGGTCTGGATTTCAGAGCTAGGCTGGGTCTCAGAGCTAAACTGAATCCTGGTACTAAACGGGCTCCTGGAGCTGAGCTGGGTTGCAGAGCTGGGTTGAATTCTTGCACTGGTCTGGGCCCCAGAGCTGTCCTGGGTCTCAGAGCCAAGCTGGGTTCCAGAGCTTGTCTCGGTTCTGATGCTGGGTTGAGTTCCAGAAACCGGCTGGGTTCTAGAACTAAGGTGGGTTCCAGAGCTGGGTTGTATTCTTGAGCTGGTCTGGGTTTCAGATTTGAGTTGAGTCTCAGAGCTGAGCTGGACTCCAGAGATAAGCTGAGTTGCAGACTTGATCTGCTTCACAAAGTCTGGCTCCATACCAGAGCTGCCTTGGGCTGTGGCCTGGAGCTGGTATCTAGAACTTGGCAGGGTTTCCAAGGTGAGTGGAGTCCGAGAAGTGGATTTAGATGTGCAGGGCTGGGTCTTGGAGCTTGGCCTGCTCTTGGAGCTAGACAGAGTTGTGGAGTTTAAGTCTGTTGCTGCATTGGTCTGGGTCCCAGGACTAGATTGGATTCCAGAGTTTAGCTGTGTTCTGGAACTCAACTGGGTCTCAGCAAGTGTTTTGGAGCTGGATGAGATTTCAGAGCCAGGCTGTGCTCTAGAACTGAGCTGACTTCTAGAGCTGGGTTGGGTGCCTGATCCAAACTGAGCTCTGAAAAGTGGCCAGTCCTTGAAGTTGGTCTGGGTCCCAGAGATGGATGGCGTTCTGAGGCTCATCTGTGTACTGCAGTGAGAGTGGGGGTCAGTGTCAAGCTGAGCTGTGGAGACAGGCTTTCCCTCAGAGATGGATGAGGCTCCAGGGCTTGTCTGGATTCTGGAGATGGGCCTGGCTGTAGCACTAGGCTGGGGTCTAGAGCTGGGCTCAGCTTCTGAGCTGGACTCATCACTGGAGCTGGACTTGGCCCCAGAATGGGGGTGGGTACTTGAGTGAAACTGGGTTTTAGAGAAGGGCTGGGGTCTGGACCTGGACTGAGCTGCCACATTCATCTGGGTTTGTGCATAGGGTTGGGTTTGGGAGCTGTCTTTGAATCCTGAGCTGGGCTGTTTCTTGAGTCTCAACTGGGTTTCAGAACTAACTGGTGCTCCTGAGCTAGACTGGGTGTGCAGGTACGGCTGTGTCATGGAGCTGTCTCGTATTCCAGAGTCAGGCTGAAACTTATGGCAGGGCTTGGTCATAGAGCTGGGCTGGCTTCCAAAACTGGCATTGCTCAAAGAGCTAGGCTGAGTCTTAAAACTTGTCTGGGTTCCAGAACTTGACTTAATGCCAGAGCTCGACTTGGCCTCGGAGCTGTCCTGGATTCTAGACAAGGGCTGGGTTCTGGAGCTGGGTTGAGTCACAGAACTGGATTGTGTTCTAGAGATGAACTTAGTTTCAGTGCTGGCCTGGGGTCTAGAACAGAGCTTGGTCTCAGAGCTGGGCTTGGTCTCAGAACTGAGCTTGGTTTCAGAGCTGGGTTTGGTCTCAGACCTGGGCTTGGTCTCAGAGCTGGGCTTGGTCTCAGAACTGAGCTTGGTTCTAGAACTGGGCTTGGTCTCAGAACTGAGCTTGGTCTCAGAACTGAGCTTGGTTTCAGAACTGAGCTTGGTTTCAGAGCTGAGCTTGGTCTCAGTGCTGAGCTGTGTTTTAGAACAGGACTTGGTCTCAGAGCTGGGCTTGGTCTCAGAACTGAGTTTCGTTCTAGAGCTGGGCTTGGTCTCAGAACTGAGCTTGGTTTCAGAGCTGGGCTTGGTCTCAGAGCTGAGGTGTGTTTTAGAACAGGACTTGGTCTCAGAGCTGGGCTTGGTCTCAGAACTGAGCTTTGTTCTAGAGCTGGGCTTGGTCTCAGAACTGAGCTTGGTTTCAGAGCTGGGCTTGGTCTCAGAGCTGAGCTGTGTTTTAGAACAGGACTTCGTCTCAGAGCTGGGCTTGGTCTCGAAACTGGTATGGGTTCTAGGGTTGAACTTGGTCTCAGAGCTAGCCTGGGTTCTAGAGGAGGGCTGAGTTGTAGAGCTGGGTTGGGCCTCAGAACTAGATGAAGTTCTAGAGACAAATGGGGCCTCATAGCTGGCTTGGATTCTAGAGCAGGGCTTGGTCTCAGAACTGGTATGGGTTCTAGAGGTGACCTCCATCTCAGAGATGACCTGGGCTCTAGAGGGGGGCTGGGTCTCAGATCTGAGCTGGGCTCTGGGGTGGGGCTGGGCTTCAGAAATCTGCCGACAGGGTTGGGGCAGGGGGCTGGGCTCTGGACTGGGGCTGCGCTCAGCCCCAGGACAGACTAGCCACAGGCCTCCTTGGCCTCGCCGATGGCGGCCCACACCTCCACCACAAACTCGTCCGGGAAGGCGAACTCGCCCAAGACGGAGTCTAAACGGCGTGCAAACTCCTGAACGTTCGCTGTCTTCTTGGACGTCTCCACCATCGTTGATGCTGCCAAAGTGAAAGGGGAAGTGAGTAAGGGTGCTCTGGGACCCCAACTTCCCCTTGGGACCCCTACCTCCTCCCCATGGGCTAGCCTCCCCCCAGGGTCCACCGGCTTACCCTGGCCCCTTACCCAGCTCTGGGTCCCGAATGCCCATGTAACTCTCCAGCAGGTCATCCACCCTCCGAGACGCCTCCTCCTCAAATTCACTAGGCTGGGGGCATAAAGGGACAAAACAGAGGAGAAACTCAGATCCCTATAGCCCAGCCTCCTCTCAGGGCCCCATCCCTTGGGTGAGAACAGGCTGGGACCTCATGTATCAATGCTTCTTTATACCACTATTGACCTGCCTCACCATGAAGATCCATTTTGCAAGTGGGGAAACTGAGGCTGGGCAAGGGGGGCCTTACCCAAGGTCACACTGACTCAGTGGCAGAGCTCTAGGTACAAAAGCCCTGAAAACACCCTCCCTTTCACTCACCACTTCCTCTACTGTGGCTGCCCCCCCAGAACGAAGCCGCAGAGTCTCCCGCCCACTCGTCACTTTTGCTTCCACGGGGCATTTGCTGCTCCGGCTCCTCTGGCTGATCATATCTGGAGGGGACAGCACGGTGGAGGGGCATGTGTTTTGGGCAGATCCATTCTTTATAAACACTGGAAAACCTGAGCTGAGGTTTTCTAGAACTTTCTCACCCTTTCAAGGCCTGCCTATGTCAGTAGCCTTAAAGCAGCACTTTAAAAGTTCCCAGCCCTGGCTGCTGTGGCTCAGTGGATTGAGCATCGGCCTGCGAACCAAGTGTCGCTGGTTCGATTCCCAGTCAGGACACATGACTAGGTTGCACGTCAGGTCCCCAGTTGGGGGCATGTGAGAGGCAACCACACAGTGATGTTTCTCTCCCTCTCTTTCTCCTTTCCCCTCTCTAAAAATAAAAAATAAATAAATGAATAAATAAATAAATAAAATTGTTTAAAAAAAGAAAGTTCCCAGCCATGGGACAAAATAGATCTAAACACTTCCTCATCCTTTCTCCCTCTTCCCGAACTTCCCCCATCCCCAGATAGACTATAACAAAATAGAAACTACCTACCTGTTCCTGACAGTGCCAGAAGTTTCCTGTCATGTCACCAGAGGCATCTAGAACCTTCCATCCTGTTCCATTGCCCCCCCGACTCTCCACTGTCCCCAGCATCCTGAGAACTCACTTCCACAGAAACTCCCCCCACCCCCCCACCCCCACCCCAGGCCACAGGTGGCCCTCACCGAAGGCTCTCTTGGGCTGCACCAGGCGCAGGGTGAAGGGCTGGGCCTTGGGCAGCTCACGGAGCATCTTGGCGACTTCGTAGTGGCGGCAGCCAACAATAGAGTGGTCGTTGATGGCCTCGATGCTATCGCCCACACACACAGCTTCGATCCTGTTGATGATGCTGCCCTCCTTGATCCTCTGCAGGAACCTTGAGTCACTTGAGGGGCCACCTCCGCAGAGCCCGCTTAGACCAGTGACTCACCCCAGGTCATCAAGCACCTAGAAAGTCACCCCCCCACCCTTCCCACCGTGGGCACCTTGATAAAGGCGTAGCCGGCCCCGTTGTCCGTGATGGTCAGCCCCAGGGCATCCTCCGTCTTAGTGACCTCCACCTCCTTGGTCTCGCCACGCACATGTGCAAAAATAAAGTCCTCCAACCCTATCTGGCCGCCCAGGAGTTTCTGCATGTCCACTTTGTGGCTGTTTAGGGTGCAGAATAAGATCTGTCCCGAATGGAGGAGGAGCCCAGAATTAATGAGAGTGCACTGTCTGTGCAGAACCACCCAGGGGATGGGCTCATTGGCTTGATAGGGAAACTGAGGCACAAAGAGGCATGAAAGTGGCCCAGTCACCTGGTGCCCAAGAATCCAGCCCACAGGATCTTCAGAATGGGGTGTGGGGGGGGCGAGAAGAACACCAGAATGACGTGTAGGATAAGAATGAGGCTGTGGGCAGGAAGAAACGCCCTTTCCCAAACCGACTTCCAATTTTAACCCTTGGATGCCCTGACTCCCGTCCCCCCCACCCCGCCCCCATCTTTTTCAGGCCGTTTTGCAACCGCTTGCGCCCCCTGGGAGCTGCAAGACGGACCGCTCCGCAGCCCAGGCTATAACCCAGGCCACCTCCGACGTTATCACCTGGAAAGGAGCTGCCAGGAACCCAAACCCCACACCCGTGCCCAGGAACCATACAAGCGCTTCCCTGAGGTCTGGTATCCACCTTAGCTGGATGCGGACGATCTAGGTATTTACTAACCCTAAGACTGCTCATCTTTTGTGCAGGGCGCTCAAAGGGAGCGTCCCCAGGGTATGGGCACCACTGGATCTGAGTGGTACGTCTCTGAGGTCGGAGATCTGATCCCTTCCATCCGGGAGTGGGGGATTCGGGAGCTGAGGGTCTGGGGTACTCACCTCGGTGGGCGCGATACCGAAAGCCTCGGCGATCTTGGCGTAGAGCTCGCGGACATTGGTGAAGCCCTCGATCTTGCCCGTGGGGCTGCCGTGCGCCAGCTGCGTGCGGAAAACTAGGCGCGGGCGGGCGCGGGGCGCCGCCGGGGGCTCGGAGGGCGAGGGAGGGGGCGCGGGCGGGCGCGGGGCCTCGGCCCCGGGGGCCTCACGGGCCGCTGCGCTCTCCATGGCCGGAGGAGCAAGGCCACCCGGGCCACAGCCTCCGCCGCCGCCGGATCCGCTGCTTCCTGCGGCCTCCCCTCCCCCGGCCCAGGGCGCGACAGCCGAGCTGCCGGGGTAAGGGGATCCAGGAACCCGAGCCTCCTAGGAAGGTGACACCGCGGGGTGCGGAGGTGGGGTGGGGGTGGGGAGACGAGAGGACGGCCCCAGGTGTCCGGGCTCTGCTTCGTGCTCCCCGGGGACGCGGGGCGGTCTGCGGGGACCTGAGCTGTAGCGCGGGAAAAACATGGATCACAAATAAGGACTGGGACAGCTGAGCGCGCCCAAGCGCTTACTCTACAAGACTCCCTTATTTAATCCTGCAACAGCCCTAAGAGGTAGGAAGGAGTAAGGTTACCTGGATAAAACCTGACATCCAGGCCCTCCTCTGCCCACAGCCCTCCAGGGCTCCCACCTCCCTTGGGGTAAAAGCCTGAAATTTTCCCACAGCCCACATGGCCCTGCACTACCTGCCTGCCTATCCCATCCTTGCCTTCACCTCCTCCCTCTCTACCTCCCTCATTCTGCTTTTCAGCTACATGGGCCTCAGGTGTTCCTCCAACATGCCAGGCACAGTCCTGCCCCAGGGCCTTTGCATGTGCTATGTCCTCTGTCTGGAACACCTTCCAGTTCTTTAGGTGGTCCCTTCCCTCACTTCCTTCAGCTCTTTGTCCGAACTTCACCTCCTCTAACCACCTCTGCCAATCTCTTCCCAGCTTTCGTTTTCTCTCTGACATTGAGCAGCACTTGACAAATCAGATATTGTTACTTATCCATCTTGTGTCCTGTCTCCTCAACTGAAATGTCAGCTCCAGGAGGGCAAGGGTTCTGTCCTATTGTTTCCCTGCTGTATTTGGGTGCTTGGTGCCTGGAACACAGTGAGCAGGCACTCAGGCAATATTTGATGAGGGAATAAGTTACAGATGAAGAAGGAGGCTTCTGCACCTGGAGTCCTTCGTAAGAATTCCCTGGGAATACAGTACTAGGCATGGGGAAAATTTGTCTCAATAAACAGTGGTGGAATGCTATACAGCAGTGTAAAAGAGTAGCGTCTCACTTTGGAAGAATCTCAGAAACCAGACATGGATGGGAAAAGATGATATAAGAAAATGGATGGGACTGCCAGCCAAGATGGAGGCCTAGACTGACACGCTCCGTCTCCCTCCACAACGAAGAAGGAATACAACTACAGCAAAACCAGAAATAACCAGAAGTTCCAGAAAATAAATGGAAGTCCAACATATGAAGTTATAAAGAAGTGATGTTCATCCGGACGGGTAGGAGGGGTGAAGCTGGGGTGGAGAGGTTAAGCTGTGCTGGTGGTGGCAGCTGTGAGACAGCGGGGGGACAGCAGTGGGACGGCGGTAAGCACAGACACCCATATTTAAGGGGAGGCGAGAAGCGCCTGAGGAGCACCCCCAGCTGCAGACCAGACCCATCAGCCTGCGATTCCAATGCTGGGGAAGGCAGACCCCCATTGCCTTGGACTGTGAGGGCCAGAGGGGGTAGGGATGGAGGAGGAGGCTCCTGGTCTCTCAGCAGAGAGTGAATGGCAGGAATCCATCTTGGACCCCCACTCCCACAGAAAACGCCACAGCGTGGTGAGAAGGGTCACCCGGTTGTGACGAGTGCACAGGGCTCCGCCCCCTATAGTGTAGGAGGTGTGACAGCCCCACCCAGGAAGCAAAGGTAAACACAAAACTGTCAGGATGGCACAGATCATGATAGAGGTTCCAATCACACAGCTGACCAGACAGCAAATATCTAATCTAACAAAGCAGCAGATAGGAAATCTATCTGAGGTACAGTTCAGAGCTTTGGTTATAAAAATGCTTACAGACCTAACAGCAGATTTTAAACAAGACGGGGAAGGAATGAAGGCTAGTCCTGCTAAAATGAACAAAAACACATATGAAACTAGTGGTGAGGGAAAGAAAACCAAAGATCAAACCAACAAATTGGAAGGTAGGGAAGGAAAAGTCAACCAGTGCAGAAAGAGGAAACGAAAAGTGAGGAAAATGAGAAGAGGCTCAGAAACCTATAGTACAGCTATAAGCGGGCCAACATCCGAATCATAGGGTTGCCAGGTGAAGAAGAACTAGAAATTGAACAATTATGTGAAAAAATAATGAAGCAGAACTTCCCTAACTTGGGGAAGGAAATAAGACTCACAGACCCAGGAAGCACAGAGGGTTCCAAAAAGATTGGACCCAGGGAGAACCACACCAAGACGCATTATAATCAAAATGTCAGAAATTAAAGATAAAGAGAGAATCTTAAAAGCAGCAAGAGAGAAGAAGAGAATTACGTACAAAGGGGTCCCAATGAGACTGTCAGCTGATTTCTCAAAAGAAACTCTGCAGGCAAGAAGGGACTGGCATGAAATATTCAAAGTAATGAAAAGCAAAAACCTACAACCATGATTACTCTATCCAGCGAAGCTGTCATTCAGAATAGAAGGACAGAGAAAGTGCTTCCTGGATAAAGTAAAACTGAAGGAGTTCATCAGATCCAAACCACTGTTATATGAGATGTTAAAGGGACTTGTTTAGGAGAAAGAGAATCAAAATTATGAATATTAAAATGAAAACTTATCACAACAACCAACAACAGAAGCTAGGGAACCAAAACAAAGGCAAACTAAGTAGGCAACGAGAGTGGGAAAAGAATTATAGGTATGGGGAACATTAAAGGGGGACGTCAGTGGGGAGGTGGAAAGGGGGAAAGGGAGGGAGATGGTACAGGAATTAAGAAGCAGAGTAGGAGGGAATGGAGTAGATAGGAAGATGTTGAGAAGAACTATATGCACAACCAATGGGCATGGACTAAGGGGGGGCAACTGGAGGGAGGGGGTCACTGGGTGGAGGGGAACAAAGGGAAAAGAAATTGGGGCAACTATAACAGCATAATCAATAAAGCATATTAAAAAAATGAAAATGGATATAAAATTTAAAGGCTGCAAAACATGACACATACCATAACGTGGATCAGCCTTCAACACATGATGCTCACTGAGAGGATCCAGACACAAAAGGCCACACTGTGTGAGCTTATTTATAGGAAACATCCAGAACAGGGAATCCATGGTGACAGTAAGTGAATTGTGGAGAAGGGGAATGGGGGTGACTGCTAAGAGGGACAGGGCTTCTTTTTGGAGTGATGGAATGTTCTGGAATTAGATTATGCCAATGGTTGCACAATCTTGGGAATATGCTAGAAACCACAGAATTGTACACATTAAAAAATGAAAGAAAAAAAAAAAGATCAAAATTGTGCTCTTTTGGTAAGACATACTCATGTGCTAAAAGTATGTAAAGACCTGCACAGGAGCCCTGGCTGGGTGGCTCATTTGGTTGGAGCATTGTCCCATACACCAGAGAAGTTGTAGGTTTGATCCCCGGTCAGGGCACATACCTAGATTGCAGGTTCAGTCCCCAGCTGGGGCATGTATGGGAGACAATCAATCAATGTTTCTATCTCAAACACTGATGTCTCTCTCTCTCTCTCTCTCTCTCTTTCAAATCAATAAATATATCAATTATATCCTCGGGTAAGGATTAAAAACAACAACTTAAAAAACAAAAACACATGCTAAACTCCAAATTTGGAATGGAGATACCTATGCCAGGGAGATGGTGGGACTAGGAAGCTCACACCTTGGGGTGGGGTGACAATATCAGGTTGTATCAGTCTCCGAGGGCTGTCAGAACCAAGTACTACAAAATGGATTGCTTGAAACAACATATTTATTCTCACAGTTCTGAAGGCCAGAAGGCCAAAATCAGGCTGTCTGCAAGACCACGCTCCAAGACCCTTCCTTGCCTCTCCTGGCTTCTGGTGGTGGCTGGCAATCCTTGGCATTCCTTGGCAGCTTGCAGTAGTCTAATATCTGTCTTTGTCATCACATAACTGTCTCCTTTCTATGTCTGTGTCCAAATTTTCATCTTATAAAGACACCATTCATATTGGAATAGGCCCACCCTACTCCAAGATGACCTCATCTTAACTCATTATATCTGCAATGATTCTATTTCCAAATAGGGTCCCTGGGGTTAGGACTTCAACATCTTTTTTTTTTTTTTTTTTAAGAAAGGGGATGGGAGGGACAAAAAGGGAGAGAAATATCAATGTGAGAAACATCTATCAGTCACCTTTCATATGCATCCCAACCAGGGACTGAACCTGCAACCAAGGCATGTACCCTGACCAGGAATCAAACCGGTGACCTTTCTCTTTGTGGGACAATGCCCAACCAGTTGAGCCCACCATGCAGGGCAACATATCTTTTGAGGGGACATAATCCAACCTATAACATGGATGCTGGTCAAATTCATCTCTGAAAGTTTTAGGATGTTTTAAATATTCCATTAAATGCAGAAGTCTCTGAGAGTTTCCTCAATAAGTTAAGCATATAATTACCATATGACCCAGCAATTACACTCCTGGGGATGACCCAAGAGTATTGAAAACAGGTGCTCAAACGAAAACCTGTACTTGCATGTTCACAGCAGCACAATTCACAACAGCCAAGAGATGAAAACAGCCCAAATGTCCATCAATGAATAAACACAATGTGTCCACCCACACACACTGGAATATTACTCAGCCATGAAAAGGAGTGAAGCACTGACACTCCCTACAACACGGATGGACCTTAAAAACAAGAGGCTTAGTGAGGGAAGCCAGACACAAAAGGGTACAGAGAGTGTGGTTCCATTTATATGAAATGTTCAGAACAGGCACATTCAGTGATAGGAGGTAGATTCCTGGTTGTCAGGGGCTGGGGGAGGGCAGGCCTGAGACCCTCAGCAGGGGTATCCTGGCGGTTCCTGGGCACATCGTTTAGCCCAACCCCCTATAAAACATACACAAATAAGCTTAAAATTCAAATTCCACTTTATTTTTTAATTTAACAAGTCCAGATTAAGCAGTGGCAAAGGGGTGACCTTCATGAGGGCCCTTTAGCTCTGAGGGCAGAGGGATCAGTACCAACTCGCCCATTCTAGGGCACAGGAATTTGAGGGCCACAGACAGAAAGCCCTTGCCCAAGTGTGAGAATGTGTCCTGCAAGTGCCTGCTTATGTGAGGCAGTTGTGGTCAGCACCTTCGGGTCCCTCCCAGTGTCAGGTGTGGGTTTTCTCCACCCTGAATCCTGGGGCAGATCCTGGAGAGCCACTGTAGCCTGTGTCACTCTCCCTATACCAGTAGAACTGCTGTGGGTCCCCTTGTCCTAGGTTATGCTGCCCACATGTAGTTCCCACATCCCTGTAGTGTGACATGCTCTGTGAGGCCATGGGTTCTATGTATTGCGCACGGCAGATGACTTTTCTGGATTTGGAGTACTGGGGAAGTGGAAAGCTAGAGAGATGGTATAGAATAATTTTAGGGTCCTGGAGATCGCAAGGTGCAGAATTGGGCCTGGCCCCAATGGGTGGACCCCTACCCCTCCTCCCTGGAGGAGGAGCCACAACCAGAGCTTGGTCTTCTCTGGCTCCGCCGCTGGAGTGACCAACACTCTCATAGGTGCTCACTGCAACATAAGAGGAGGGCAGTCATGATGGGGGACTCCATCATCTCAGTCCCCACTACCATCCCGGGGACACTAGAGGCCACCTTAGCTCCTCCAAACAGATGTCAAGTTGGGGGGCCTGGAGTTGATCCCATGTAACCTAGGCAGCCAGAAATCACCCAGAATAAACTGTCAAGTTTATTTGGAGAAGTCCTAGTCCCCTGGAGTGAATCTAACTGGCCAAGGCAGGCTGGCAGATCCCACCAAGCAGCATTAATACAGTACCCACCTGATGAGCAACCCCCAGTGGTGCCACCATTAGCCTCATTTCCATGCATCAAGTAAGTCCCACCTGATACATCCCAAATGGACAGTATCCTCAGAGCAAGATCCAGCTGCTGGATCCCACCCTGCAGTGCCCACAGACCCTGGGAAACCCAATGGAGGGTGAATTGCAGGCATTTCCGCAGGCAGTCCTCCATAAAGGACTGCCCCACCTAGGCCGAGCGGGTGCATGTGGCGGGGCGAAAGGTCCCAGGCACACACCTGGCGACTTGGGCCAGGATTTCCTTGATGCGGATGATGAGCTTCTCGTGCTGGGCGGGGTCTCGCTCAATGGCTCCGTGCAACCGGGCCATGTAGAAGTCCAGCGTGCTGAGTGTGGGCGTCTCCCCCGTGCCTGAGGATGGCAGGGGATTGGTCAGCCCAGCCCACTGTTGGAGTCGCCGCGGTCAGGGTTCCACGGGAGCGAAGGTCAGAGGGCCATGGTTTGTAAAGGAGGGGTCCTGGGGAGGGGGCCCTTGACCCATGTCAGTGGAGTCCGGTGAGGGATCAGGGCGTCTGCAGTAAAGGTCAGTTGTGGAAGAAGATGGGGCGGGTCATAACACGTTAGTTGGCCAGGATGAGGTCGTGGTGGGGGGTATGGGGCCTAGTGGGGGAGAGGAAATTAAAGTCTGCCTAAGACAATCACTAAAGGCAGGGATGGATGGGGTGGCCACAGGCTAGTCACTGAGGGAGGGGCTGGTGTGGGCAGGGTCAGTGAGGGTGGGCCATTGCCACTGACAAGAACTGGGATGGCAGTGGGGGGTTGAAAGGGCTTGGGGTGGTTGCGGGAGAGACCAGAGAGGGCAGGGGTGGGAGGCGGAGGAAGGTGCGTGCAATGCTCAGCGTAGGGAAGGGGTCATAGGGACCCGGGCTCGACTTTTGAAAGGAAGCGGGGTCAGTCGGGTAGGGGCTCGTGGTAGATGCGTTCGTTATGTCCAGGGTCAAGACAAGGAGGCGGAAACACCAGGGGCAAGACTCGCTGTGACCCGGGAGTGAGGCTCGCGGTATTGGAGGGCCGGGTTAGCGAGGACCAACTCTGCGGGCAGGGGCGGGGCTTCCGCACCCGGGACGGGCAGTGAGGCGAAGCTAGCGGTGAGCGCCTGGCGCACCGCCTGGAGCTGCTGCTGCAGAGCCAGCGTCCGCCGCTCCTCCAGAGCCAGCTCCTGCTCCAGGCGCTCACGCGCGCTGCTCATGTTCTGCGTGTGCCTCTGCAGCACTGCGTTCTGCTCCTCGAAGGCCACGTTCATCTTCCGCAGGCGCCGCAGCTCCGCCTCCCGCGCTGCAGCGTGGAGCCAGGTCAGAGCCAGGGGCTTCCTCCCTCTACCCTCTGCCCAGTCTTCTCCAGAGCTCTGCCCCCCGCCAGCCATTGCTACGCTACCACCAGCTCCACCCTTTAGCTCCCAGGGCTAAGGGGCAGGGGAGGAATATAGCTCGGCTTTTAGGGGTAAACACACCCCATTTGCTGCCTCCTGCCCTGGCTCCTGTTTTGACTCACCTCTCCCAGCACCTGTTTCCCCAAGATCCCCTAGTTAGTGCTCACCTTTGTTTTGGTCCAAGAACTCTTCAGTAAAGATTGGGACGTCGAAGGTGGAGAAACCATCGCAATCTCCACTCTGGGACAAGACAGGTGGCAATGTTTATTTTGAGAGGGCATCCAAAGACCCTCTGGGACGTCTCCCAAGCTTCGGGGGCCTCATTGAGCCACTTGGGTCAGAGTCCGTTGAACAACATTCCCACGGTGTGGCTTCCCGGGCCTTTGCTTACACAGGATGGTCGAGGGCTGCTCACTTCCCATGAGCGTTAGGCCTAGCTTACCCAGGGACCTCACCCAGGGGCCTCAGGACTTCCAGACCTTTCTCACCTAGGTGCTCTCTTTAGAGGAGGGGCACTTACCTTGTGTCCATTCAAGAGGGTATTCATAAGCCCGGAGCCCGAGTCCTCTGGTGGGGGAGGGAGGAGGGCAGGGTCAGCCTCCCAGTTTTCCTCTGACTGCTTTGCTTTGCATGTGCTGTTCCCCATGCCTGGAACACCCTTCTCCCCCTCCACCATGTAAACCCAATGGGGGGGGGGACGGGTTTCCAGGGTCACCCTTCTCAGAGCAGGCACTCAGCTGCCTGGGGGCTGGGACCCTTCTCACCTTTCTTGATCTTCTTTTCCTGGATCTTCTCGGTGCACATCTTGTAGGCTTCTGACTGCTGGTACGCCCGCAGCTCCTTCATGTACTGCTGCTTCTCCCGCTCAGCCTCGTCTAGGTATCGCTGACAGGGTAGCATGAGGTTTGGCCCAGCCTCAGGGCAGGGGAGGCCTCCAAGACCAGGCCCCCATCTCCATCACTCATCTCACTGCTGCACATTCCCAGAGCTTCTTGCTACCCTTCTGACAAGGTCCGGCCCCTCAGCCTACTGCTCAGGGTACCTCGTAGCTCCTACATCCAGGCTGCTCGACTGCACCCATTTTGCCTGTTGAAATCCACTTAGGAGGGTGCAAACAGGTGCTGGTTTTTGTTACCTTTCTTTGATGTTTCCGCAATTGTTAAATTACCAGAATTTGAAAATTGTGTTTCACATAAAAATCAGCCCTCACCCCTACTTTTTTATATGTTGGGTGACCACACTGGTTAAGTTTTGTCTAGTCTTGCCTATTGCTACCCTCCCCACAGCTCTCCAGGAGAAAGGAAGGACTCTCCACACAGGTCCTTTCAGGGATGTGGCTACGGGGGTTATCTGAGTGGATGGAGGGAGGTCAGTGGTCCAAGGCCAGTCCCATCCACCACCCCCTGCCATCTACCTGCTTCTCTGTGGGCTGCAGTTTGCTCCACTCGGCACCCAGCATCTTGGTGATCTCGGGAAAGGGCAGGTCCGGGTGGCGCGTGCGAATCTGCTCACGCCGCTCATTCAGAAAGCGCACGTACCCAGTGACAGGTGCTTTGGGACCATTTGGAAGGATCTTCTTCCGCTTCTTGCCTTTGGGCCAGCCACGCTTTTTCACCGGCTGCACAACCAGGCAGCTCCGTTGGGAGGGGCCTGAAGGGTTGGGGCCGGTCCTAGAGGGGCGGAGCCTTGAACGGCGTGGGCAGGGCTACAGGTGAGCAGTGGTGGGGCTAGCCAGGAGGCAGAACGCAGAGACCTGGCGTTGTGGCCAGGTCAAGGGCTAGGGTTGTGAGGGGTGTTAGAGGAACTCTGGACATAAGTGAGGAGTATACTGGGAACAGGGGTTCGGGGCTGACTTGTGTTTTGAGTGTGGCCTCTGTAATATGGGCGTGGCTTATGCTGGAGGAAGGGTCCGCGGGATCACCATAAGTGCTTTCCACAGGGAAGTGAGCAGTGGGAGGAGCTGGCATTCGGTGGTGGGTGGGGCCTGGACATAGGGCGGCAGTGGACCTTATGGGGCGTGGCATCTAATACGGGGCGGGGCCTCAACTTCCGGAGGGAAATCTGGACTATGGGCGGAGCCACAGCGAATTCAAACCTAGTCTGAGGCGAGGGTTGGGAGTTGGGGGTGAGTCCCAGAGCCTACCCCATCACAATGCGAGGACTCTCACCTCCTCCTCGTGGGACCCCTTCTCGCCGGCTCTCGGGCCCTCCCCGCGCTCTTGCTTGACAGCCACCACGAAGCTCCCATGCTGTCCAGGAGCCTTGCCAGCCGCCGGCCTGGAGTCACGGGACGCCAGAGTCACCCTCACCCCTAACCCCGACGGCTGACCTGGCAGAGAGGGGGCCTGAGTCATGGCAGCAGGGGTCTCTCAGGGTCAGGGTCCGGGGGTCGGATCAGGAGCACTAAAGAAGCAGTAGGGACCCCCTGGGAGAGACTGAAGCCACAGGACGCCGGGTCACCCACACCCCACACCCCCAATAGCAGCAGCAAGAGGACCTGACCACTGCTGGGGGTCAGTAGGGACCCCTGGGAGAGACTGGAGCTCGGGAGCGGAGAAGCCCCTGGGGGCCCTAGGGTAGGGCCTGCCCGGGTGGCGGGGAGTGAAGACCCTGGGGGCCGGGGTCGAGGAGTTCTGACAGGGTGGACGGGGGCTGAGCTACAGTCCCGAGTGGGTTGTGGGAGGGAAAGTCGCACTCACGCGACGGCCGCGCCGGGCTGCTTGGGGCCGTGGGACATGGCCGCTCCCGGCCGCACCTGGAACGCAGACGTGTGGCCGCGTAAGGGGCGCCCAAGCCGCCGACGGCAGGGCCCGGCTGGGAAGACCCGGAATGCCGGGCCCGAAGCGGTTGGGGGGGCCGGATCCCAGGGCTGGGAGGGCCTCCAGGGCGGGCGCCCCAAGGATCCTTTGTTGGGCGATCGGTCCCCGGGAGGCCCTGGTCCTCACCCCGTAGCCTGGAAGCGGCCCTGTCCCAGTCCCAAGACCCCCGCGCCCCCAGCTCCTGGTAGGGCCCCGAGTTCCGCGGCTGTTTTCACCTCCAAAGAAACTTTCCCGGACCTCTTGGCTGCTGCGACTCTCCAACCAACCGCCCGGAGCCCGCCCCCGCTGTCCGCCCCGCCCCACCCCGCCTCCAGCAAGCTAATGACGGTCTCCAGCAGAGGTCGGATTGGGGTTTATCCTTTCCCTGGGGTGTGACCATGCAGATGAAGGTCGGCGCGCCGGCCTGCGATTGGCTGAGGAGACCCCATTGTCGCGTGGGAGGTGGATTGTGAAGGCTGCGGGCGGTACGTCAAGTTCGGCTGCGCTCGGCTGCTCTCGGGACTAATCAGGGCGCTTTGAGGCCTCACAGGGCGGAGCCTCTTATTAAAGGGCCAGTAGGCACTAGGCTGACTCCTCCTCCACTGAGGAAGTGGTTCCCTGCTCCAGCCCAACTGGCTTCGGCCCCGCCCAGTTGCCACGGGAACGGGCGCAGGTTGCTAAGGAATAGGTTAAAGTACTTAGGGGCAGCCAGGTGCCTCAGGGCAAGGTGGAACAGGTTCTTAGTACCCTGCAAACCTGGCGGGAAAGTTTTCCGTTTATTGACTGGACTTAGGGCCCCCGACGCCCCTCTGTGCCTAGTCCTGCTGTGAGCCTGGGCTGGAGGCTAGGATGCTGTGAAGCTGAGACTAGGGAGCCTAGTCAGGAGCTGGGCTGGAAGCATTTAGGAAAAAGTGGTGTGACAGGAAGGCTGTTAGGACCTCGCGAAGCTGGAGGGGCAGGGGGTTCTGCCCGTGGGTCTTGGAGAGCCCCAGGCAGTAGCCTGGCCTTCTCGTGGCCTGGGCTGGGGCTGCCGCTGCTCCCGGAATGCTATCACTGGGTGCTAACGGCAGGCCCTTTAGATCCTAAACATTCCGCCAGACATCACCTCCTGCCTTCATCTCGCCCCACTCTCCCCCTCCTTACTTCACACCGGCTTCCTCCATGTGTCTCAAATCTATTTCATTCATTCCCACCTCAGGGTCTGTGCACTCGCTGTCCCCTCCACCTGTCATGGCCTATCCCCAGACATCTGCCTGGCTCGCTGCTTGACCTTCTTCAGGTCTTTGCTCAAATGTCATCTTCTGAGTGAGGCTTTCCCAGGCTGGTACCCCACCCCATACGCTCCGTCTTATTTCTTCTCCATATATCCATGTCCTCCTTATGACCTGCCTGTTAGTTAATTGCTGTATTCCCAGCACATAGAACAGTGCCCATAGGAGCTGTTTGATATGTTTTCATTGACTAAATGAGTGAATCTTGTACATTTTCAAACAAGCAGGCACGGCTGGTGTGTAAAACAGTCTGGCAGCTCCTCAAAAGGTTAAATAAACATGGAGTTACCATGAGATCCAGCAATTCCACTTCTAGGTTCTCCACACAAAAACCTATGCAACAACGTTCACAGCAGCAGAATTCACAATAACCAAAAAGTAGAAACATCCCAGATGCCTATCAGTTGATTACTAGATAGCCAAAATGTGGTCCAATAGAATATTATTGGCGATAAAAAGGGGATAAATTGCTGATTCATGTTACAAGAGCGGTTAATTTTGAAACATGATGCTCAGTAAAAGATGCCAGTCACAAAAGACCACATAGTGTAAGATTCCATTTATATGAAATATCCAGAAGAGGAAAATCCATAGAGACAGAAAGTGGATTCATGGCTGCCTGGGGATAAAGAATTAATGGGTGATATTTTCCTCGGTTTTGGCACCAAAAAAGAAAAAGGAGAGTGAGGAAGAGGAGGAGGAGGAGAAGGAAAATTAATGGGGAGGGGGATAGGAGTGACTGCTGATGGGATGAGGTTTCTTTTTGGGACATCAAAATATTTTAGAATTAGACTGTAGTGATGGTTCTGTAAATATACTAAATACCATAGAATTGTGCACTTTAAATGGGTACATTATATGGTGTGTGATTTAAATCTGACTAAGAGGATGAGTGTGCCCCAGAATCTTGACAGACCCAAATTCCTGCTCTGTTACTTCATGAGCTTTGTGATCTGCTTTGCCTCCCTTGCCTCTCTCTGCTCCATTAAAAACAATCTAGGTAACACTGAGGACAAAGATAAATATTCAAAATTCTAATTACATTCTTAAGTCTGTCCTAATTTTTAATAATGTCGAGCAATTGAATGACAACTTTTTGTTGCTTTCCACATTATAGCATTCCTTTTTGTCATTGTTCTCACTGAGGTTTTCATTTCATTTTTAAATATGCATCTGGTGAAAATTCCCAGAAGATTAAGCACACCTATTTCATTTTGTTCACTTATCATTAGCCACCTTCTTCTTCCTTTGTACTTACTGACTAGAGAGATACACGTGACGTCAATAAATGGCAGACCAGGTCATACATTCTTACCACCAAATGTTATTGCTAAAATGTGATGATGACAAAACTCCATTGCATGCACAAATATGGTATCTTTTTGAGGTGGTTTTATTGTTGCAAATTCAGCAGAATTCACACAATTATGTTGTCTAACTGAGTATTAAAGTTTTGAAAGTATAAATCAGCATATAAAAAAAAAATCTAGGTAAGACTTCCAAGCTGAAGACAGGAGAAGACTCACCCTCTGAGCTCTGCCTCTTTCCTTTGATTGACAAGTCCAATGTTGCCATAGAAACTGTTTTTCCACTCCCAAGGTACCGCCCAAGGAATTCAGAACTCTTCCTGCACATCAAAATAAGTAAATAAATAAAATGTTTTGAGGTTGATTTAGAAAGCAATTTGTAACTCCTTGGCATCAAGAAAAATGCCTTGTACCTGTCAGAATGACTGTCATTGATAAATCAACAAACAAGTGTTGGAGAGGATGTGGAGAAAAGGAAACCCTCGGGCACTGTTGGTGGGAATACGGACTGGTGCAGCCACTGTGGAAAGTAGGGAGTTACCTCAAAAAATTATAAATGGAACTGTCTTATGACCCAACAATTCCACTTCTGGATATATATCTGAAGAAACCAAAAACACTAATTTGAAAATTATATTGGTTTGGCCAAAAAGTCTGTATGGTTTTTTTCTGTAAAATACAAGACACATTTTCATTTCCACCAATAACTTTATTGATTTGGATATTCTGAGTATGTCGGCTATCTCCCGCTACTGTGGTTTTTAGTGGGTAGCGGCCAGAGCTGCTGCTCAACATCTTCCAAAGCATAAGGCAGCCTCACAGCAAAGAATTATTTGGCGGAAGTGTCAGTAGTACCAAGAAACTTTGCAAACCACTTTGACATGTTCGATCAATCACAGCACCTTCTCTATACACTGCACAAATCTTCTTTTGCATTCCAGTTACATCTTTACCTTTCTTGAAATAAAGCATACTACACCAAAAATGTTGCTTATTCTCTTCCATCTTCAATATTAAAATGCTGCACAAAATTCACCATTTTTGATAAGTTTTTTTTAATGCACGCTGATATGACAGCTGTCACAAACAATCTAATAAAATTGTTTTGAGTAAGTTACAGACAGCTAAGCACTCTAGAGCCAGAAAAAACTAAATGAACCCTTTACCCAACCCAATATATGCACCCCTATGTTCACTGCAGTTATTTGCAATAGCCAAGCTATGAAAGCAACCCAAGTGCCATCAATAGATGAGTGGATAAAAAAGCTATAAAACATATATACAATTGAATATTACTCAACCATAAAAAAGAATGAAATCTTACCATTATGCTAAGTGAAACAAATCTGTAAGAGAAGGGCAAATACTATATGGTTTCACTTGTATAATGTAGTAGAAAAACAATAAATCAAAAATTAAAAAAAATAAAATGTAAGAGAAAGATGTATCGATTATCTAAGAACAAACTATTATAAAAATAAGTAAATAAAAATAAAGAACAATATAAATGAACAAACAAAACAGAAACAGACTATAGGTAGAGAGAACAGATTGATGGTTGCCAGAGGGGAGGGGATATTTAGGGGACTGGGTGAAAAAGGTGAAGGTATTAACAAGTACAGATTTGTACTTACAAAATAGTCATGGGGATATAAAGTACAGCATAGGAAATATGGTTCATAATAATGTGAGAACTATCTATGGTGCCAGGTGTGTACTGGAAATATCAGGGGGAACACTTTGTAAAGTATGTGATTGTCTAACCACTATGCTGTACACCTGAAACTAATACAAAATAATATTGAATGTAATGATAACAAACTCACAACTATCAACAACCAAATTTAAAAAATAAAAACAAAATCCAAATAAGCAAACCAGAATAGGAGCAGAATCATAGGTATGGGGATCATTTGGAGGGTTATCAGCTGGGAGGAGGAAGGGGAGAAATGGAGAAATGGTGCAGGGATTAAGAAGCATAATTGGTACAAAATAGACAGGGAGGAGTTAAGAATAATATAGAAAAGGGTGAAGCCAAAGAACTTATATGCACGACCCATAGACATGAACTAAGGGAGGTGGGATTGCTGGAGGGAAGAGGGGTACTGGGCAGAGGGGAGCAAAGGGGGAAAAATTGAAACTACTGTGACAACATAATCAATAAAATATATTTTTAAAATATTGAATGTAAATTGTAATAGAATAAAAAAGCACCTCTCCTTTTCATTGTGTTCAATAATGTCTTAACAACAAAATGCATCAAATAAAGATAAATACAGGGAGGGGCAAAAGTAAGTTTACAGCAGTTCATATAGAAAATAATACAATAACTAATAATAATACAAAAATAAATATTGTTTCGACTTCCGGCCAAGATGGAGGCTTAGACGGACACGCTAGGTCTCCCTCTACAACTATACAGGAATACAACTACTTCAAAACAAAGGATAACTAGAAATTCCAGAAAATAAAACTACACGGAAGTCCAACATATGAAGTTATAAACCAACGGTGCCATTTGGGCAGGTAAGAGTTAAAGTGGGCAGTGCTGTTTGCGGTCGCACCCGGAGCGGCGGGCGGCGAGGAGTCCCGGTGGCCAAGCCCCTGGCGGTGCGCGACCCCGGCGAGGAGTCCCGGTGGCCAAGCCCCTGGCGGTGCGCGACCCCGGCGAGGAGTCCCGGTGGCCAAGCCCCTGGCGGTGCGCGACCCCGGCGAGGAGTCCCGGTGGCCAAGTCCCTGGCGGTGCGCGACCCCGGCGAGGAGTCCCGGTGGCCAAGTCCCTGGCGGTGCGCGACTCCGGAGCTGGGGAGAGCGGCCGCCGCATCGCCTTGAACAGTGAGGCCCAGGGGGGCGGGAGGACGGATCCCGGTCTCCTAGCTGAATAACTGTGTGAATCCATCTTGGACCCCCGCCCCCACAGAAAGCACCACAGGGCTGCGAAATAGGTCTCGGACAAGCAGGCGCCGGTCGCTAATTTGTGACGCGTACGCAGGCACTGCCCCCACAGCCAGCCCAAGAAAACAAAAAGCATCTGTCAAAATGAGGCAGGCAACTTTAGAAATACCGGTAACACAACTCACCAGGCAGCAGATAGAGAACCTGACAGATGAACAGATAAGAAACCTGTCAGAGGCTCAGTTCTGGGCCATTGTTATCAGGTGGCTTACAGAATTCACAAAAGAGCAGGAAAAAGATATGAAAGAAGCGAAAAACTTTCATAACGAAAAGAACAAAACCGCATACGAGATAGAAGGAAAGGAAATAAAATCCAGAGTTCATTTCAACAAACTGGAATTTGGAGAAGGAACAAGCAGTCAACCAATGCAGAGAGAGGAAATGGGAAGCAACAACGAAAGGATCAGAAACCTCTGGGACAGCTATAAAAGGCCCAACATAAGAATCATTGGTTTGCCAGAGAATGAGGAAGATGAACTAGAACTTGAAAAATTGAGTGAAAATATAATAAAGGAGAACTTCCCAGACTTGGGAAAGGGAATAGACCTGCAGGTCCAGGAAGCAAGGAGAGTTCCCAAGAGACTGGACCCAGGGAGAACCACTCCAAGACACATTATAATCAAAATGTCAAAAATTAAAGATAAAGAGAGAATCTTAAAAGCAGCAAGAGAGAAGAAAATAATTATGTACAAAGGGGTCCCAATTAGACTATCAGCTGACTTCTCAAGGGAAACCCTACAGGCAAGAAGAGACTGGCAAGAAATATTCAAAGTAATGAAAATCCAAAACCTACAACCACGAATACTCTATCCAGCGAAATTGTCATTCAGAATAGAAGGACAGAGAAAGTGTTTCCAGGACAAAATAAAACTGAAAGAGTTCATTAGATCCAAACCACTGTTATATGAGATGTTAAAGGGACTGGTTTAAAAAAAAAACAGAAGCTAGGGAGATGAAACAAAGGCAAACTAAATAGGCAACGAGAGGGAAAGAGGAACTGTGGGTACGGGAAGCATATTGGGGGGAGGTCAACAGGGAGGGGGAATGGGGAAAGGGAGGGAGATGATATAGGAATTGGGGATCAAGGTAGGAGGGAATGGAATAGACGGAGAGAGGTTGGGAGGAACTGTATGCACAACTAATGGACATAATCTAAAAGGGGGGGACAACTGGAGGGAGGGGGGCCACCGGGTGGAGGGGAGCAGAGGGAAGGGAAATTGGCACAAATGTAATAATTTAATCAATAAAACACATTAAATCATTTTAAAAAAAAATAAATAAATATTGTTTCAAGTACTCACAGCTGTAAACCTACTTTTGCCCCACCCTGTATTTTTTCTGGGAAATAAAAGTGCTTTGCTACATTTTCTAGAAAAAAAAGTATATTCAGTCCAATTCATGCCATCCATATACCCCAACCCCCAACCAGCAGCATTTATGCTATTGGGGTTTTACATCGCTCATACATTTATCTAAAAGCATATCCTTTTTGTTCCAAAAGTATAAACTGGTTTTTCTTGGCAGCATGAAGTGCTCCCAGTTCCTAGCTCTCAGTACAACCAGTAACCATAGGTGTCTGAGGCACATAATTTCATGTGTCTTCTTTTTTTAAGTATATTTTATTGATTATGCTTTGTGTTAGTTTCTTTGCACTCTCTTCTATGCTTCATTTGGACATTTTCATACTACCAAACCAGGAAGAATACCCCAATCTGTAGCCCTAGAAATATGAAATCCATTCAGGATGGCTTAAACTTTTTGTTTTTGAATTTAATCTTTTTATGAAAATATTGCCCAAATCCATTTCATTTGTACAAAATTAAAGTCATGAATTAAGTCCACCATACTCCCCATTATCAGCTTGTTACATTTCTTACTAAACACACACACACACACACACATACACACACACATTGTGCTAGTGTCCTGGGGCTGCAGGGAAAAAGACCATAAATGGGTGGCTTAAACAAAAGAAATTTATTGTCTTGCAGTCTTGCAGCTTTGGGGGGCCGGGATTCCAAGATCAAGGATTTGGTCTGGATTGGTTCCTACTGAGAATTCTAAGGGAGAATCTGTTCCATTCTCTCTTTCAGCTTCCAGTGGTTTGCTGGCAATCTCGGGCATTTCCTGGCTCATAGAATCCTCACCTCATCTCTGCCTTCATAGTCACATGACATTCTCCCTGTGCATGTGAGTCTGTGTCCAAATTTCCCCTTTTTATAAGTACACCAGTCATACTGTACCGGGCCCAGCCTACTCCAGTGTGACAACTAATTCCATCTGCAACCACCCTGTTCCCAAATAAGGTGATAATTTGAGGTCCTAGAGGTTAGGACTTCCTCATATTAATTTTATGGGGACACAATACAAAGTATAACACATGCATGCACATGTGCACATATGTGTGTATTTATTCCTATAAAAAGATGTGAGCTCAGCTCTGGCTTTTGTGATCACACTGCCCTCTTGCTGTAAACATCAGCCTGCAAATCTGCACTTTCATATGGTAATCTTTCTCTGAGGGCCTTTATATGTTTGGTGTACAACAGTGCCTGCTTCAGTCCCTCTGACACTGGGCAACATGCCACGGAGGGACTGGACTCCCCCCATCCCCCCACCCCCGTTAGCGAGTCTTAGCTGATGCACATTAGGGTCCTTCCCACTGTCACAGCCCCAGCTACAAATGTCCCAGACCTGCTGTCTGAGGCCCATGGACTGCTTTGCCAGGGTAATCAGGAAATCAGGAAATTGATGGATTGTGGCCTTTGCCATTTAAATTTTTAATGCTTATTTGCCAACATGGGGTGGTTCAACTCTTCCATACCCTCAGGAAGAATCAGGGTGTGGGTAGTGCTCCCAGAACATCCCAGCCTTCCTGAGGCTTTATCACAGAGTAAACTTAATACAGGAGATCACTTTAATGAGGCTGAAAAGGCTGAGAAAGGAAAAGGGAAGCACAAGGGTAGCAGATGCTGAAATGAAAGGGTGTGGGGACAGGGATCTTAAGCATCTGAGAAGAGAGCACCCCCAGTTGCTCAGGGACATAGTGCTGAGCCCCAGCTGTGTGGCTTGGGGCAACTTACCATAACTTTCTGTGCCTCAGTTTGCTCCTCCGTGAAGTGGGAGAGTAACGACTTCACAAAGGCAGCGAGGTTGTTGAGAGGATTGAATAAGTTTAATTCAAGCTTTGTGCTCAGAGGCCTGACTGGTCCCTGCTACACAAAGTGTTAGCTATTCTTGTCCACCAAGAATCAAACCAACAATTTTCTAGTGCAGGGGGTTCCCACCAGGGACTATTCAGCCCCCCAAGGGACATTGGGTCATGTCTAGAGTTGTTTTTTGGTGGTCACAACTGGGAGAGCGGGATGCTCCTGGCATTGAGTGGGTGGAGGCCAGGGATGTTACAATGTACAGGACATCTGCCTATCACAAAAAATGATCTCCTGTCATGTGCCCACCCCCCAGCCACACTGTGATTTAAGGACATTTGTGCTCAGCCTCCAAATCTTCCTTCCCCTTTCTCCCACCACACCCAGCCCTGGTCGTCCTGGGCCTGGGTCAGAGAGAGAAGATTCAAGGAAACACTCCCATGGCCCCTCCCCATGTCCCCTTCCCAGGTGTGAGGCTGGACTGGGGCCATCAGGACATCAGCTTTCTGGCCAGGGGAAGGGAGACACAGGTGTGACATCAGGGGGCAGCTGGGGATGCTTTGGAGATATCAAAGGCTGTCTGTATCTCTCTTGACCCCAAGCCTGTCTGTTTGTCCTGCTGGACATTCATCTCTCCTTCCTGGCCTCCCTGATCAGGACTTGTCTGACTTTCCTGGCAAATAGATCCCCCTTCTTTGTCGGGGCATGTATGTCCTCCACTGGTTGCCCAACCTGCAGTTGAGGCCTGCCTTGGAATAAACCACCCTACCGCACCCCTATAGGACTTTTTACCTGACCCCCTCCCCTCATTCTCTCTCAAAACCCTGCCTTAGGTCCTTGGTGGTCTAAAGTCCTGACTCTATCTGTCATTCAACCACCCTTCTGGATCTCATTTGTTTAACCGAAGCCCTGACCATGGGGGACTGTGAGGGTCTAGCTCTGTCCTTGTTCCTCAGACTAGGGGTTTTCAAATCTTTAGGGACCAGCATTGCTCAGCAGAAGGCCAAATCCACTGAATGAATGACTCCATGAGTAAATAAATGAATGAATGAATTACTTGACTCTTGGGCAGCTCCCTGGCTGGACCTCAGTGTCAGGGGAAGCTTGTTCCTGCCTTCTCCACAGTCAGGGCCAGGAAATAGCTGGCTCTAATAGGACCAGAACCAAGAGACATGTTGGGGCTTTTCCCTCTTGCTGGTGCTTTGTCTGCCCCAAGGGGCTGCCAAGGATGATCCCCTGGATTCCTGTCCCACCCCGAAAGCTGATAGAAGAGTGAACACTGAGCCACCTTTTATTTTTCAGGTGGACCCTCCTCTGCTGGGGAATAAATATAACTCAGAGATATTGATCACATGTTGCTCAGCCCTCTGGAAACAGACACCAGTCTGAGCCTCAGTTTTCTCATCTAGAAAATGGACATAAAAGTAATGTAAAATTTCCTAGGGTGTCATGGGATGAAAAGAGGTGAGGAATGGAAATAAAAAGCTTAAGCTAGTATTTTCATCCCTGGCTGATGTGACTCAGTGGATTGAGTGCTGGCCTGCAAACTGAAAGGTTGCAGGTTCAATTCCCAGTTAGGGCACATGCCTGGGTTGTGGGCCAGGTCCCCATTTGGGGGTGTGCAAGAGGCAACTGATCGATGTATCTCTTGCACATCGATATTTCTCTCCCTCCCTTCCCCTCTCTCTAAAAGTAAATAAATAAAAGCTTAAGCTAGTATTTCAGAAATCATCTTTCATTTCTCTTGATGAAATCTAAAGGGAGTCTGACTTGCAGAAAGGAAGAAATTGAGGGTTTTATTTTTCCTTATCCCTTTATCTCCTTTAAAGCAGTCTAGTTCTATCTCCCTCTTCTCTGTGTTCTCTCTCTCGAGCTCCCATTTTTCAGGCTTCTTTCCATAAAAGCGTGTGTTTTGGTGGATGGTCTATGTCAGTGTGGGGCTGGGCTGGGCACCATTTGGGCTGCCTGAACCTCAAGTTTATAAGTCCAATTTCCCAGTTTCTGTCTGAATTTCTAATTCTCTGCCTGTATGTCCAGCATTCAATTATTTGACAGATATTTATTTTAATTTTAATTAAATTTATTGGGGTAACCACAATTAACATTATATAAATATTAAGTGTACAACTTTATAATCTGACATCTATGTACTTCATTGTGCACTCACCACCGAAATCTAGTCTCCTTCCCTCACCATGTATTTTTTTACCTTCTTCATTCTCTGCCCAGCAGCCTTCCCTCTGGTAACTACCATTTTGTTGTCTGAGATATTTCTTGAGCTCCTACTATGTGCCAGGCGTTGCCGGGGACAATGCAGTCACTAACACTGCCCTGATCCCTGCTTCCATGTGAATCATAGTCCAGTGGGGCAGGCAGTTACAGCTGGGAAGGGGATAGAGCAGAGGTCAAGGTGTGATGGGGCAGACCAGGCCACTGTGGGAGCCCAGAGAAATAACTGACAGGGACCCAGAGGGTGCTGAGACTTTCTGACTGAGAATATTAATAACTAACACTTCTATCACTGTTAACATATATTATACTCATTCTAGAGCTGGGGAGACTGAGGCCCCCGCAAAATTAATGGGCTTGTCCCAGCTGGATCAGCTGGGGAGGGGGGCTGCTCTGGACCGCATGATTCTGGCCATCCAAGTTTAAAACCACTACTGGAGGAGGCCTGGGGGCCAGGGAGAGGTGGAGGAACTACACCCAACGTTTTTCGAACTTGAAATCGCTTTTGTGGTAACCTATTCTGGGAGGACAGTTGGAGGAGGGTGGGGAAGGGTCCAGAACACTGGCCACCCAAGTGCATACACCTGACTCTCTGCTCTTTGGGCGTGTTTCTGGACTGTGAAATAGAAGAGACTTGCTCCACCTCCTGCCCAGCTGGGTGAGAAAATCCACGTGGGGCGCTTGGCACAGTCAGCTCTCATTAAATGCCAGCTGGTGTTATTATGATGATTATCTCCATTATTATCCTTAATAACTAATTAATTAGAACTAATGCGTCCTCTTCGCGTCCAATTCGGTCTCTCGCGGCCGAGAAATCACCGGACCCTGTGGAGAGACGAACTGGGGTTCAGACCTCCCTCCAATCCACGACTCAGCCCACCCCGTTCCTCGCAGCCCACATTAGGCCTCATAAAGCTGCGAGAAGGCTGCGGTGGGGAGGACCTAGCAGCCGGAGTCTGGGTGCGGGTAACCCTTGCGACACCCCCAACTTTCGTGGTGAAGGGTCCCACAAACCCCAAGAGACAGTAGAGCGCTAGGACCGCGCGGCTCCGTCGGCGCTGGGTGTGGAGGCCAGGCTAACCCCGAGACCACGCCCGTTTCCCTGAGGATTGGCTTTTGGCACCGGCACGCGGCTCGGATTGGCGAAGGAGGCCGCTGCTCCGGGATGGCCCGCCTCGCCCCGCTTACTCAGTAGATTCGGGTTCAAAGGGTTCACCGGCTCCTCCGCGGCAGGCGCGCCCGCTGGGTGGACAGGGTGGAGACGGTCTGTGGCAGGGAGACAGGGGTGTCCACGGTCGGGTGCGGGGTCCCGTTTGCGACGCGCCCGACAGCTCAGCCCGAGCCCGAGCCCGAGCCCGGAGCGCTGCCATGGGTCCGGGGCCCCCGGAGAATGGAGCAGGGGCGCCCCCGCGGCCGCTGTCCCTGGCAGCTCGGCTGAGCTACGCCGTGGGCCACTTCCTCAACGACCTGTGCGCGTCCATGTGGTTCACCTACCTGCTACTCTACCTGCACTCAGTGCGCGCCTACAGCTCGCGCGGCGCCGGGCTGCTGCTGCTGCTTGGCCAGGTGGCTGACGGACTCTGCACGCCCCTCGTGGGTTACGAGGCAGACCTCGCCGCCGGCCGCTGCGCCCGCTACGGGCCTCGCAAGGCCTGGCACCTGGTTGGTAAGTCGCAGCCGAGCACCCCTATTCATCTGCCTGCTCAGTGCTCGCGGTGGCTTGAGCCTCCCCCTCTATGTCTGCCCTAGGGCCTGAACCAACCCCCTCTGCTTAACTGCCCTGCCCCCCGCCCCCCACTTCTGTCTCTCTGTTTCACGGCCTGAATCTGCCCGCCTTGTCTGCCCGATGTCCTGTCTCCCCATCTCTGGCTCATGGCTGCTTGTCTGAACTCTCAAGCCCCCTCCATCTGACCATTGGTGTTTCTCTCCAGTTTTGCTTCCCTTTGTCTCTCTGACCCTTGGGAGTTCCCTGAACTATCTATCGGTTGGGTCTGACTGCCCAGCACCTCCTCTGTCAATCTGTCTGGTTTGGCTTGACCTCTCTATCTCTTTATCAGGGTGACCACCAGGACAACTCAGTCTGAGTGAGGGTCAGACTGTCAGAGCCCCCTCTGTTCATCCCCCCTATCTCAGGCAACCTAGTGCTTTGGTGTTTTGGGGGAGTTGCCCTGGCAGCTGAGAGTTGGGGGCCGGTGAGACAGAAAGGTCAGGGGTCTGTGCCTGACTAATGGGCAGGTAAGGGGGTTGCTCTCTGGCCTGGGGCCTTTGCCTTCCTAGAGGGCTGTCAGGAAGGGTAGGTGGCAGGTCCTAGGGGCCTGGGGCACCCTGCCCTGTGAGCACAGATGATAAGGCCTTCGTCCATGTGTCCCTTCTCTGCCCGCCCATGCCCTGGGCTTTGAGATTAGCCCTGACCTTTTTTCCTGTTCCTCCCCTGGCAGGAGCGCCCACATCCTGGCATTGTGGGCCTGCCTGGCATTTCAGGAGGCAGGGCCAGGAATCCTGCCACTCAGGGAATTCTGGACAGCAACTTTCTAGAAGGCTGGAGGGGACGGCTGGTGTCTTGTCCTTGGGAACAGTTACTGGGGAGACGGTGATTTGCCCTGGGCCCCGTGAGTGACATTTTTGCAAGGTGCAGATCTCCAAGTGGCCCAAGGGTGGCTGGCATTGCTGTGGCCACATCCCAGGCTGGATTTCAGGTTTGTCAGGTCCTCAGGACAGGATATTGCCTTAAACGTTTTGAAGGATGAATAGGAGTGTGTGTGTATGTGTGTTGGTGGGTGGGTGGGTGGGGGCATTCCACGTAGTTGAAAAGGTTTGTGCAAAGGTACAAATCATCATGGATTTGAAGCTGCTGAGATGAAAAGTAGCTCAGAGAAGTAGGAGCTCCCATTTTCACACATTAACTCTCAATTCTAACATCTACCTCAGGAAGCAGATATTTACATTTTCTAGAAACTGAGGCCCTGAGAGGTGAAGTCACGTGCCCAAGGTCCTCCAGCCAGGCAGCCTAGCTCCAACAATGGTTAACTGGCCTGGGCAACAGCAAGGTGGAGTCTGGCCAGGGCAGCACATTTTTTTGACCAGAGCCTTCGGATTGGTGCTTGGCCCCCAGACATCTGCTCAGGATGCCCCTCCCAGTTCCAGAGAAGGAACCTAGCTGGTTTTGGTTTCATTTCCTGAATCCAGAGCTGCGGGGGTGGGCCCAGGGTCTGGGGATGAGGTCACCTTCAGAGACTGGGGGAGGAGGGAAGTCCAGGTCCAGTGGCCAGGCTCTTTCCAGGGGCAGGAATGGGAGGAAAAGTAACTTAGACCTCGTGCCCACCCCAACAGAGCCCGCAGTCCGGTGGGGTAGGCAGGTAGAAAACAAGCAAACAGATGAACAAAAGAATTCCCAGAAGAAAGCGTCCAGAATAGAATGTATTGAGGCAGCAAGGGGACTGTTGGTGACTGAGCTGATCAGAAAGGGCTTCTTTGAGGAGGTGGCATTTGACTTGAGTCCTGAGGGATGAAAAGGAGAAGAGCATTCCAGGCAGAGGTCATAGCATGTGAAAGGCCCTATCTCAGGCAACCTGGTGCTTTGGTGTTTTGGGGGAGCTGCCCTGGCAGCTGAGAGTTGGGTGCCGGTGAGTCCTCAGGGCAGGACTGTGCCTGGTGTGTTGGAGAAACAGCCAGGAGCCCTCTGTGGCTGAAGCAGAGTGAGAGAGATGGGGAGAAGGAGGAGGTGAGGGCAGGGAGGGATCAGGGACAGGTTGAGCAAGCCTTGTGGGCCTTGAGAAGAAGTTCTGAGATATTGGAATGTTTGCCAGGGAGAGGTTTTCTTAGGATCTGATGGGAACCCTGGGGCTCATGGAGGGCAGGGTCCAGCATCATCACCTGGTGGCCCCACAGTATCCTTGAGTTGGGGAGGAAGAGGCTCACTCCCTGGGCAAGATGGGAAAGGGAAGTTGACGGTTTAAATGGAGTGTCTGTAGTGGGCGGTTTTTCAGGGGATCCCCACAGCATCCTTTAAACCTGCAGTGTGACCTCAGGCTTTCTGTGCTTCAGTTTGCCTACCTGTCGGGCAACTTCAGGGAGCCCTGGACTGGCACGGGGAGGCCCTGTACTTGCCCCTTCTTATTACCCGGCTGTATATCCTGGTTCTGCCTGCTCACCTATTTTGGTGTGTGATCTCAGGACCACTCCAGCCTATTCTGTGTCTCCATCGGACAGAAGGACCCTATAGCTTGGACTGGTGGGTGAGTCCTGGCCCTTCTGTCCTGTATGGCTGTGTGACTTCTGGGGGACCCTAGAACTATCTGCCTCAGTTACTCCATTTGTCACAGGTGCCATAAGACTGGGGTGCCCTGGGCTACTGATCCCACATACCCCACTGTGTGACTTTGGGAGGACCTCTAGCCTTTTGTGTGTCTCTGTTTTCTTCCCACTGGGTTATACCCCAGGGAGCCCTGGGCGACTATGGGAAGGTCTAGTAATGTGACCTCTCCCTGCTCTGCCCATCTACAGGCACCATCTGCGTCCTGCTCTCCTTCCCCTTCATCTTCAGTCCCTGCCTGGGCTGTGGGGCGACCACGCCCGAGTGGGCCGCCCTCCTCTACTACGGGCCCTTCATTGTCATCTTCCAGTTTGGCTGGGCTGCTACGCAGATTGCCCACCTCAGCCTTATCCCCGAGCTTGTCACCAATGACCATGAGAAGGTGGAGCTCACGGCTCTCAGGTACCACCCTGGTGGGGCAGGATGGGGAGGGCACATGCACAGCAGGTGAGGGCACAGGCCTGGGGCCACACTCTGTGGTCTCTGCTTGGCTGTGTGGCTCTGGGACTCTCAGCCCCAGCTTATACACCTGTAATGTAGTACATCAGTCACCTGCTGCTGCTTGTGTAAATGACCGCAAAGCAGCTTCACACAGCACGCGTTTACATGCCATGATTTCTGTGGGTTAAGAATCTGTCTCAGGTTAGCTGGGGTTTTGGCTTCAGTGTCAGTCTTGAGGCTTCAATCAAGGCATTGGCTTGGGCAGGTCTCAGCTGTGGCTTGGAGGCCCTCCACCCTGCTCATGTAGTTGGTGTCAGAGTTCCTGTTCTTACAGATGTAGAGCTCATGGAGACTGCTGATTCTTTGACACTAGCAGAAGAATCAGATCTCAGGGCTGGCTTAAACAGTTTTTCCAGGAATCTCCTGAATAGGTCAGACCCACCCAGGATAATCTCCTTTAATTACATCTGCAAAATCCCTTCACCTGTGCCACAGACGTTGCCTAAATATGGGAGTGACATCCCATCATGTTCATAGGTTCCATCCCCAAGGGGAGGGGATTAGGCAGGGCAGGACCAGGGTATGGGAATCTCCAGGGCCATCTTAAAATCCTGCCTGCTGCAAGTGGGTACAGTTGGCTTGATTGGGGAGGTTATTTTGGTTTTGATGATCAAAGGAGCTTTTATAGAGTGTTTGCTGTATGCCAGACACAATCCTAGGCTCTTCACATAACAAACCCAGGTTGTCACATGCCCAGGGCCAGACCCACGGACCTATGGGGTGTGTGAAGAAAGGAAAAGGTACAGGAGATGGCAGTTCCAGCCAGAAGGGAGAGTACACAAGAGGGTGACCAGTGTTGCTGGAGCTCAAAGAGCCCAGCTCACAGTTGGGACTCGCTTACTGTTACTCTTGCTGTTAAGGTAGCGTCTTTGTTGAGGGTCCTGCCTGTCTCCAACTCAATCTGTTTGGCCCCATTCTGGCCTCCTCCCCACCCCTGCCTTTGAGTTCCCCATTATGACTGAGAGCTGCAGGCGCGACAGGGGTTGCTCAATGCCTGGGCCCCCGAGGGCTCTAGGTCAGTGGTTCCCAACCTTTTTGGCACCAGAGACTGGTAGAAGACGAGGGGGGTGATGCAGGGGCCAGAGCTCAGGGGAACTTCACTGGCTCACCCGCTGCTCACCTGCTGCTTTGGAGGGGGTTGTAGGGTGGAGACAGGAAAACTTGTGGCCTGGTTCCTAACAGGCCACAGACGGGTACCAGTCCTTGGCTTGGGGGTTGAGGATCCCTGCTCTAGCTGACAGACTAGGTCAGGCGGAGCTCTGATGTGCTTTTTACCTGCAAGTGCTTCATTGCCAACCTCATGTCATCTTCACTGTGGCCTCTGGGGTTAGCCTTGTTCTCAAAAGGGAAACTGAGTCCTGGTGAGATCCAGAGGCTGCCCCTTCCCTGCCCTTTTCAGCCCCTGGAGAGATAGTGCTCTGGGGCTGCAGACAGAAGCAGATCCAGGTGATTCTAGACTTTACCCTGCTGAAACCCAGGATCTGGGTACCAGGAATTCCAGAATCCTGGCTTCTGAACCTCTTGGGTTCTCAGACTTGGATTGCAGTCCTGACTGGGCCTTGCTTTGCTGAGTCTCTGCATTCCAGCCCCCCCATCACGGTGGTTGAGGGTCAGAGTTGTCAACATCAGATAACATGCAGGCTGAGGAAACTGGGGCTAGCAGGGGCTTCCCTGGGGCCACCCAAGGTTTGGTGGCTGAAATCACCCGTTAGCCAGAAGCTCCTCAGACACTACATGTACCTCAGACTGTGTGGCTGCCTGGGGAGGAAGTGGCCATGTGGTTTCCTGGGCTGCCATGCTGAGGCCTCGCCTGTCCCTGCCAGGTACGCCTTCACCGTGGTGGCCAACATCACTGTCTATGGTGCTGCCTGGCTCTTGCTCCACCTGCAGACGTCTCCACATGTGGGACCCATCCAGGATGTCAGTGACCAGCTGGGAGTCCAGGATGTGCCAGTGTTTCGGGTGAGCTGGGGCCGGTGGGGTGGGGAGCAAGGATGCTGCTGCAGGATGGGACATTCCCCTCCGCCCCTGGCCGTGAACTTGCAGTTTGGACTGTAAGAGCCACTGCTGACCCCTCTCCTGCTGGATCCTCAGAACCTCTCCTTGATGGTGGTGGGCATTGGAGCTATCTTCTCACTGCTGTTTCACCTGGGTACCAGGGAAGGGCGCCGGCAACTGGTGGAGGAGCCAGATGAACACAGCCCCCTGTTGGCCCCCACCACAGCCCGCCCCTTGCTGCTCTGGAAACACTGGCTTTGGCAGCCGGCCTTTTACCAGGTATGTTAAGGGGGCCGAGTAGGCTGCAGTGGATGCCTGTCTCCCACCTGGCCCTTACCTCTGTGGGGAGGCAGGTAGGGATGTCCAATAGATGAGCCAATGGTGGGTCTTCCATTCCACAGGCTGTACAGACATTGCTAATCAGTTACTACTCTCTTCTCCACCTGACCAGCTATGGTCACTACTAGTGGATCAATGACAGCTGCAGCTAGGCCCCCAGTGTCCCCTGCTGGTTGGGAGTGGAGAAGGGCCCTGTGATCCCTGAACCAGTCCCTGTCTGCCCATAGGTGGGTTTGCTGTACATGAGCACGAGGCTCATTGTGAACCTGTCCCAGACATATATGGCCATGTACCTCACCTACTCCCTCAGCCTGCCCAAGGTGAGCTGGGTAGGGCAGGCCCGGGCGGCAGGGTGGGCCCTGAGCCCGAAGAGTCCCACCTGACATGCCCATGTCCTCTCTGCCCCAACAGAAGTTCATTGCCACCATCCCACTGGTGATGTATCTCAGCGGCTTCTTCTCCTCCTTCCTCATGAACCCAGTCAACAAGTGGATCGGGAGGAATGTGCGTGCATGGGGCGGTGGCGGGCTTTGGGGGGGGGCAGGGACAAGAATGCTCAGAGTTCAGGTGCACAGGACCCAGGCGCTTTCATACCTTGGCCTCCACACCATGCAGATGCCATGTCTCGAACCTGTGTGCTAGAATCCTAGTTTTTGAGTGTCTTGGAGCTGAGTTCTAGAAATTTCTGTGCCGATAAGTGCGCCAACCAGGGTGGCTACTGAATATTTGAAATATGGCAGGCACGACTGAATAACTGAATGTTTCATTTTACTTAATTTCAATTGATTTGCACTTAGGATGTAAATAGCCACCTGTTTCTAGAATGTCAGCTCTCTGCTGAGGTCAGAGCTGGGGGATTCCTTAGGGATGGTCCAACTTGACCCCCTCACTCTCGGGGGTCAGGGGCTGGGGGACAATAGATTCAAGAACAGAGAGGGCAAATGCCAGGCTAGGAGCTGCCCAGTGAGGTGGGCCTGATGCTGGTCTCTGCAGATGACTTACTTCGTGGGCCTCCTGGTAATCCTCTCCTTTGCGGCCTGGGTGGCACTGACAGATGAGCTGGGTATGGCTGTGTATGCAGCAGCCGTACTGCTGGGTACAGGCTGTGCCATCATCCTTGTCACCTCACTGGCCATGACAGCTGACCTCATTGGCCCCCACACGGTAGGGCTGGTGCGCAGGGCTGGGTGAGGGTTGGGGCCTGGGACCCGGGACCCAGAGCCCAGGCCATGGGTGCTGACCTCCCTGTCTGTGTCTCTGCAGCACAGCGGAGCCTTTGTGTATGGTGCCATGAGCTTCTCGGATAAGGTGGCCAATGGGCTGGCGGTCATGGTCATTCAGAGCCTGCACCCCTGTCCGTGAGTATGACTCATTTGTTAGTTCATTTACCAAAAGGGTACTCAGTGTGTGCTGTGCACCAGGCGCAGCTCCAGGTTTAGGGATTCAGCGTGGACAAGAGATCCCACGCTAGTGAGACTTGGTTCTGTCTGACCTGGGGCACTTGATTTATTCAAGAAAGCCTGAGTCTATTGTGTGTTGATACTGAGGACACACCACATAGGTGTATGGGGGAAAATTTGAGTGGGCAGTGCTACGGGGGAGCTGGAATCTGTGCCATTCAGGCCCTCAGAACCTGGGGTTTCAGACCTGGATTCCAGACCACCGAGTTCTCACCTCATAGAAGCCCAGGATCTGGGAAGCAGAACCTGCCTGTTTGTCATCATGTGGGGGTGATACCAACCACATTAATCACAGGAATAAACATGTGATCCAGACCAGTGGCTGGGGTGTGAAGGACACCACATACAGAGGCCATATGATGCAGGAGGTTAGGGAGAACTTCTCTGAGGTGACGATATTGGCTCCGAGACCTGGTGGATATCAGGGCAAATGAAAAGGAACAGCTAGTGCAAAGGCCCTGGGGTAGGACCAGGCCTAGTGTGTTGGAAGAACAAGGTAGAGGCCCTTGTGGCTGGAGCAGAGGGAGGGAAGGAAAGAGAGGGTAGGGAGAGGTTGAGGGCAAGTAGTACAGGGCCTTGTGGAGGACCTGGGCTTTTACTTCAAGGGAGTTGGGAGCCCTGGAGGGCTGTGGGCAGAGAAGGGGAGACCTGACTCAGGTGCTCACAGGCATCCTGTCATGGCTGTGTCTGGGGAGGACAGTATGTGGAAGGAGGAGACCAGGGCAGAAGCATCGCCACTGGTCCAGTTGGGTGACGATGGGCTGGACCAGGTGGAGGTAGAAGAGGAGGGAGCCATGGGCAGGTTCTGAATAGACTTTTTGAAGGCAGAGCTGGCAGTATTGGCTGAAGTGTCAGATGCAGCAGAAAAAAGGGGGTGAGGGCGACCTCCCAGGTTCTAGCCTTAGTGCTGGAACAGGTGGGGCTGCCCAAAGCTAAGGTATGAGTGGCAGGTCCAGGCTGAGGCTGGAGAGTCTCTACAAGTGTCCACTCAACCTGCTCTGTCCTCCCCCTGCCCTAGCTCGGAGCTCTGCTGCAGGGCCTGTGTGGGTTTCTACCACTGGGTGATGGTGGCTGTGACAGGCGGCGTAGGCGTGGCCGCCACCCTCTCTCTGTGCAGTCTCCTCATCTGGCCCATCCGCCTGCGGAGCTGTGAGTTATGGACAACCTCATTATTCCCAATCTGGCCATGGGTGGGGGCGCTGGGGCAGGCCCCACACTAACCCCACCCCTACCCTCTCTTGCAGGAGCCCCTGGAGTCCAACCCTGACATTCCCCCATGGCCTCCTGCCCTATGCAAATAAGCTGCAATTGTTCACATTCCATCCCCTGCTCCTCCGGCCCCCACCCCTCCCCTTCCTTGCCTGGCTGCAGGGATGGTGGGTGAGGACAGGATGGGCTAGACCCCAGCAGCTCACCTCTGCTAGGCCAAGACACCTAGCAGGGCCCTCTGGTATCTGGGGGCTTAAGGGTCCTCATGGTTTGCGGGTGCCCAAGCCTAACTCTAATGGATGATTTGGGTGCCCTAAGTTGCATGGGGGCAGGATGTGAAGATCCTGGGCCCAGGGGCTGCCCCGGGGTCAACCCCAGCTCCATGTCACCCCTGGCATAGCTGGGTCTCCAGGGTGCTGCTGGCAGTGAATAAAGAGTCGCTCATGGTGAGGATGGTCAGCTGTCTGCCTGGGCCTGGGCTCTGGCTAGTAACTCCCTTTGCCTGACTGACCAGTGCCCTGGTCCTCAGATGTAGACAGACCAGTGGGGAGAGGTGCAGTGCCCCCCATAGAGGAACGGTCTTTATCAGACAGCAGACGTGTAGATGGGTTGGGGCTGCTGGCCAGTGGATGGGCAGTAGTGTTCCAGGTTCCACTGCTGGTAGTCCTGGGTTGTGTAGCTCGGACGCTGCAGTGCCGACAAGTAGGGCACGTAGTCTGACACCTGCCCCAGCGGCTCCACCCTGTATTGGTGCCTGTTGACCACTGTGGGGCAGGACTCGGGTCATTTCCTGGCTCTAGCTCCCTAGACCCAGGCAATTTTATCCCCATCCCTTGGCACCTGTGATGCCAGCCTCACCATATTCCTTGCCCCAGATGGGTCTGTCTTTCCACAGCATGGTCCCCCACCGTGTTCTGGGGGCCCTGTACTGGGCAGGCACGATGGGGTCATACCAGGCAGTCTCCCGGAGGTGCTGGGTGTAGGCTACAGGGAGAGTAGGGGAGAAGGTCACCTCTGGCCCTCACCTTCCCCTTGGTGCTGGCCTGCGTCCAGGCAGGTGGCCACTCACCTGAGGGCACGCTGTGCTTCCGGTGGCCATAGCATCCATGCCAGTGGGCATAAGCCTCCCGGTAGGGGCTGTCTGGGGCCCTTGGTAGCATGTACCAGGCTTCGCAGTAGTCCGAGTTGGTTAGGCCAGTGTACCACAGCTGGCTGGCCGAGTTACATCCCATGGGTGTGTAGTCCCAGCGCACTGCCTGTTTGATGGCTGGCGTCCAGCGAGGCCCCTCCAGGGACAGGTAGTCATCACTAAGGGTCAGGGACAGAGGCTAGGCCTGTGGCCATCCCCTGCCCCTTCCTGGGTCACAGTCTCTAGAACTCGCCTTTTATCCTCATTACCACATGTTGTGACAGGGAGGGTGCGAAGGCCTGGCCCACAGTGCAGAGGGCCTTACTCCATTCCCACTTGGCTGTGTCCTTCAGCCATTGCACACTCCCTTCTCTCTGCCACATCCTCCCCAGGACCCTCACTAAACCTTTCACTTTTTCTTGTCTCTCCCCTCAGGGGACACCAAGGGAGGGTGGGCTATAAATCTCTGGCCATTCTTAAGGTCCTAAGTTCTTGTCCAGCCTCCCAGATGCACAGGCTCCTTCCTCCAGGAAGCCCCTTGGCCTGGAGGCACACAAGGATAAAGTGGGCTGAGTGGCCTGGAGAGAGCAGGTGGGGGTGCCCAGATTCCTGGGGAGACCCTTGCGGGGGGGGGGGAACCTTTGTGTCATCACCAGCTGGGAGTGAGAGTGCACTTAAAGAACAAACTGTGGCTACACATTTGTGCCTGTTCCAGGGGTCATCTCTGGTGCCAGAGTCTGTTTAGGCTAAGAGCACAAGGAGGGCTTCCCCAAAGAGGAGGAGGCACCTCACTCCAGGTGACAGGAGTGATGTGCAAAGGTCCTAGGGCAGCAAAGGACAGTTTAAGGAACAGAGAAGCTGCAGAGAAGTTAGTGAAAATATGCTAATGATGGCAAAAATCAGGTTGCAATGAGGTACCATTAAAACTAAAACTAAAGAAAAGTAGAAAAAAAAGCTGTTCAAGTGAAGCTTCAGGTAAATCTGCTTAAGCAGAACCCTCAAATGGCAATTTCTTTTGGAATGTATCCCAGTAGCATGACTGCCCAAGACAAAGATGTGCATGTGCTCTGACATGGTGAGCTCACTCCTGGAAAATCACCCATGAATGAGGCTGGCTGCCCAAGATGGCCCCAGAAGGGCCAATGACAAAACACTTTTAACTCCTCCATACACAGAGAACCTGGCTCAGAGTTCTCACTCTAGTAGATTTGATCGGAGCATCAAAAGAAATGAACATCTCATAAAAGGTGGGACCAGCCTGGTCGGTTGTGTGGAACATGTCTCAGGAACCTGACGCAGACTGGATTTGCCACCCAAAGGAGTATTTCAAGATCACCTGGGGTGTCCTACTTTTAAAGATTTTTGAACTACAAAATGCACATGGCTTGTTAAAAACTAAAATGCTAAAAAATAATGAACACTGAGTATCCCCTTACCCCAGTGGCCAGCCTGGACCTGGGCTACCACTGATTTCCTGTGTCTTCCTTGTGTCCCTAATATTACAGAAATGTGGAAGCTTGCTGCACTCAGTTTCTCATGTTTGTTTTTGTTTTTTAAAATTTTCTTGGAAGTGGAGTGGCACAAAGGGCACTTACTCATCTGTTTTTGTTTTTTACAGCTACAGAGGAATAGCTTATTAAAACAGTCAAGTCACTTATTAATGGATATTCTACTGGCTTGAGAGTCCCCCCGAATTCATCATGTCCACCTGGAACCTCAGATGTGACCTTTGGAAAGAGGCTCTTAGCAGATAGAACTCATTAAGATGAGGTCATGGTGGTGTAAGTGGGGGGTGGCTGGTGTCCTTGTAAGCAGAGGGGAACCTGAACACACACAGTGGAGGTCACGTGACGATGGGGGGGAAATCAGTGGGCAATGTGTCTACAAGCCAAGGGACACCAAGAGTCACCAGAAGGAATTACCCCTGTTGACACCCTGTCTCGTACTTTTGGCCTCCAAAGCTGGGAGAGAATGAATTTCTGGTGTCTAAGCTGCCCAGCGTGTGGTGTCCTGTTACAGCAGTCCCAGGAAACCCCTACTAGATACCCAGGTTCTCAGCTTGTGTGGGTGTGTTGTGCCCACAGTGAGCCATCACGTGTGACCTGCACACGCCCCTGCCAGTCTCCACGACTGCCTTGCTCTGACAACTGGTGGGGAGGAGATGCAGGGAGCAGACATTGGAGTACAGCACCAATGCCTTTTATGAATTAGTGACACTCTGGAGAAGCCAAGCTAAAACCCAGAGGGTCCGTGTTTGGGCACGGGGTGGATACTCACCTGTAGAGAGGTGCCGGGAAGTCCACTTCGAGGGTCCCCTGGGGGACATAGGGCTGGGTAATCTCCTGCCTCAGGGTCTGCATGTCTGCCTCTGAGTTCCTGGGTGCTCCTGCCCAGAAGGCCTGTGAGGCCATTGTTGACAGCAACAAAGGCCTTCCTTTGTGTCCTGGCAATGCTGCTGGTGGCCCTGGCCCCTGGCCAGACCACTCCCTCCCACCCCAGCTGAGAGGCTGAAGGAAGGAGGTGGGGCCACACCCAGGTGGCTCCAAGCTCAGTGCTCTCCTGGTTCCCTCCCCATATCCCCACAGAGAAGCCTCTGAGCCAAATGAAGCTTCTGCATTTTGCTTCTGCATCCTCAGCTCCACCTTTTCAGGTGCTTAGGCCTGGACCTGCCAGTCCTCAACCCTTCCCTTCTCACCCCATCCCCATCCAGGCCTTCACCTGTTTCCAGAATACACCAGAGGAGAAACCTGCAAACAGGTGTTTCCGGCAGTATGATTCAAAATAACCAGAAAGTGGAAACAGCCCAAATGCCCACCAACTGAATAAACAAAACATGATCCACCCACATACTGCAATATTAGCCATGAAAAGGAGTGAAGCTCTGACACTCACTACAATGTGGATGGACCTTGAACACATGATGCTCAGTGAGAGAAGCCAGACACAGAAGGCCACACAGTGTGTGATTCCATTCATGTGACACGCCCAGAAAAGGCAAATCCAGAGACAGGAAGTAGGTTCATGGTTGCCAGGGGCTGGAGGTGACTGCTAACAGAGATGGGTTTTCTTTTTGGGGTGATGGAAATGTTCTAGAATTAGAAGTGCTGTTTGGACAACATTGTGAATGCACCAAATGTCACTGAATTGTTCAGACTAAGTCGGTAAGCTGTAAGTTATGCACATTTTACCACAATTTCAAACAAAATCCAGAACTGGCTCTCCATTCACAACCTCCACCTGGTCCTGGCCGATCACATCACCAGCCCGGCAGAACCTCCTCTGTGGCCTCTCTCCCCCTACACCAGTGGGCAGGTCTCCACTCAGCAATCTTTTCCCCTTCTCAAACCACTACCAGCTCCCACCTCCCTGAGGGTAGAGACCCAGGTCCTTCAAACCCAGGCTCTGCATGACCTGCTCAGGCCCTCCTATGCCCTCACCGCCTCCCTCTCTCCCTCGACTCACTCTGCTCCAGTTACATGGGCCTCCTCACTGTTCCTCCAACACATCAGGAACTGTCCTGCCCAGGACCTTTGCACAGGCAGTGCCCACTACCTGGGAAGTTCTCTGCCCAGGAGTCTCCTGCTCTTCAAGTCCTTGCTCCAACATCAGTTTTGTTGCAAGCCCTGGATTTAAAGCTGTCCCTTCCCCAAAGCCTCCTACCTCTGTCACATAGCGCACAGCTCCCTCATACCCAACAGAAGCTCCACGAGGGCAGGTCTTGGGATCTGGTCTCTCTTGTCCCTAGTGCCTAGGACAGGGATCTTAAAGTGGAGGAAGGGCCTGGGGTGCTCCACCAGCCCTGAGTAGCCACAAGGTCCACTGGTCTCCCTGCTGCACTGGCTTCTGCCTCATCCATAACTTCCTTTCCCAAAAAAGCTACATTCAATGATCACAGGACATGTGACGGTCCTTGCCCCGCCCCACCCCACCCTTCATCCCTGTCCAAATACAGATGCTGGGTGGGCAATACCTCCATTGCTGGTTTTGGTACTGTTAGATAGAGGCAGCAACAGCACCTGCCCTGCCTGCGAGCTCCTGTGCAGCCTGCAGCCCCCAATGGGCCCTCCCTCACCTGCCCCCACCTCACTGCACATGGATACCATCACCACTCCTGCCCTGTGGCACATCTTCCCCAGTTGGATTGCAAGCACTGGTGCGAATGCACAGCATCCTCACCCTTACTAAACCATGGAGCCAGGGACACTGGCATCCCTAAAAGACAGCTCACCCAGGGTAGGCTGCTCACCTGGGGTCCTGAGTGTGTGCAGACTGGAGCTGTCAGCCACCCCAGCTGGGGACCACAAAGACAGACGGACAGCCAGCCCCAGCCATGCGTGAGCCCACACCTGGTTTAATGACAATGATACGGCATCAGATGAGAAACAAGGCTTGCACTGCAGTCCACCAGACTCGCAGGCAGGGGAACACATTTTACACCTTCTGTTGTCTCACTCCCAGATGCTGGTCCTTCACACAGAGCCAGCTCATGGGCTCTTTGGCAGCTGCACAGGGAGAGGGTGGAGTAGGAAAGGATCGTTTTCTTATTAAAAATAAAAACAAAAAACCTCAAAACATCAACCAACTGAAATACACACATCTATGTACATTGTCCTTGGTGGGGCTATGGCACACAGATGCTGGCATGGGACAGGGGAGGCTGGGTCCCACCATTCCCCCAAATCCAAGTTGGTTCATCTGATTGCCCCTCCTAAAGGAAAGTTTTAAGAGCTGAGACGCCTGTCACCCCCAGGCATGGTGGGTGGGCTGTGCCCTCCCCAGCTAGCCTTAAACATTTCTGGGACCCATCTATAAAACACAAAACAAATCAAAGAAAAGGCACAAATACATATATACACATGCACAAGCGCGGTCGATTGCAAGGGGAAGGTGACACTGAAGGAGTGGGGCCTCAAAGCAGAGCCAGGGTGACCCCCAGCCCAACCCAATCCAGGCCTGCTCTGCCCAGTCCACTTCCTGTCATTGCCCTCCACTCTGAGAGGGAAGGGGATGGGGGCTGCTCAGGCCCCTGGCCACACCTGGATCCACTTCTCTCCCTCCGATTTCTCCATGTCTGGGAATGAAGTGCTGTCCAGGGACAGCTTGGGCAGAGGACAACAGGGTGGGGGCAAGGGCAGGGAAAATCTGGGAAGCTTCTGGGGGACCAGTGGGTGCCCCCCCCCCAAGCTTCCCCGTAGCCATGGGCACAGATAGGACATAATGGGATGGCCTGATGGAGGAGCCAGGGGAGGGGGAGGCACCACCCTTAGGTCACCTGGATCTGTACACTCAACAAGGTGCAGGAACTATAGTCCCACTGGTGACAGAGCTCAGCTGTGACTCCGTTCGTGACAAGGACAGTACAGGGTCAGGGCAAGCACATAACGGCAAGTGGACCCAACTTCAATTTTCCTCGAACAAGTCCATCTTGAGATGACCTCCTCTGGTGCATAGCCTGCCTGGGGCACCTAGCAAAGTCACCGGGATGGCTGCCGGCACGGGCAGCAGAGGCGACCTGCAGGAGTGTCCTGTTGATCCATGGGCTGACCTGAACCGTCCTACTCCTGGGCCCTTCCCTGGCTGACTGGCTTGGCATCCAGCAGTCTGTCCTGTTGCAGGCGTGGGTGGTGGCAGTAGTGGTGAACCCATGCTTCTGAGAAGAGCATGCAGCCCAAAAGGGTGGTGATGGACACAAAAGGAAGCAGGCAGGGGTCCAGAGAGGCGTCCATCCCCATCCTAGCATAGGCGGTCAGAACTGGGGCCACAGAGCCACCCAGTGTGGAGGGAGCTGGAGCCCCTGTGCCTACTGGTGCCCGACCACACCCCTGCCCCAAACATCGCTGACAGGGTTCACAATCAGGCTTTAATAAGAATCTTCAGTCTCTCTGGGCCCGGCTTCCCGCCCACCCCGGCTGCTTCCTCCGGGGACATGTGCAGGGAGGGAGGGTCATGCACATGATGACAGGTGGTGCTCCTCTGCCCTGATGGCTCGGCTCGTGGTTTACCGGATTCTGGTGAAGAGGTTGAGAACGGACACAGATTCCTGCAGGGCACATAGGAGGGAGAGCTGAGCCTACAGCTGGAGGGAAAAGGAGGCTTCGGGCCAGAGGAGGAACCACTGTTCCCTGGTGCCCTGAGCACCCTGGCTCGGAGTGTAGAGGGATGCAGGAGTAGAGATGGGGCACGGGGGTCCCAGGAGAAGTTATAGCAGAGTCTAGTGAACAGGGCTGCTCAGGCAGCGGTTGGGGACGGCCCCCCAGAGAGGCTGAGGGGATGCACATAGGGAAACACCTGGCGCAGATACCGACCCACTTTACCTTTGTTGAACGAGTTTTGCTAAAGACATTCCAGAACCTCAGGGTTTCGTCTCCAGCACCAGTGACGATGGCCTCTCCATCAGGGGACATGGCCTGTGGGAGGAGACCCTCATTGTACTTGTGTCCTGCAGTGGCCCTAGGGATGGAGCCAATGACGAGTGGGAGGCCGGGTTTCCACCAAAGCCAAAAACACAGGACATGTCCAACCCCATCCCAACCAAGGAGGGTAGGTCTGTTCTGTGCACTCAGGCAAAGGATACAACAGTATAAGCACATAACACTTCTTCCAGAAGGAAAGAAAACCCTTGAGGAGGCAATTGCAAACAGGCACTTGGTGAACCAGTCTGAGATTTTCTGAGTAGCTGAATGGGGGTTAGTTGTGCTTCCTCATACATATATTTTGGTAAGAATAAGCTAATATGTGGAGATTCCAGGAGGGCAGAGCTGCCTTTCCCACAGGACTGGGGAGTTCAGGAAAATAGATTCAAAGTGATGACAAATCCAAGGTTTGAAAGCAGAACAAACCCGCCCTGCTGCTGGGTCCAGACACACCAGCGGGCCTAGATGACCCCATGCCCCTACCTCATAGGTGGAGAAGGCTGCCAGCTAGATCTGTACCCTGCCTTCCTGGGGGCCTGGTACTGAATCTGGGACCCGCCAGTGCAGACTCACCAGGTACAGAACTCGGTAGGAGTGTCCGGTCAACTTGGCCACCTGGGTTAGGGATGGATACTTCCAGACCAGGATCTGGTTCTGTGAATAGCCATGTGTGCTCACCTGGGGAATGGAGAGGGCACTGTCAGAACCTGGAGCTTTCCTCCTATGACCCCAGGACTCAGACAAAAAGCTTATCTACTCCCCCTGATGCACCCACTGAAAAGCAGACACCTGGACCCACCTAGCCCCTTGTCTCCAAACTCTGGTTATGAGTAGAGGGTGACAGGGAGCTAGCTACACTGCACCCAAAGCTCAGCCAGCCTCTCCTGGTGGTCAGCAGGCATGGGTGCCTGGATCAGGGATGGACACTTCCAGACTAAGATCTGGTTCTGTGACCTGGGTGGCAGGGGGTCTTTACCCCAGGACCCCAGGGGAGGCCTCCCTGGGCTCCTACACTTCCTCATGCATTCCACAAGGGCCCTGCCCTATACGCACCAGCTCGTTGGCGTGCTTGGACCAGGCCAGGTTGCACACCTGGGAGCCTGTGTCAATGCACTGTAGAGGCTGCCCTGTGAGTGTGTTCCAGAAGCGGATGCAGCGGTCAGCCGTGCCGCCGCCAGATGCCAGCAGCCCATGCTGGTGTGGGGACCAGGCTATGGCCTTCACGGCTGCCAGGTGCTCTGTGTACTGCTGCACAGGACTCAGGCTCGAGTGGTTCCAGACCAGCAGCTGGGTGGCGGAGGGGGCAGGGGGGGGATGTGTGCAGCTGTGAGGTCCCCAGTGGCTGTGGCCCATAGGTGAGCCCCCAGCAGGGGAAGATGAATGGCCTCACCCCAACCCCTCATGGTCCTCCCTTGGGGTCATACCCTTGTCATCCCTGCTCTGTGGGTGGGGGCTGGCCAGGAGAGCGGGACGGTCTGGAGGCCGGGACAGTGAGGGGCTCAGGGAGTCTACCTTGTTGTCATTGCCTCCTGAGGCGAGGAGCTGGTGGTCTGTGGACCACTTGAGCCCGCACACCTCCTGCCGGTGGCCCTGCAGTCGCCGCTCCGACTGCAGGGGTGGGGTGCGGATATCCCTTTGCAGGATCATGCGATCCCGACTCCCAGACGAAAGCTGGTCAGCGTTCCAGGCCAGTGCCCCTAGAGGCCAGGCGGAAGGCGGGGTAAGGCAAAGGCCTGGCCTCTTGGGACCAGTGTGCTCTGGGAATCATCACTTTCTCACACCTAGTATCACTCCCACCCACTAGGATCACACCCACCTACCAGGACCCTGAGCTCCTCACCGACACGTGCCGTGTGGCCTTCCAGCATGGAGAGCTTCTTCCCAGCGGCAGCATCCCAGATCTGCACAAAGCCCTTATGTGTGCCCACGGCCACCAGGTTCCCCTAGGACCAAGGACCCAGTGAGAGCGGGCATCAGGCCCAGGTGTGGGGACTCGGCCTCCCTGGGTTGTCCTCTCCTCCCTCCTTGCTGCAGGGCCTTTTCTTTAAAAGATCTTTAATACATGTCCCTTAGGATCAAGGTGACAGCAGCCCCCACCCCCCAACTTCCTGGGTAGATGGCCACATAGCACATGGGTTTGTCAAAATCCAGCCAACACACACTTATGACCCATGCACTTCAGCCCCGGCTGGTGTAGCTCAGTGGATTGAGTGTTGGCCTATGAACCGAAAGGTCACTGGTTTGATTCCCAGTCAAGGCATATGCCTGGATTTTGGGCCTGGCCCCAGTTGGGGGCATGCAAGAGGCAACCAGTCAATGTTTCTCTCCCTCTCCTCTAAAATTAAAAAAAAATAAAATAAAAAAAGACCCAAGCACTTCAATGTGTAGACTCACCTGCCTAAGCCCGGGCTGCCTGCTGGCTGGGCTGTGTTGGGGTAAGGGATGGAGCTGTGGGGGCTGTGGCCAACCCTGAATGTGCCTCTGTGAGGGAGCACTGCCGGCAACCCTGTCACTGTAACAGTCTCTACCAGGCTGGGGACAGGTGGGGTGCAGACATCACCCTGGGGCTTGGACAAGACCTTCAGGCTGGGTTGTGGCTACTCTAGGTCTCCCACACCCCTAAACAGTGTGGAGGGCCCTTGCCAGCAAGGCCCAGTCAGACCTTCCCTTTCCAGTTGGGGAACAAGCCCTGTGCACTGACCCGCTCAGACCAGCCTACGGAGGTCACCGAATCCCCTTCCACAGAAAGGTCACAGAGCCGGGTCACCTGTGGGAAGGAGGGAGTAGTCAGTGTGAGCTGTTGTGCTGCCTGCTGATCCTTCAAGGTCCCGACCATCCATTCGTCCATTCACCTATCTGTTCATTCATTCATTCGGTCACACCTCAGGCCTATGGGCACCGGTGTCAGTGCCCGGGTGCCCAGGAGGCTGCAGGCTGCAAGGGCATGCCAGCATAGGAATGAGTGACTACAAAGCCTGGGGAGGGATACTCAGGCAACAAAGGCATCACACAGATGCATCCAACACCTCCGAGTGCTTCCAACAGGTGGCAGCCCTCTCTAGGGGGAATCACCGTTTTTTGAACCTACGTGCTTTAATCTCTGAAAACAGCCCCCAGGGGGTAGTGCCTGAGTCTATGGTGGGCCTGGCAGAAGCTCAGAGCTACTGCTGGGGGTACAGCCCCCAGGCTCAGCCAGGCCCAAAACCTCCTCTGCAGACATGGGCTCTGGAGCACCAGCCATGCTCATCCTTCATACAGGCCAGCACAGCTCAGCTATGGCAGGAAGCTGTCCCACACCTAAGGCACACACACACTTGCAGGCACTGGGGCACACACCTGGCTGGTGCAGGCACTCCACAGGTACACACAGGTGCCCAGCCCCACACTAAGCACATTGAGAGAGGACCAGTCCACCAGGTTCAGGTAGAAGTCATCCTGCAACTCTGGTGCGTCCAGAACTTTGAAGGGGATCTTGGAGATTTTGCGTGTGGGTTTCCGTGGTGACCGCAATAACTTCTGACTGTAGGGAGAGCCAACACAGTGACTTCATGTCAACCATCCATGTGGTTAGCAATACTCCTTGGCTAATGTTACTACCCCACATTCACATTAGTCCCTGGTGTATCTCCTCCCATCATCCTGCCCTCTGTCCCTGTGATCCCAAAACTGCCCCCATGGACACAGGCACTTTACCCTCAGGTACTTGGCTACCACAAGCCTCAAACCACACCATCCCCTCTGCTTAGCACCACCTCCAGAGAGCCCTCCCTGACTCCCTTCCCCAGTCTGGACCTAAAGCCTTCAGGCTGACAGCGTGCCCCAGTAAGGGGGTCTGAGGACTCACTGCAGCTCTCATGTACGACCCACCTGCCCACCCCTCCCTGTCCCTGGCCCTCAAAGACCCAGACTTACCTTTTGTTGCTGACAGGGGACAAGGAGTAGGGAGACACGTCATTGCCGTCATCAGGGCTTGAGCGCTTGGTACTGAGGGAATACTGAGGGGTACACACCTACTGAGTGGACAATCTGGCCCTAGAACTCAGGAACCTCAGACCCCTAAGCTTGTGTGCCCTGAGATCCCAGTGGTTGGGTGGGAGAGTGGGAGCTGGTGCTCATCCTAACCAGAAGGACCTGTAACTGGGGATATCCTGGGTTCCAGAACTTGGAGAAGCAAACCAGGCCTCCTCTCAGCAGCGACCACCAGCATGCTCTTGCACCCTTGCAGCCACCAGCCCCTTAGCCACTTTGAGGGACCAAAGCCAGGCCTTTTTCAACACTGCCAGGGGCCCCCATGACCTGGGATGGCGTGGACATGCTCTGTGGGGCAGCTCTGCTGAAGCCACTGCCCCTTCATCCTGCATCTGAGCACCCGCCCCAGGGTCTCAGCAGGTGCCCAGGAGGGCCACAGGACAAGCCTTGGGGTTAGAAGGGTTTGGCCCTGCCTTCTCCTGCGCCCTCCGGGGTTCAAGGGCCCCAGCAAGCCTGGTGCATGGCAGAGGAGGAACCCAGGGAGGCTGAGACTGGTGGCCCAAAGGAGCTGCACGCAGCACAGGATGTCAGGGATGAGGGCTGAGACTGGATCAGTCAAGGAGGACAGGGATCTCTATTTCCAGCAGGAAGCAGTGGTCAGTGTGGGTACAGTTGGCAGGCTCACCGTGAAGAGGCCCTTCTTCTCGGGCGTGGATGGCTGAAGTCTGCGGTCCTCTGTCTGCGGGTCCTGCACCTTCTCAATGCCAGCCCCTAGCAGCTCATTCTTCAGCAGGGCCGAGTAAGCCAGGCCATCTGCAGGCACCAAACATGTTGAGAGGCTGGGGTGGGACCAGGTAAGAGGGTGAAACAGTGTGTCTGGGGCCCTGACTCCTGACCTTTGCCATTGTCTGAGGTGGCATCCTTGGCTTTCCGGTTCTGGCTGGGAGACTTCTCATTTTCCTGTGGGAGAAGAAGAGGTGAGCTGGAATGGCCTGGCCCTAACCCAGGCTTCAGGGTCAGTGGTGCTTCTCTCCCCTACCCTCCCTGTCCTTTGCCCTCACATTGATCCTGTGGAAATTGACACTCCAGTTGGCACCAGCTCTTGAGGGGATGAAGCGGTCCCCATGCTTGCTGGGGGAGGACACGGGGGAGTTGGCAGGTGTCAGCGTTCGCCGCATCTCTGAGACCTGAAAGGATGGCAGGGTGAGGCTGGGTGGGAGTCCCCAGCCTGACCTATCCTGCCTGATGCATTTGGCCTCTGGCTGTTGAACGAGGGGTTCAATCTTGGAAACCCAAGGGGCAGAGGTAAAACATCTGGGTAAGTAACTTATATGTGGGATACTGCTGGCAGCCTCGTGAGGCAGGAAGAGGTCAGGGAGCGACAGAACCCAAGATATAAGCACACTACAAGGTGGCTTTATTTGTTTCTAAGTAATCACAAGAAACAGAAAGTTAAAATGTTTATTCCCTGAGCACCGAGAGCCTGTTGCCCCAATCACCCCCATTTCCCACACATGGGGATCTTCTCCCATAGAACAATAACCCAACCAGCTGAACCAAGACATGAAGGCAGGTGCATTGCTCCTAGCCAACCCTCCGACTCCACTCAATTGTCTGGCAAATCTCCTTAATCTACAAGCGATTTGTTGTGAACTGTGTCCCCCAAAAGGATATGTTGAAGTCCTAACCCCTGGTACCTGCGATGAGATCTTATTTGGAAATAGTTTCTGTAGATTGAAACAAGTTAAGACAAGGTCACACTGGAGTAAAGTGGGCTCTAAAATGAATGCCTGGTATCCTTATGAGATTCAGAGGCACTGACACAGAAAAGAAGTGGTATGAAAACGAGGCAGAGACCAAAGTGATGGGTCTAACAGCCAAGGATTAGCCCTGGCCAGGTACTCAGTGGATTAAAGCATCGTCCTGATACACCAAAGTTGAGGGTCCGATACCTAGTCAGGACACATGCAAGAACCAACCAATGAATGCATAAATAAGTGGAACAACAAATCAATGTATTTTTCCTCTCTCCCTTCCATCCTCTAAAAATCAATAAATTAAAAGTCAAGGATTTTCAGCAACATCAGAAGCTGGAAGAGAAAGAAAGGAACCTCCCCAGGCCCCTCAGCCCTGTCATCCCCGCCCGATAGGCTCCTGTGTCCCAGCACCCTGACCCCCCTCCCATGTCAGCCTGGTCAACCCCAGGACAACTCCCCTGCACAGGTTGTGGGACTTGGGCTGAACCCCGGCTTTGCAGTCCTGGGCCCTTCACTATCTCACTTGGAAAATGGGAAGGTGGTTCACATTCTGTCATCCCCCAATCAGTCCTATGGCCCCCCAGGAAGGGCCAGCGCCCCCTGCAGACTGAGAGGCACAGGTCCTGTGGAGAGTGAGCAGCAGGGGAGGTCTACTGAAGCACTGATGGGAACTCACACTGAAGCTGGCCGTGGCACTGCCATGGGGGAGTTCTGGGGGAGGATTCTTAAAAAGATTTTATTTATTTTTAGAGAGGGGAAGGGAGGGAGAAAGAGAGGAAGAGGAACATCCATGTGAGAAACATCGATAGGTTGCCTCTCGTATGCGCCCAATCGGGGGACCAAACCTACAATCTAGGCGTGCCCTGACCGGGAATTGAACCAGAGACCTACCCCTTTGAGCAACAACACCCAACCGAGCCACACAGGTCAGGGCCAGGGTGGGAGAATGTGCTTTTCACCAGTACAGCACCTCCCTCTGCTGAGGGCTGAAGCCCAGTGGCCAACCACAACCCCACCCTGTCTCCCAACCAGCTCCACCAGGCCAGCCCAGTGCTGGTAGAGGTGACCGCCAGGTACTCACACACGGCATCGTATTCTCATTCTGGATGACTATCTGCCGCAAGAGACGCCGCTCATAGTCCTGATCCATGGTGAGGCAGGGCAGGTATGGCTGCTGACCAAGTCAGCCTGCCAAGTTCTGCCAGCCAGTCAGCCTGGGGGAGGAAGGGCAGGACAATTCAGCACCATGGGCAGTGGTCTCTACCACCATCTGGTGACCACAAGGCACTCTGTGGGAACCGCTGAGTTCCCCTACCATGTGGCGGGGTCCTCCCTCCCAGGAGCCCAGAGCTCAGGCTTGGCCGTACCCCAGAGGCCCTGGAAGTCAGAGGGAGATGCAACTGAGACAAACAGGATTCCTCCATGCATCCTTCACAGGGACCTTCTGATAGGACCCTTCACTTTTGTCCTGGTTAGGGCAAGGCTTCCCCCATCCCTGCCCCCAAGGGCTTGCCCCGAGGTCCCCTACTCCTCCAACCTAGGGCCCCCACCTTATTGCCTTCTGCTTCAGATCATGAGGCCATGAGCCACCCAAGGGACCACATCCCTGCTACCTGGCCCTGAGAGGAAGGCATGAGGTTGGGCAAGGGTGGGGATAGCACCACTGGGAGTTCCTCCTCAGTAGGGTGGCCTCTGTGCCCTGATGCACAGAACAGGTGTGGGTCAACACGCTCTATAGGAGTCTGCCAGGGCTGCCTGGGGACCAGGGACTATGCAAGCATTTGTGCTCCAGGGTGGGGCAAAGCAGCTCATGGGCCAGGGAAACTGGCCTCCAGCTCTCAATCTGGGGAGGCCTCTCAGAGAGAGGAGTGAAAGCTCACCAGCAAAAGGAGGCTAGAAAAGAACATCTTAGAGAGGAAAGAGCAAATCTGAGGAAGAAAAGGGCTGTGCGTGTTCTCGGATGGAGCAGAGGCAAGTGGCAGCTTCAGAGAGAAGGGCTCTTCTTCACAGCAAGGATGGCAAACCAGGGCCCAGGTGCACAGCAGACCCACGGCCACATCTCCAGCTGCTTTCAGAAGAAAATGTTTGCCAGCCCTTCCTCCCCTGAAGGCACTACAGAGCACGGAGGCTAAAGCAGGTTTCCAGGACAGAGCCTGGCACAGAAGGGGCTCAGCAGACTGCAGCTTCTTGCTGTGGGCCTGCTCTGCACCCCGGAATGCCCTGCAGTCACTGTCCCTCTGTTTCTCTGGCTGGAGCCCGAAGGCTGTGAGAGATTTAGGCAGGCCTCCCTGATGAATTCGTGGGCCCATCATGGAGACCACGCATAATGTGTGGCTGAAGAACCAGCTCTAGCCTGCCTGGTACTTGTCCATCACTTTCATTACTGGACACAGGGGGCTGCCTTCATGTGGCCCAGACCCGAAGCCAGATGCTTGGTTAAAACATAGCACAAAGCTGTTGGTCATCACAGTGTGTTCCTGCCACATCCCACATTAGTGCGCTTGCACATTTTATCTTGTGCTCCCCCTGAGTGGCATCGTGACCTGAGCGCCCATATCCTCATGCAGATGAGGATGTGAAGACCTAGAGAGGGGCATCCCATGGCCCTCCCCCCACAGCCTAGAGCTCCTGTGAGCCTGTGCTAGCCTGGAGCCCTGGGTCCCATTGTACGCCACCTCAGCAGACAGCAGGCTTCTTGCTTTAGTGAGAAAAGTGGGACCACAGCAGTTCAGCCCCTCTCCATCTCAGATAAACCTCTGGGAGCAGCCACTCCTTCTTGGCTACATTCTTCCTGCCCCTCCACCTACCCTGCCCCGGCAGAGGTCTCCAGACACATTCTAGTCCGTGAGGCCATAGGACAGTCTCCCGAAGGGGCTGATGGCTGTCTCCTTTCTTCGGGCCCTCCTCACCTCTCTGGGGGCTAGGGCCACATCCCCAACCTCTTCCTCCCCCCTGCCCTGCCTAGCTCGAAGTCCACCCATTGGTTTGCCCCAGGATGTACCTTTCCCCACGAAAAGGTTCCCCCAAATGCCTAGGCCTTGCCCTGCAACCCCCCAATGTGTGCCCTCACCACACCTGACCATTCCTGTGGCAGCTCAGCCACACATGGGATACAGAGATGCCTGTATCTGTGCCAGTTGGAGACATCTGTTCAAAGGCCAGTTTCCCAAAGGTAGTCCCAAATCATCTCAATGACCACTGCACTGGGCTGTGTGGAAACCAGAGCTGAGCTCTAGGTCCATCTTGACTGAGCATCCTTTGAGTGGGGTCCACAAAAAGGAGCAGCTATGGTTTAGTTCTAATAAGTTCTGACCATTATCAGGTGCTTTCTCAGAGCTGGGCCAGTTGGTTTTCCCCTTGCTTTGCAGATTAAAAAATGAGGCTCAGAGGCTGGCTAACCTCTCCCGTTGGCATTGCCTGGGACCTCATTTCCACCCACCAGACAGTGAGTCCTCTGGAGACAGGGCGGAAGCCATGTCTTGGTCCCTGTGCTCAGCAGCCACCCTTCTCCATGACTTTCAAACACACTACAAGCCACGAGGCTACTGCTATTGAAAGTGAACTATTCCAGACCAAGTCCATAGCTCATTCTTCCCAAGCAAGGAGTCCCAGGGACAGTGGGGTCCAGGAGAATGAGAAGCCTCCCCAGGAAATGACCCTAACGGCCTCATTGTGGGGTCCAGTCACACTGTAGATGACAGCTGTCTAAACTTCTTGGTCCAGATGAGCTCCCTTCCCATGGAGACCACCTCCATTCACAGATCAATGGCACCACGTTGAGGCCAGCAGGGCTGGTCTGTTTCATAAGGGACAGTAGACCCCAGACAACAGCTTGGACATACTCTGCACATCACAAATTATGTAGAGTCCAAAACGCTGTAGTCACCTCAGAGACACAGAGTGGGAGACTGCTTTCCCAGGACGAGTTAAGAAGCTAACTGCCATACAGCTGGCTGAGCGCTAAATCTGAGTCCAGAACGTGTGTCCAGCGTGATGCGCCCTCCCGTCACCAGCAGACCTGTCTGTCTGCTACATTCTGACGTGGCTGTCTACACAAGCCTGTGCAGTGTCAGCATCTTGCCATTCAGACTTGGCTGCTGAGGGCCAGAGAGGTTTCCAGACTACCCACATGTGTAGGGTCTTAGTCCCTGGGACCTGTGAACATGTCACTTCATATGGCAAAATGAACTTTGCAGGTGTAATTAAGTAAAGGTTCCTGAGAAGGGGGATGATCCTGGAGTACCCAGAGGACTCAATGTCATCACAAGGGTCCTTATAAGAGGGAGGCAGGAGGATCAGAGTTAGAGATGCAGGAGTCTGCGCTGCTGGCTGTGAGGATGGAGGAGGAGAAACCAGCCAGGGATGTGGCGCCTCTAGACACTGGAAAGGGCCAGAAACCATTGTCCCTTGGAGCCTTGGGAAGGACCAGCTCCGCCCACACCCGTGAGACCTGTGTTGGATTCCTGACCTCCAGAACTATAAGATAAGTTTATATTGTTTTAAGCCATCGAGTTTGTGGGGACTTTTTGTAGCAGTTGCAGGACACAAGCAGAGCAGGACAGAGGAAGGCAGCAACCACACTGTGGCATTCCTTTACAGGTCTTTCTAGGGGGTGGCTGCTGAGTCTTCCTGAGACGCTGTGCTCAACACAGGCCCTCAGAGGTCTTCTCTCTGCCCAGCGCTATGTGGCTCACTCCTGTCTCACTTTTCTCTCCACATCCCCACTCCCCTGACTTCCAAGAAAACCCTGCATCTGTTGAAGAGGCACTGGGTCTTCATTCTGCCAACACACACATTTTCTGAGTGCCTGCCCAGAGGCCTGGGGCAAGTGCCAGGGTTGAGCAGACAAGAAGGATATGGTCCCACCCTCCTGAGCTCTTTTTGTATTAGAGGCAACAGGCCAGAAACATAGAACTTGGTGAAGAATGATTTCGGGTGGTGGCACCTGCTACCAGGAAGCATATTTTAAAACTGGCTCTAACATCTAGTTATTTAAGAAAGGGCAAGTTGGAGGGGATGGGTGTGGGGCATTAGACACCAGCACCTAGCCTGGGATAATCTCTCCAAGACCAAGCACCCACAGAGGGACCCATGGGGTCACAGGCACAGTGGAGGGGCTCTAAAACTAACTCTTCCCAGGCTCTGACCTGGTAAATGCTGGTAACATCCCTGATGGGGTGAGCTTTCCTGCCACCCTCAGAAATACCCTACCCCCACACACACCTCACCAGGTTTTCTGGATGAGAAGGTGAAGGCAGACACAGGCGAGAAGGGCACAGACCAAGACCTCAGGAGAGCAATAACTAGCAGGCCCATGAGCCATCAACTCACACCCATAACACAGGACCCTGGGGAATAGAAAGACACAACCAGACCTGCCCAGCAGCCTAGAGACCCTGCTCCAGCTTGACTTCAGAACCAAGGCCTGGAGCTCAGCCAGTCTGCAGACTGGCTCATTTGAGAGAAGTGAAGGCTGCCTCAGTCCAAGGACTGGGACCTTAGGGGACACCCACACCTCAGAGCCAGCTTGGGGACCACCCCACCCCCTTCCACCTCCTCTAAGATTGCTGCTTGCTGCACCACAGAAGAACAAAAGACCCCAAAGCTGTAAGAGAAAAGGCTGGTCAATTAATCACCAAAGAAAAGTGTCTGTAAGGCAAACACACTACAAACAACATTAAAAAAAAAAGATAACTAGGAAAAGTATCTATCACCCCGAGGATAGACCAAAGTGGCACAGGACATGAATAACTGTTCCTAGAAAAAGTACTTGCCCTCACTCACAGTTGGAGAAGGCAATTTCCACCTCCCAGCCTCCGGTGATTTTGAGATTAGGTGACACACCCTTGCCACCAAGGTGTGGGGATTGCTCACCTGCACTGCTGGCAGGAGCTGAAACTAGTACAACTTTTATGGAAGGCAGTTTGGCAACTGCTTGCAAAATCTAAAAAAGCACATCCCTTCCAATGCAGTGTTTCTACTTCTAAGAATTTGCCCTTAGCAACTCCAGGCGTGTGCATGCAAAACCCTGTGTACGAAGCTGTTCTGTGCAGACAGCTTATGAGAGCAGACCACGAGAAATGACCTAAGCAGCTACCTTGAGGGTGGGGCTTCTTCCCCACCAGGCGACACTTCAGCAAAAAGGGCAGGCCTGAGGATCTTGGGGACCCACTGCTTGTGAGAACAGCACTGTGGGGATGAGAGATTTCCGGAAGGTTGGAGAACGAACTTGTAGCAGAGGAACTAGACGACAGGGGTCAGGAGACAGAGGAAGCCTTACTTCCCTTGGCTCATAATTTGTTACTCCATGAATTCTGTGTCATAGGAACGTGTTATCTATTTAAAGAAATAAACCGGCTGGGGAAAGATGGGACCACATTAAACCCAAGATGTGATTGATGGGAAGAGTCTCGGTGGTGGCAGCACAACTGGCTGTGCACAAGAACATTCCGCTGCTTTTGCTGTATGTATGTTAGATAAAGCAATGATTTCTCTGTTAACGAGTAGTCACTGAGCACAGACAATCTGCAAGGTCTTGTGACTGGGGATGCGGAAGGTGGGGACAGGGCCTGTGGTGGCACGAGAACCCTGGCCTTGGGGAGGTACCTGCCTTGCTGACCTGGGAGGCTCTGCCCTCAAGGATGCCACATACAGGCTGGTAACCCCGGTCTGGTGAAGTGGCCAAAGCCCTTGCTGCCTTATGTCTCACTGCCACTGTCCCCTCTGCAGGGTATTGTCAATGGGTGTTGTTCACCCACCAAGCCAGCCCTTAAGAGAAGAGCCCCCTTTCCTCTGGGTACCCCAGAATGAAGAGCCAGGAAGCCTGTCTTCTACCACTGCCTCGGACAAGTCTCAACCTGTTCCTCTGGGAAATGGGCACAACCCCCATCACCTGAAAAGGTAGCAACGAGGTCCCCACGTGGCTAGGGCTACATGTCAGGGACTGCCTGACAACCTGGGGGCTGCCCTCCTGTGTGATCCACACGTGCACCTGGCTGGGCCCACTCAGGCAGCAATGGAGCAGGGCCCTTGCTTTCAGCCAGCCGCCCAGGAGCCCGCTGCACCCTCCTGAGGGTGCTGGCCCTGCTGCTCCTGATAGCCCTGATCTCACTGGTCCTGCAGGGTTCGCATGGTTCCCACTTACCAGACATTTAATGAAGACAGGTCGCTCTTAAGTATATACCAACAGTTCTCACTGGAGTGAGTCTGCCCCCAGGGGACACTGGGCAACACTGCAGACTCTGTGGTCTCACAACAGGGAGTACTCTGGGCACTGAGTGGGTGGGGGACAGGGATGCTGCTCAACCCCCTCGCAGTGCCCAGGATAGTTCCGCTGAGTGACCCAACCCCAGTGTCGTAAGTGTCAAAATACTTCATCTAGAGCCAGGCCACAGAGGCTACTTGCTGAGTGAGACAACAGCACACGCATGGGCTGACCCAGACGTTAGCAGAGCCAAAGGGGCCTAAAGACAATCCAGTGCCAACCCCGCAAGTCCTTATCCAGCTGAAGTCAGTGGGGGGCTGGGGTCCCACGGAAGGAACAATAAGGCAAGCAAGTTTAGCCCCGCCGAGTTACCCTCTGGCCTTCCCCAACTCAGAAATGAGAAAACGAGGAGGAGGGGCCGGTTTGGGCCCGACTGATGACAAAACACGCAGCACGTCAGGATCCTCTCGGAGGCTTCCTCAAGAGGGGAGGTGGCCACGGAGGGCAGTATTGCAGGTTCATGGGGCCTCCTGTCTGGCTAGGTTTGGCACCAGCGCACATCCTGTGAGTTCACAGCAGGCCCCCAGCCCCCAGGATCAGAGCACTCTACTTCCTGAAGCCGAGTTTCAAGGCCTTCATGGTCTTGCTATCTTGAAAAACTGGTCCCCACTGTTTTTATATTTTGTAAGGTTATTATATGAGCCAAAGGAAATGAGACATTCCCATGACACATCTTCCATGACTCAAGTGTTTTGAGCTATGACCTGAATGTGCTACCTACAAAATGGGTTATACCACAGTCTACCCTTCAGCACTGCTGACCTTGGGGTCCAGTCATTCTGTGGGGGCCATCTGGGGCACTATGGGGGGTTGAATTGCATCCCTGGCCCCACCCCTCAATGCTAGAAGCACCTGTAACAACCACAAATGCCCCAGACATCAGTAGTGTCCCCTGGGGGCAGAAGCATCCCAGGTGGAGGTGGGGTGACTGTCCCTCTGGGGGTATGTCACACCAGCCAACAGTGAGAGAGGTCAGCCCACCAATAGGAGCCTGTAATAACTCGCCCAGCCATGTCCTTTGTGGGCACTAGGGTCCCAGGTGAATGGGACACTGCTCCTGGCCACATAGGGAGGTCATGAGAACACAAATGACAGTGTCAGTGCAAACCCCACCTGCCTGTAATAACTCACCCAGCCATGTCCTTTGTGGGCACTAGGGTCCCAGGTGAATGGGACACTGCTCCTGGCCACATAGGGAGGTCATGAGAACACAAATGACAGTGTCAGTGCAAACCCCACCTGCACCCCTCCATCAGCCAGCACAGCTCAAAGCACTCAACATGCTTTATTTAATTTTGTCCTCAGCCATGATCCTTCTCCACTTCACAAACTGAGGAATTTAGGGCACCGGCAGCCGGTGGAGCTGGGATTGGAACCCCACCTGCTATGACCACTTAGGTTACAATGCTCCCACAGCCAAGCGTCCCTAGGCTCAGCATGGAGCCAGCCGATAGTCTAAAGCTCAAAGGACTGCTCTGGATAGCTCATTACACCACCTGTGAATCTCGCCCAGGCACATCCTGCAGGAATCATCCAATTAAGGGTCATGATTCCCTATGGAACCATCATCATTGGCAGACTTTCACAGGGCCCTGAAACCTCCAGAGAAAAGTGTTCCTGTCTGACTGGCACACAGGTGGAGGAACTAGGAGGCCAGAAGGTGACTCTAGGTACCCTCAGATTACCTGTGGCTCTTGAACCAGGCCCTTCCTCTTGGGAAAGGTGGGGGATCATGCCAGGGGCCCAGGGACCGCTGTCTTATTCCCAGCCATTCTCTAAGAGGTTAGTGAAGTATGATACAGATCCAATCAGAAACACAGGTTGTCTAATTTTCTCCTCACACTGAATCTGGGAGGCTGGGAGAGGAGTCTCTGGCCTTGTTCTTTTGCCTCGGCTCAGGCAAGCCTGTGTCCAGCCCTTGAGGCTCCCTCCATTTCCACTACAGCAAACCAAAATACTATATAGCCTGTCAGCTGGTTATGCAGCGTGTAGCAGAGAAACAGGAAGCTTCGCAGAGAGACAGGCCTGGCTTTTGAGTCCTGGCTCCAAGCCTTACTGGCTGCATAGTTTTGGACAAGCAAGTTCTCCTCTCTGAACCTGTCTCTTCATTAGAAAGTGGGGATAAGGGGATAACACTGCCTACGTCGCTGTGAAACCAGGCACAACTTCTGTGAAGCAGCTAGCAGTGTGCTGGGCTCAAAGGAGATGCTAGGAAGCAGTGGCGGTTCCCATGGGTCCAGCAAAAGGCGCACTATAAGGTCCCAGATGTGCCTGCTTCCTGCTCCTCCATCACACAGCATGCCTGAGCTGTGTGACAGGGGAGGTGCCCTGGTGGCCACAGATGCTGTTGCCCCAATGACTTCTTGGCCACAGCTGCAGGCCAGGTGACCAGGTGGGGTCCCATCTCCTCACACACTGTCAATAAAGGTATAAAAGACAGCTGTTCTTAACTGTCTGTCCTCAGTTAAGAACAGGGCCAGCATGGCTCAGTTGGGCGTCGTCCCGCAAAGCAAAAGGTTGCCAGTTCGACTCCCCATCAGGGCACATCTTGGGTTGTAGGCTGGTCCCCAGTCATGGCATGTGTGAGAGGCAACCAATTGGTGCGTTCATCTCAGATCGATGTTTCTCTCCCTCTCTTTCTCCCTACTTCCTCCTCTCTCTAAAAATAAATTTTAAAAATCTTAAAAAGAAAATAAAAAGAACATGAGGGGGTGCTTGGAGGAGGTCTGGCTGTGGTCTTACAGATGTTGACTCTGGACTGGAACCCAGTGCCTGGCCTCATGACAGATGAGGCACAGACTGGGACTTTTGAGGGGAGCGGTCCCCATCCCACTGAGGGAACACAAGCTAGTGGCTCCTTACCACTAACAAAAGCAAAAGCACACAGCAGGGAGCTGGCATACCTTTCGGAGAGGTTGACGCAAATCACCACAAGGCAAGTTATTCTGGGGTCCTGTGGTGGCGACCCTTGAGGAGCGTAGTCCAACATGCATGTATTCATGTGCAGGTGATCCTAGGAGTTGATCAAGGAGTTGGAAAATAGAGACCTGAAGTTGCTGACCCTCCAGGGCTCACAGACCAGAGACTCAGAATTCCATCAACACTTCCTCTCTGAACCGACGGTGACACTGCTGACAGAAGGGGCTGCACACACCCCAGGTGAGAATTGCTGTTCTAAACCCTGGAAACGATACCTGAAGGAAGGTAAGCCCCTAGATTTGTCTCCCACCTCTCGCTCCGCGGAACACCCACTTCTGTGTCTAGTCTGGTGAGATGTCCAGACCCAAAGGAGGTTTGGGCCTGCCGCAGCCCAAAGGATGCAAACCCCCCACAAAGGAAGAACGTCAACTTGGGTACCACACCCAAATGACTTATGATCATTTATGTGATCCTGTGATTGATGTCAGAGGGCTGACTCCAAGGCTGGATGTGGCCTTAGAAGGGATCAGGCTAAACCCCATCAGGTTCCTGGAATCCTTTCACAACTGTGTCTACCTGCACATCTGCAGGGGCAGGGAGCTCACCCACTAACAAGCAGCCTGAATATCAGAAAGTCCTTTCTCAGTCTGTCTCACTGCTGTTCTCAGCTATGGGTCCAAGGCTGGGGGAGCAGAAATAACCTCTTCGGTTTAGGCAGGGTTATCTCCCCTACTGTCCACCCGCCAAGCACTGCTGACATCAGGGAAAGGTCATTTTATGTGGAGCCATCCTGGGCACTGTGGGGAGTTAAGCAGCATCCCTGGCCCCCACTCAATGTCAGAAGCACCCCCTATTGTGATGTGGCCTCCAGTGGAGAACCCTTGGCTTAGTGGAATCCTTAGGGAAATAGTTGCTTCCATAGACCAGCAGGCTCCAAAGATGAGTGCTAACCTCTCTCAGTTGCTCAGCCCTTCCGAAAGTGCAGACAAACAGAAAAATACCCTCTACCCAGCCATCCACCCCCGCCCACACCATTCTTCTATCCCCCACACAGCTGGCCTCTCCTCATTGTGGGAGACAGCACACATGCAGCCTGGTCCTTTCAGCAGTGGCTATCATCCCCATAGGGACAAGGCCTCCCTGAGAGTCACAAAGCAGTGGTTCTCAGATCTGACCTGATTTGGGAAGAGCATGTATGAAAAGGCATGGGGTCCGGAAGGAATGGCCTGCAGCTTTATAGAACCCTGTAGCAATAGTCTGGGGAGGCTGGGTGCATGGAGTGTGCTGGGGGCAGGACAAGGTAAATGTGGTAAGGCCAAAGGGCAGTCTCCTGAGGCTGGTGGCAGGGATGTGGGAAAGGGACCAGGAGTAGACCATGATCAGATATGGGTTTACAGGCTAGCAATGGTGTAGGGTGGAGGCCAGGGAGAGAGGTGGTGAGCAGGGGAACCAGGGAGCAGGTGCCTGCCTGTCCAGAGAGAAAGTAGATATTCCGGAGAAGGTGGGGGTATGGAGAGAGGGGGGCCCCTTGCAAGGCTGGGGTTGTAAGGGAGGAGGAGGGGGTTGGGCAGGTTTGAGGAAAGAGGGACTTCTCCTATGCATAGGAGAGACGAACATTCAGGAGAGATAACTGGTCGTTGGCTACATGGACCTGGAGGTCAAGAGTCAGCTTTGGGCACCAGCAGCAAACAAAGACAGAAAGCTAAGGGTGAGGGACAGGCCACCAAGGAACACATGCACAGGAGCAAAGAGGTGTCTAAGTCCAGACCAATAAGAGTCACCAAACAGGAACCTGTTCCTGACTATTCGTAGTAACTCTATTCACAATAGGCAAAAGGTGGGAGCAGCTCAAGTGTCCACCAACTGTTGCCAGACAAACAAATGTGCTACGTCTGCTCAGTGTAATATTATTCAGCTATGAAAAAGGACAAAGCACTGACACATTACAACTTTGAAAACATGACGCTCAGTGAGAGAAGCCAGACACAAAAGGCCACAGAGTGTGTGATTCCATTTGCGTGAAATGTGCAGAACAGGCGCATCCACAGAGACAGGAAGTGGATTCCTGGTTGTCAGGGGCTGGGGGATGGGGAAGGGGAGTAACTGCTGATAAGGAATGGGTTCTTTTGGGGATAAGAATGTTCTGGAACACATAGCAGTGATGGGTACACAAGCCTGTGAATATACTGAAATTACGAATTGTACACTTTAAATGGGCGCATTGTAGGGCATGAGAATTATATCTGAATAAAGCTGTTACCAACAAAAATTAGAATAAGAAGAAGCAGGGCCACTGAAGGAGACAGAAAGACAGACAGAATGCACAGAAAGCCAGGAGAGTAGATTCTCTTTCTACTTTATGTGGGGCAGGGCACCATTTACTATATATAATGGTTAAACGAAGCAATGCAGTGTGTTCTGTCATTCCATTCACACATGAGGAAACTGAGGGAGGAGAAAGTAGTCACTTGCCCAAGACACAAGGGACAAATGGCAGTCAGGGGCACAAATGTCCTGGCGAGAGTGCCACATAAGGGGGAATTGGACATGCGCTCAGTCCCAGTGCTGAACAGATGTCTGTGCACTGGATGAGACGCTGCAGGACTTGTCCAGCTCCGGTCTGCATGCACAGGCAGGCCCTGAAGTGGTCAGACACTCAGGGAGATCGAGTAAGGGGTGGAAAGGGCAATTACCAGTGGAGTTGATGAGCAGGGGGCCACTGGGGCCTGTGATGGGACAGAAACCAGACCACAAGAAGTTCTCGGGGCAGGAAAGGGGCCACCAGACCCTCCTTTCCCAGACCTGCAGGCTCCCTGTGTCAACTTCCAGAATGGGTCTGGCCTTCAGTACGCACTCAAGCCAACATGCTCCAGCTCCAGCCTTGACAGGACACTATGCAAGCTCTGGAGATGAAGTCCCTGCCCTCCCAGGGCTCACAGTCTGGACTTTAGTCCAGGGTCTCCCTGTTCAGCACAGCTGACTCTAAGGCCAGATAATTCACTATGAGGGACTGCCCTGGGCACTCTGGGGTGTTGAGCAGCATCCCTGGCCCCGACGCACTCAATGCCAGGAGTACCCCGTGTGACAGATGTTCCACTTGAGAAGCTCTGCTCTCAAAGAGAAAAACTACAGGGGAACCGCAATTTGGCTGGTTCCTAAAAGATCAAGTACCTTGATCTCAACATCAACCAGGAATCCCCAAGTGGGTCTCCAGACAGAATGACTTTGGATCCTCATCCCTCTGAGTGACACTGAGCAAAAGGTTCCCCACAACCAAACCCACTTCATACCTCCCAAGTGTACAAAACCTCCTTGATCAGAGGTCCCAATAAATAGCACTGGTGGGTGATTTCTGCTGAAAGAGAGATGGTGTGAAATCAACGCAGACCCACTTCTAAAGACTCATTAGGTTTTCTATTTGCTTCCAAGTACTCCTCTCCCAGCCGCAAACAGCAATCACCACCAGCTAGGACATAAGTTGTGATATGGGGGGGAGGGGAGGGCAGGCTGGCCAGCACAGACACCTGAGACACTGCCCCCACCGCCACAAACCAACTGTCCTTTTGACCCAAGAGCTGTCCAAGGACTGAAGCCCTGGTTTTTGGAGGGGGAGGGTCATAAGCCTTAACACTATCCTCTTGGAGCAATCCAACCTCACTTGTTACACAAAGAAGGAAGAAGGCAGTGGCAGCACACCTGCTTCTACTCTTGGTTCAGAAGGAAACTCCAGTACACTATGGCCAAAACAGAAGGGACCCTCGACATCAAAGGCCATGACGACCCAGGAGAAATTCTGTCCAATAAGCAGCCAAGGATGTGTTCTAGGGGACAATGTACCACTCTGGGGACCATCTCCAGAGGCCCTCATCAGCTTCCATCATGCAAATCCTGCTCCCACCTCTGGGGGATATCACCCAACCTCCTTCTCTTCCCAGTCCCTCACACCTGTCTCCACTCCAGGGGGGTTGGGCTATGTATGCTGTGGGAGGATGATTTTTCTTCTTTAGGTGAATAGTCCTCATTTAAAGTGTGGTATGAAACGGCGAAGGGATTATGAACTACAAACTGCCAGTTATAAAAACAGTCACAGGGATGTAACATACAGCATAAGGAACATAGGCAATAATACTGTAATAACTATGAGTGGTGCCAGATGGGAACTAGATTTAGCTAGTTCTTAAAAGCACTAGGGCGTGGGGTGCAGGGCTGGTTTTGGGGAGCAAAGCTAGGCCTGCTGTTGGGTTGGCAAAAAAATCCGTTATGCTTTTCTTTGTAAAAAAAAACAAAACACATTTTTCATTTTTACCAGTAGCTTCATTGACTTGGATATTCTGAGTATATCGGCTATCTCCCACTACTGGCTTCTAGTGGGTAGAGGCCAGTGGTGCTGCTAAACATCTTGCAATGCATAAGACAGCCTCACAGCAAAGAATTAGTCAGCCAAAATGTTAATAGTAAGTACCAAGAAACTTCGCAAACCACTTTTGACACGTTCGATCAGTCACAGCACTTTCTCCATACCCTGCACAAATCTTTTTTTGTCTCAGTTGCATTTTTACCTGTCTTGAAATAATAAAGCATAATACACCAAAAATGTTGCTTATTCTCTTCCATGTTCAATATTAAAATGGCTGCACAAAATTCACCAATTTTGATAAGTTATTTTAAATGCATGCTGATAGGACAGCTGTCACAGTACAATCTAACAAAATTGTTTCAAATGAAGTAAAAGAAAACTAAGCACTACTAGAGATATCATATGGAAAAAACATAACAGGACTTTTTGGCCAACCCAATATTTACTAAAGGTTTGTGGAGGGTGAGTGTGGGAAGGAAGGGGCAGTTATGAGTTGTAGGTGGTTCAGATTGGGGAGGTCATGCAGGGCTGGGTTTCAGGGGGAGGCTCAGATTTGGGGGAGATCATAAGGTATACACATGTCTAATCACTATGTTGTACACCTGAAACTACTGTATGTCAACTATAAAAAACAAAGAAACAAAAAAAACCTATGCTAAGATGAGGAGGTGGTAAAGGGTGGGTATAGCCTCACCAGTGAGAGGCATGAGGACATCACTTGGTGGACAGGGATAAGGGGATTTAGTGCCTAAGGTGAGTAAGCACCCTAAACATGGGGATGATTTGGGGGAAGAACAGGAAAAAAACAGGTTTAGGCTGGACACCTACACAGTGGTGGGTCTCAGGCTTTGGGCTGGTGGCAGGTCTAGATGGTGTGAGACCAATGCAGGGGTCGAGGGGTACAGTTTTTAGTCAAGAGAACAGCTCTAGCAGGGGAGGGAAGTCCACACCTGGAGCGGGGTTTGGGGGTTGTGAAGGGCCTAGGGTGGCTGGCTTGTGTTTGCAGGAAGAGAGAGACCTGTCCTGGATCTCAGAGCAGTTGGGTACAGACATGTCACTTTAGATTTTTGTGGGGTCAGTGCCAAAATGGGAGAGCTCGATTCTGGGTGGCTGCAATGGGTCAAGCTGGAAGGGCGGAGGATTAGAAAACAGAGGGGCTGGGAGTGAGAGGAGCATTTACTTATGCATTCAAACCGCATTGCCTAAGTGCTTGTGTGTGTCAGGAGCCGAGAGGGGTGCGGTGAATACAACTGGGTGCCCAAATAAGACAGGGTCTCCACAACTCAGCCTCCTTAATTCAGGGTTCATAAGGCTCAGATTAAATATTATTGGGGTGAGGGCTGACTGGAGCCTGGGTGAGTCGTAACAGCTATGGGAGCTATTTAAATTTGGGTTGGGATGGTTGAAACTGGGAAAACCCGGGTTGGACAAGCCAGAGCTGAACAGTACAGATTTGAGCATGGGCCCGCTGTACTGGGGGTGGGATGGAGGTTTTCCTCGTTTTTGGTTTGGGGGGACAGAGCTCGGTCCCATGTTTATAAAGGGGTTGTAGACGATAACTGCGGGGGTAGGTAGAGGGCTGCAGGTAGCCCGGGTTGGGTAGGTCACTCATGGCCTGGTTTGGGGTTGAGGCTCGTATTTGGGAGTTAAGACTATAGTAGCATGCTGAGGTCACCCTGGGCCTAGCTCGGCTTGGGGGTCGGCGTTCGGGGGTCCGGCCGTCTCCTGGACGGCCCTAGGTTGGGGGTCATATCATGGCCCGTCGGCTCGGTTCCAGAGGGCTCTGGGTTGGTCCGCGCTGCCGGCAGGCCCATCTCGGGGGACGCGGCTGGGGCTCAGGGGGTGGGGGCGGGTCCCCAAATTCCGTCCACCTCACCTGGCTCGTTCCCGTCACCCGCCGGCTCCGCCGGCCCCGCCTCTTCCGGCGCCGTACCGCGCCGCGCCGCCTCCACTGTCCACAGCCCAGCCGGGTCCCGCTGCGGCCACCACTGTCCGGGTTCCCGGTTCCGCGCTCCTAAATGGCGGCGATCACGGCCGGCCACGCCCCCGCGCGCCCGGGCCACGCCCTCCTCACAAGGCTGCGCCTGCGTGCGTTGGGCATCTCGGGAGGACGTGACGTAGCCCGCGATTCGAATCAATACAGGAAGCGCGGCGCCACGCGTTGCTAAGGGCAACCGCGGCCAGATGAGGACCTGGGGCCCGGCGGAGATGGTTCTTTGGAATAGGAAAAAGTCTCTGCTTGGTTTGGGGCTTGGTTCTTAGTAGGTCAGGCCCGGCATAGGGTGGATGGAAGCTACACCCACACGGCAGTGAGGCAGTCACACTAGGGATGGGACCCAATTACAGGTGCATGCGCGGGACGAGCAAACCCTACTGCCTAGGGACTTTTCATGTATTCATTCAACAAACACTTATTGCTCCTACTGAGTGCTCCTCCAGGCCCGCCAAGCAGGAGACAAAACTGATAAAAATCTCTGCTCCAAAAATGGATAAAAGACCCTAACAGGCAATTCTCCAAAGAAAATAAATGAATGGCTCATAAGCATATGAAAAGGCGCTTGGTCATGTCATTAGTCATTAGGAAAATGCAAATCAAAACCACAGAGTGATACCAATTCATGAATATTAAGGTGACAATGGTAAAAAACAAAAAGGACCCCCTCCACCCCAGGGTATTAAAAGTGTTAACAAGTATTGGCCAAGATATGGAGCAACTGAAGCCCACACACGTGGCTGGTGGGGATGGAAAATGCTGCAGCCACTGTGGAAAACAGACTGATGTGGCTCCTCAAAAAGTTAAACATATAGTGACCATATGACCCAGCAATTTCCTTTCTAGGTATCTAACCAAGAACATTCAAGACATGTGTCCACAGAAATATTTGTACGCGAATGTTCATAGCTGCATTATACATAATAGCCAAAAACTGCAAATAACTCATCAACTAATGAACATACGAATGGACACAGACTGTAGTATATCCATATCATGGCATATTGTTTGGCAATTAAAAGGAGTGAAACACTGACACTTGCTACAACGCTAATGAGCCTGAAAACACCTTGCTCAGTGAGAGAAGCCACACACAAAAGGCCACATAGTGTGTGATTCCATTTTTTAAAAGATTTTATTTATTTATTTTTAGAATGGGAAAGGGAAGGAGGAAGACAGGGAGAGAAACATAAGTGTGTGGTTGCCTCTCACACACCCCCAACCCGGGACCTGGCCCACAACCCAGGCATGTGCCCTGACTAGGAATCAAACCAGAGACCCTTTGGTTCGCAGGCTGGTGCTCAATACACTGAGCCACACCAGCCAGGGCGTGTGACCCATTTATATGAAATATTAAAAACAGACAGATCTTGTTCTGGGATAAGAAGTGGATTTGTGGTTGTCAAGGGGAGTGGGGTGGGGATTGGCTTTTAGGGACTTTCTTGTTGGGGTGATGAAAATGTTCTAAAATTGTGGGGTGATGGTTGCACAACTCTGAAGTTACTGCATCCCACTGAATTATACACTTCAAATTAGTGAATTTTACAGTATGTGAATTACCTCTCAATTAAGCTGTTGTAAAAAGAAAATTCCTGTCTGCCAGAGCTGAATTATGGCAAACAAACAAAACAGGAAAGTGGAGAGTAAGGGGTTATAGTATCAAATACAGCAATCAGGGAAGGTCTCACTGCAGTGATGACATCTGGGCAAAGATTGGAAAGAAAAGAGCACACGGTGATGCATAACTTCTGTTCATTTGGTATGAAATTATATAACATAAATACTCATTTACCAAATTTCATAAATACTCGTTTACCAGATTTCAGTGAATTCTGCAACCATGTAGGATTTAGAACAATGCCATACAACAGAAACATAACATGAGCCATACAAATAATTTAAAATTTTCTAGTAGCCACATTTAAAAAGTTCAAAGAAACCGGTATCATTAATTTTAAAAATATATTTTATAAACTCAATATGTCAACATGAAGTCAAAATCAACAATTGTCAATGACATATTTTATGTTATTTTTCTCATACTAGGTCTTAAAATCCAGTGTGTATTGTATATTTACAGCTTATCACTATTTGGGTGCTAATTTTCACTGGAAACATTTGATCTTCATGCTTTATAAAATTTTACAGTGGAAACAAAGATTCACAGACTCCAGGTGTTCCAAGAATGCTTAATTACTTTTCCAAAGCTGAATAGAATATCAGATTTTTCCATTTAAATTATTTAAAAATTTTAAAGTTAAAGATCCAGTTCTGTAGTGACCACATTTCAAATGCTCTGTAGCCACAGCTAGCTAGTAGTTACCACATTGGATAGTGCAGGTATAGAATATGTCTACTGTAGAAAATTCTGTTGGACAAAGAAGGTCCAAGGCAGTTCCAGGCACAGACTAGGAGATCAATGAATGTCAAATGAAGAAACTTCTTGACTATCTGCCCCTCCAGACTAGGTCTGATTTATCTCTTTCCTCAGGCCCAGTACCAGACTTAATAAACACGTGTCTAATATTTACTGCTCCTCACCCCAAACCCAAATTATCAACATTCCAGCTAAAATGGGACATGTAGAATGAAAAAAAATGATTTAGATGCACTACACTTAAAAAAAATTCTGATGGTGATGAAAAAGTATCAAAATCCCTTTCATTTCAGACAAAACTTGATGCACACCCAGGGAGCAAAAGAAAGTGAGCAAATTTTATCTGAATTAGAATTTCACTTCTGCCATCTGACTTGGTTCTTTTATTCTTAATAAAGACAGCTTTTGACAGGCTAGGATGAGAATATTGTACAGGCCAGGGCGGACCTTGTCTTTATTTAAAAGTATGGGTTTTTTTCCATCAATTTTGAATTTTTAAAAAGACTGCATTAATGAGGGAGAAATGTGTTCTAAAAGAACAACATGGGAGATCATCGTGCATCAGTTTCCAATTGCTGCTACAATGAATAACCATAAACCTAGTAGCTTCAAATGACACAAATTTATTATCTTAACTCTGGAAGTCAGGAATCAGACAAAGGTCTCATGAAGCTAAATCCAGGTGTGAGCAAGGCTGGTCCTTCTGGAGGCGGCAGAGAAAACCATTTCCAGCCTTTTTCAGCTTCTACAGGCACTGCATCCCTGGCCCGTGGCCCCTCTTCCATCCTCACAGCCAGCAGCGCAGCCTCTTCCATCTCTGACTCTGACCATCCTGCTTCCTTCTTGTGAGGACCTTGTGATGACACTCAGTCACCTGGGTAATCCAGGATCATCCCAATCCCATTTTAGGGTCCTTGATTTAATCCCACCTGCAAAGACCCTTTCATACCATGTAAAACAGTGGTTCTCAACCTTCCTAATGCCGCGACCCTTCAATACACTTCCTCATGTTGTGGTGACCTCCAACCATAAAATTATTTTCGTTGCTACTTCATAACTGTAATTTTGCTACTGTTATGAATCGTAATGTAAATATCTGATATGCAGGATGTATTTTCATTGTTACAAATTGAACATAATTAAAGCATAGTGATTAATCACAAAAACAATATGTAATTATATATGTGTTTTCCGATGGTCTTAGGCGACCCCTGTGAAAGGGTCGTTCTGTTACAGAAACAGGGGAGTCCAAAAACAAACCCCAGAGTTTGTGGCTGGGAGATAAGGAGCAGGAAGCAGCTTTCAGGATGCCCTTGCATGCCTGGAGCTAGTGGCTGGAAACATTGTTGCAAAGATCCACTTTACTTCCAAGACTCAGGAAGATGGGAGAGATCTTGGACTGTGGGTTGATACAGAAGAAGCAGACAGAGCCTACGTAGGGTTCTGTGAATGGTCAGAACTGTTTGCAACACCCACTGCGTGAGAGGACACACGGGGAGAGAGGAGGCAGGGAGGAAGAGAAGGAGCTGTGGACATATTTTGGGCTGGCTCTGGCTCTAGGAGGCTCTCTCTCTCAGGCTCTCTCTGGCCCTCACGCCCTCACTCTCTGGCTCTTGTGGGCTCCCTCCATCTGGCTTGGAGAAGGGATCTCCAGGCTGCTTTAAGAAGGGACTCTTGCCAGGCTGCTTTGAGAAGGAGAGGAGACCCATGCGGTTTGCAGGAAAAAGGCAGTTTACAAGGAGGCTGAGAATCCAGGCGGTCCTGCATTGAGAGCTGGAGGGCACCACAGCACAGAAAGGACCTCCCCAATCAGAACTGAGTGATTGACAGCTACTGGTAAAGCTGAACTGTGCCTAGGAAGTAGGGAAACGGTGTTTCTGACTTTCCTAAGACTGGCCAGATCTGGGAGGGGGAGGCAGGACCATGTGTAAATAAACAATTCTTTTTCTTTTCACCAAACTCTGGTATTAAGAGTTATAATTCTGGCAGCGGGCAATTGGGCCCCTACCTAAACAGCCCGTGGGTTCTATTTCAATCAGAGCAGCCCAAGGGTTATGTTACAGTTCGACCCCCCAAAGAGGTTGCCACTCACAGGTTGAGAACCGCAGATGTAAAATAACATATTCACAGGTTCTGGGGATGCAGGCATGGACACCCTTTGGGGGGTCATTATACAGCTTGCCACATTTGTGGTGTTGGCACGATTTTTATATGATCGCTGTGGTTTGGACACACAAACTAACACAGTAAAAACATTGTATAGAATTTAATACACACACATAATGGGTATAAAGAAAACTGAGATATCTGAGTAAGATTGGTGTATCGTGTCAATGTCAATATCCTGGCCATGATATTATACTAATATTTTGCCTGTGTTTTGTACCAGTTAGCACTGGGAAAACTGGGTGAAGGGTACACTGCATTTTCTGTGTTGGTTCTCATGAACCAGCTGCACATGAATCTGCAATGATCGCAATATAAATGTCAGTTTTAAAAAGATTTAAAAATTGCATTAAAATATTATTGATCTCATTTACTGAGTTTTTAAGGCAATTTTCAATTTTGTGCTCATTCCCCACCCACACTGCTGAAAATTGTGGCTTCTCTTTGGTCCAGCTTGTGGAGAGTATCATTTTATTCCTATTTATTTTGCCCTTTTAAAGCAAAGCTTCATGTTTTGACAAACTAGAAGTCCAGAGAGGTGACAGAGCCCAGTAAACATTCAATAAATTGTTTGTGGGTTCTGCACTGGGTGCACAAAGAGAGCAGGAGCCCAGAGCCCAGAGGAAGTCTCTCATTCCACCTGGGTTGGGGCAGAAAGCCAGGCTTGATGCCCAAACTGAGATTAGTAATATAACTAAGTGTAATGGATCCTTCTGTGTTCCCCAAAATTACATGTTCACCTCCAGACATCTGGTACCTGGAAATGGGACCTTGTTTTGAAACTGGGTCTTTGCAGATGGAATCACGTTGATGAAGTCACGCTGGAGTAGTGTGGACCCCTAGTCCAGTTACTAGTGTCCTTATAGGAAGAGGGAGATTTGGACACAGACACAGGTGACAAGCCCAAGAATATGAGGCAGAGACTAGAGTGATGCATCTACAAGTCAAGGACTGCCAGCTATCACCCAAAGCTGGAAGAAGCAGGAAGGACCCGGCTACTTGGGTTTGGGTTCCTGGCTTTTACAGTCTGGCTCAAGTGAAAAGGAAGCCTGGAACACCAGGTGCAGGAAGGGGCAGGTTTCTCTCTTGCTATCAGGTTCTCACAGGTCTTCAGGTCCAAGGTTCCGAGTTTCCTGACAAACACAGACCTTGCTTTTGGGTGTGACTTCCATATCTGCTTCCTGCACCCCTGGGCCTATCTCCTTCCCCCAGAGCAGCCTTGGGGCTGATCACTCCTGGTCCGCTGCCCTGTAGCCTTCCAGAGTCAACATAAGCATGAACATTAGCCTGAGCCACAAAACATAATTGAGATGGTGTATTTGCAAGCCAGCAGAAGTGGGCCACAAAGCCAGTTATCCAGAGTCAGCTTTAGAATGCATAGGAAGACAATAAAATGATAATAATAATCAGAAGGTTAGCTTCATGAGGCCAGAGAGTGTTTCATTCTATGTCCTCCGTGTCTGGGACAGTGCCTGCCACATAGTCGTCGTCGTCGGCAGCCCTCCGTCTCGAGAGACGATGGTGTAGCTTCTTAAGAGTCTATCTGCACCGCCGAGAATGGTTGTGCAGTCCGACTCGGGAGTGACACGGTATCTGTCTCCTCCCGTGTTGAATCGACATCTTGCGATGACACTGGAGTGTCCTCTCCAGTGAAGCTGAAGCTACAGAGCCTGGGCAGGGTGATATGGAGGGTCTGCTGTTGCCCATGCAGCAGACCCCCCTCTCTTTGCAGTTGAAGGGTCCAAGGGAAAGACGGAGTCAATACAGCTTGGCTTCAGGTGAGCCGCAGGAGTTGCCGGTGTTGACTACAACGTCAAACCGCCTTAGGGACTCCGGCTCCGGATTTTCTGTCGGGGTTTACTCCCTTAGCCTTTCCCCTGAAGAGGTATGCCGCAAGGCAGCGGAGGTTTTTTGGAATCAGAGTTTTCCTTCTCTGATGTGCCCTGACTGGAAGATCGAACCAGCGACACTTAGCTCGCAGGCCGACGCTCAATCCACTGAGCCAAACCAGCCAGGGTGTTGCCACATAGTAAGTGCTCAGTAAATATTTGTGACATGAATCACTGAATGTCTTAAACCTGTAGGTGGCCTATAAAAGTGACTCTGTTGCTATGCATGGCATATTAAATTCATTATTAATTTAATCAGTCCCCCATTGATGGGTGATTCTTTTATTCCTTCCTCAAATCTTTATTCAGAATATACTATGTGCCAGGCATGTAATAGTTGCTGGGGGTCCACTTAATGATGTGCCGGAGCCCATGTGTATTGACTTCCAAGAATCACTGTCAGAAATTTCATGAGTGGACTGTGGTGGGATTATTTCCTCCGCAGGAACTGGCATACACTACAAATCAGGGCTCGATTTTTATTTTCCAGTCAGACTGTATCATATCATGGAGAACAAAGCAGATGAAAATCCTTACTCTCATGGTACTTACATTCTAGTGGTGAAGACATACAGTACCAACATAATTACAAAGATACACAGTAAAATACAGATGCCACGGGGAAAATAAAGCAGGGAACTGGATAAAGGAATGTTGCAGGTGAGGTTATAATTTGAATTAAAGTGCTCAGGGAAGGCTTCATTGAGGAGGTAACAATTGAGCAAGGGAGCAAACATTTCCATGAGGGAGTGAACAGAGATATTTGGAGGAAAAAATGTTTCAGGTAGAGTGAACAGCATGTTCAAAGGAGGAACAGCAGGAGGCTTGTGTGTCTGGGGCAGAGGGAGCAAGGAAAGGGGCGGGGAGAAGGTGAGAGCAGCAGGGGTTGGAAGGGTGGAGAGGTTGTGGAGGGAGGACGTGGGCCTTTACCCCAAAGGAGTAGGGAGCTCTGGAGGGCTGTGGGCAGAGCAGAGATGAGACCCGATGTGGGTGCTCACTGGTGCCCTGTTGTGGCTGCTGCAGAGTGTACAGACTGTGGAGAAGAGGGCAAAAGCCGAGGATCCAGGGGGCAGGAGACTGGCCCTGGTTTAGTAAGTGATGATGGGGGCTGGATCCCCGTGGAGGCAGAGGTGGGGCCATTAGTGTTTAATTAATTAATAAATAAATAACTTTGCCCTGGCTGGGGTGGCTCAGTGGATTCAGCGCTGGCCTGTGAACCAAAGAGTTGCTGGTTCGTGTCCCAGTCAGGGCACATGCCTGGGTTGCGGACTAGGTCCCCAATTGGGGATGCGTGAGAGGCAACCACACATTGATGTTTCTCTCCCTCTCTTTCTCCCTCCCTTCCCCTCTCTCTAAAAATAAATTTTTAAAATCTTAAAAAGTTTTTTCCATTTCAAATAATATTGCCTTCATTTTCACTTTTTTTTTTTTGAATTTTTAACATTTTAATACAGTTCAGATCAGTGTATTTATTTCATCTCAGCTCCTTCACTGCCAAACCTGGCACAGGGACTGCTTCAGTTTTTCTGCCTTTTCTTTGTCTGTGATGACCAATGTAAAAAAGGTATCTGCTGCATCGGACTTTAAACTTCATATTATCCTTATTTTTCTTGATCTTGACAGATTTGGTATCCTTTCTACTGGCTGTGAGCAGGAAGTTCTTGATTTCCTCTATTTATTTATTTACTTACTTATTTAGCTTTCGGAGAGAGAGGGAAACATTGATTGGTTGCCTCCCATTCACATCCCTAGGGGGATTGAACCTGGAACCTAGGTATGTACCCTGATGGGGAATTAAACCCGCAACTTTCTATTATGGGACAATACTCCAACCAAATGAGCCACACTGGCTAGGGCTCCTCACTTTTTCAAGGCACAGCTACGAGGCACAAGGCACGTGGAGAGCTTGTGGCTGACACCTCAGGTTACCCTACTATTCCCCACATACTGCCCAAGAGGCACTCACAGCAAATGGCAGGAAGCCATTTTCACTAAAAAGAAAAAAAAAACTGCTGTCGTAAATTCATCAAAATGGATTTGCATATTCAAAGATTTCACATTTAAAAGTTAAAACACACTTAAGTTGGAAATGTTCAAACACTGAGAATAGAAGTAGCCGTCCTGCCCTGGCTGGTGTGTCTCAGTGCACCCACCAGCCTGTGAACTGAAAGGTCACTGGATCGATTCCCAATCAGGGCACATGTCTGGGTTGCAGGCGAGGTCCCCACTTAGCGGAGCGGGTGGCATGTGAGAGGCAACTTGAGGTTTCTCTCCCACTTTCTCCCTCTCTTCCCTTCTTTCTGAAAATAAATTAAAAAAATATTTTTAAAAATGCACGCAAAAAAAGAAGTAGCCCTCCTTCCCCATTACTAATTTTTCTAACAGTTTATTAGGGAAACTTTCAAATGTATAGACAAGTTGAAAGAATTTTACAGTGAATTGTCCTATGCTTACAGTCCACCTTGTCCAATTGCCATTTTCTATATTTGCTCTGTTTATATCTATGCATAAATATATCAATTTTTATGCATTTCAAATCCGTCGTCGTCGGCAGCCGTCCGTCTCGAGAGACGATGGCGTAGCTTCTTGAGAGTCTATCTGCACCGCCGAGAATGGCTGTGCAGTCCGATTCGGGAGTGACAATCCCTGCCGCACTTGGTACAGGTAAAGGCAGATGGCTGTTGTTGCTGCTGCTGACGCTGCTTCCGCCTCGATCTTTTCTGGACCGCCTCCTCGTTGCGCGCAGCCTCCGCATGTGACGTACCTTGCCTGACCGCGAGCCTCCAGGCTAGGCGGTCCTCTGCTTGAACTTCCCATGTGTTGAGATTGATGGAGCATTGTGTCATGTCCTTTTTGCAGATGTCTTTGAACCGCAGTTTTGGGCGCCCTGTCATCCTCTTGCCTTCTGCTAGCTCGCCGTAGAGGAGGTCTTTGGGGATACGGCCTGCATCCATTCTTTTGACATGGCCGAGCCACCTGAGGCGTCTCTCGCTAAGAACTGCATGCAAACTGCTCATATTGGCTCGCTTCAGCACCTCGGTGTTGGGGACCTTATCCTGCCAGGAGACATGCAGGACGCGTCGCAGGCACCTCATGTGGAAGCTGTTGAGTTTCCTTTCGTGCCTTGCGTAGGTGGTCCACGTCTCGCTGCCATAGAGGAGAGTGCTGAGTACGCAGGCTTGGTAGATGCGCAGTCTGGTTTTCTCAGTGAGAAAGTTGTTGACAATCGGAGGGTAAGTAATCTCTCTGTGCCTCCTGTGGGTGGCTCTATGGAGTTAACAAGCGTGTTCTTCACAGCGAACCCAACACCGTGCTGTCTTGGTTGGTCCGGAGACTTCCCTTGCCAGTAGAAGGTGTAGTTGGTTTCTCTGATAGTTCCGTTGTCGGCCAACCGGGTCTCCTGTAGAGCCGCAATGTCGATGTTTAGTCGTGCCAGTTCCCTATCGATGACAGCGGTTTTCCTGGCACCCTTGATCCACGGAAGGTCTGCAGTACGTCCGGGGCACATGGTCCTGATGTTCCAGCTAGCGAGGCGAAGAGCCGGAGGCTTCTTTCTTGTTGTTTGCTTGGAATTAACTGGTGCGGGTGTTTTGTGGCCCACTTTTCGAGAGGCGCCTCTCTGATCCCCACGCACCCAGTGGGGCAGGCGAGCCATGGCGAGACGGTAGCTGTCCAGTGAGGTGCGATGACCTCTCCCACCGTCAGAGGAGACCCCTGGCGCTCGTTTCCTTCGCCAATCGGATGAGCTGATAACCGGTATCTGTCTCCTCCCGTGTTGAGTCGACATCTTGCGATGACACTGGAGTGTCCTCTCAAGTGAAACTGAAGCTACAGAGCCTGGGCAGGGTGATATGGAGGGTCTGCTGTTGCCCATGCAGCAGACCCCCCCTCTCTTCGCAGCTGAAGGGTCCAAGGGAAAGACAAAGTCAATACAGCTTGGCTTCAGGTGCGCCGCAGGAGTTGCCGGTGTTGACTACAATGTCAAACCGCCTTAGGGACTCCGGCTCCGGATTTTCTGTCGGGGTTTACTCCCTTAGCCTTTCCCCTGAAGAGGTATGCCGCAAGGCAGCGGAGGTTTTTTGGAGTCAGAGTTTTCCTTCTCTGATTTTAGAGAAGGAAATAAGCCACATTTATTAGGATGCCTATTACAAATTTGATAACAAGTCTGGTGAGAATGTGGACAAATTGAAACCTTTGTGCACTGTCGGTGGGAATGTAAAATGGTGTAGCCATTGTGTAAAAGTTTGGCAGTTTCTCAAAAGTTAAACATAGAATTATCATATGATCCATATATTCCATTCCTAGGTATCTACCCCAAAAACTGAAAACAAGGAATCAAATAGATACTTGCACACCCATATTAGTTGAAGCATGGTTCCCAGCTGCCATAAGATAGGAATAACCTGTGTCTACCAATAGATAGATAAACAAAATGTGATCTATCTAGTACAATAAAATATTATTTAGCTTTGAAAAGGAAGGAAATTCTGACAAATGTCACAACAAGGATGAACCCTGTGGACATTATGCTCAATGAAATAAGCCAGACACAAAAGGACAAATATTATATGATTCCACTTTATGAGACCCCTAGAGGTGTCAAATTCATAGAGACATAAAAAATACAATAAAGATTAACAGGGTCTGAGAACACTGTGAATGATGCTGCCTTGAACATGGATGTACAATTGTTAAGAGTCCATGCTTTCATTTCTTTTGATTGTGTACCTATGGTAGTTCTATGTTAACTTTTTGAGGAACCACGATACTTATTTGACATAGTCGCTTAGAAATTCTTTATTTTTTAAAAAAAGATTTTATTTATTTTTAGAGAGAGGGGAAGGATGGGAGAAAGAGGGGGAGAGAAACATCTACTGGTTGTCTCTCCCATGCCTGCAGCTGGGACCCTGCTCGCAACCCAGGCATGTGCCCTGACTGGGAATGGAAACAGCCTTTTGGTTTGCAGGTCGGCACTCAATCCACTGAGCCACACCAAGGGAAAAAAAAAAAATCCTCTTTTTCTTGTGTGGACAGCATCCTGATGTCAGCCAGCGGTGGCTTGGATTGTCTTGTGGGAGGTAAAGATGAGCTAAGTGGCTAGATTCAGACTCTATTTCAGAGGTAGAGTCAACAGGATTGTGGATCATGTCAACATCCTTGTATTTATCCTTGACAGGATAGGACTCTTTTTCCCAAATTTCATATCCAGTTCATCCGCAAATCCTGTTTGTTTCACATTCACAATTACCCCAGAACCTATTGTCTTTTTTTTTTTTCCACACACCAGCCTGAATGATCCTAACACCAAAATCAGGGCATGTTGTTTCTCAGATTATGACACTCTAGTGCGGGATGTGCAGTTCTCAGTGCTCCTTCGGTAAACGAATCGTGTCATTAAAGTCCTGGGTTCCCAGTTTCCCAGGAATCCTTTTGGCCACCCCTAGAGTTTGAGTAAAGCACTGGTACCTGCGCATGCTCCGTCGCTAACCACCGCTCCCCCGACCGCACCCCGGGTTGAAACGGCACAAACCATTTCTACTTGTCGTACTGGGTGGGTAGGTCGTAAGACTTCCGGAGAAAGGATAGGCGTTGCGCTTCCCCTTCCTGATGAATGCTTTTAGGTGTCGCCTAGTGTGGGAGTGTGAGCAATGGCATCGGTGCCGACCGGTGCCCGCTTCCGGGCCTCTTTCTGCCGCGGAGCCGTTGACTGCCTCTGTCCCCCAGCGCTGCATTGGTGCTGTCCGTCCAGGTCACGTGGGTGTCAAGATGGCGGCCCCCAGAGCACACTGTAGCCGTCGAGGTGCGTGAAGTGGCAGCGGTGGCTGCTGGAGCGGATCAGGTGGGCGGGTTCCGCGTTTCTGGAGCTCGCTGGGGCGTTCCGGTGGCCGGGAGTACGGAGCGGGGCCCGGACCTGGCGGGCGGACACTGGGAGGACGCCTCATTGGAGGGGGTCCTGGCTCTGGGATCCATTGACTGGCGATGTGAGATGCCTCCTCGATCCTGAGTCCCGGCGAGCTCTTCCTCTTGGGTTCTGGGGACCTTGTGTCCTTGGAGTCCTTTGCTGGGGACCCAGCGCTTGTTAGGGGGTTCCATGTCGGACGACTCCTTCTTTGGGGTCTTGGGAGAAACAATATGTGAGGAACCCGCATAGATACCTTTTGAGGTATTTGGTGCCTAGGAGTCCCTTCCAAGGAAAGGGATCCTGTGAACAGCCCTGAGGGATTACGTGTTGGGGGATCCCCCAGAGGGGAGGAGAGTCTAGGTACTGGAGATCTTTTTGTTGGGAATTCTTGGTATGGAGAGAGGTCTCTAAGAGGGGAAGAGATTTCAAGGATACAGATCTCCTCTTCCATTCCTTATTAATTACTCTTGTCTGTCTCTTGAGACCTTCACAGGAGAGAGCGGATTCCACATTCTGCCTTTGTTGGGGGCTGATTCCCTCAATCCCACGCCCACACCCTGGTACCCTTTCCCACTAAAAAATGGGCCTCAGGTGTGAGCTGCGGGTTTCCAGGTGTTAGGTGGACCCTCCCTAGTCCTCCTGAGCACAGAGGCGGATGTGGGGCTCCCTGCAGAAATATTTAATACTAGCTTAGGTTTATTAAGCTCGTACTGGGTGCCAGCACTTGTACTTGGCACTGTACAGATGATATTGGATTTACACCATGTATAAAGTTTTAGTAGCGTGCCTGGCAGGTAGTAGATGTTCAATTCATCCTACAAATATTTATAAAGGCCCTGTCAGGGGTCCTGGACCTGTCTGCCCTTGACTCGCTGTGGCTCATGTCTGGCTCCTATGGATTCTGATGATTCCTCTTTCAGGAGTCACTTCCTTTGATGGTCACCTGTGCTCAAGCAGGGGCACCTCCCTCATTAAACCTGGGACGGGCCCTGCTGATGCTTCTGGGAACCAAAGGGCTACTGGCATGCCGCACGCAGCCTGCTTGTCATGTTTATGACGCAGCCACCAGGTCCCCTGTTATTCCACCTTACTTCATCCATTCAACACAGTGTCTGGTTTAGAGCTTGGCTCTGGAGCCCAACCGCCTGGATTTATAACTTCACATTGTTTCTAAGCAAGTCATTAACCTCTGCGCTTCTGTTTCTTCTCCTGTAAAATGGTGACAATCCTGGTAACTGTCTCATGTGGTTATGGTGAGGATTAAATGAGTTTGTGACTGTAAAGGGCTTAGAAGAGGTGCTTGGCACATAGCACATGATCTGTACATGTCAGCTGCTGTTAATATTAGGATTATTGAGGACCTTCTGTGTGCTGGGAATACAGCAGTGACTAAGAGACTTGATCCCTGCTTTCAGAGTTCTCCTATTCTCGTGAGGGATCAGAAGGACCATAATCAGCTAAACCAATAAGTGTACAATGTAGTGTCTAGTAGTGGTAAGCACTTCAAAGAAAGATAACAAGGGAAAAGAACGAGGGAAGAGTAACATTGAAGACTGTGATCAGGAAAGGCTTCCCTGAGGAGGTGACATTTGAGACTCAAGAAATGAGAGAGTGAGCATGGGGGCATTTTGGGAAGAGTGTTCTTGAGAGTGAGAACAGCTTTTGCAAAGGCCCAGGGCAGGACTGTGCCTAATGTGTTGGAGGAACTGTGAGGAGGCCTGTTTGGTGGAATGGAATGAGTGAGGGGAGAGGGAGGAGGTGAGGGTGGGAAGGGGACAGGGGCAGGCCACAAAGGGCCTTTGGGTCTCTCAAGGAGTTTGGAGTAATGAGACACTATAGGAAGATTCTGCAAGGGAGTCATGCAGTTGGTTTATATGCTGAGAGAATTCCCGTATCAGTTGCCTGTGCTGTGTAACAAATACACTGTTTCTTATGACGTACCCTTAGAAGTCACACTGTCTTTTCTTCCATATCCTATTGTCTACACAGGTCAGTCCTATTCATTGTGTTAGAGGGCCACATAGCACAGATACCAAGAGGTGGGGGTCATTGGAGGCTTTGTTGGGGACCAGCTACCACAGTCCCTCTAGCTGCTGTGTGGAGAGCAGACCAGTGGAGGTCATTGCTGATGTATAGGCCAAAAGCCCAGAGAGGGAAACTAACTTAGCGAGGTCTGCACAGTAAGTAGGTGGGGCCAGAGCCGGACTTTCAACCTAGATACCCAGGCTGGACAGCAGGTAGGAAGCCACTTCACCAGGTTCTAAATTAAATGAACAAGTCAGTGAGCAGAAGAAGGATGCCTCTAACCTGGCCTTTTGGTTTTCTATGGTAAGGTTTTTGTGCCTGAGACGAGCTGCGGAAGGAAAAAGGTGTGCACCATGGTGACGGAGCAGGAGGTGGATGCCATTGGGCAGACACTGGTAGACCCCCAGCAGCCCCTACAGGCCCGCTTCCGGGCGCTCTTCACACTTAGAGGGCTTGGTGGCCCGGGTGCCATCTCCTGGATCAGCCAGGCCTTCAGCGATGACTCCGCCCTGCTCAAGCATGAGCTGGCCTACTGCCTGGGCCAGATGCAGGACCGCCGTGCCATCCCTGTGCTAGTGGATGTGCTGCGTGACACCCGCCAGGAGCCCATGGTGCGCCACGAGGCAGGTGAGTTGCGAGGTGAGAGCATGGGCACCATTCTGCCTCTTGTGTCCATTCTCACTCACACATGGTCCAAACCAGGACTCAGCAAACCTGTCAAGGGTGGGTAGTAAGTGTTTTTAGTCCTGCTGGCCAGCCAGGCTGTTGCCACAAGTCAACCCTGCCATCGTAGCATAAAAGCCACCATAAACCAGAGTCAGCATGTGGGTGTAGCTGCATGCCAATAAAACTTTGAGGATGCTGAAATTTGAATTTCGTAAAATTTTCACGTACTGTGTAATGTCATCCCTTTGATTAAAAGAAGTTTTTTTTGTTTGTTTTTAATTATAAAAACCATTATATAAACAGATAGTGGGGCTGTAGGTTGCCAACACCTGTTTCATCTGTTCATTTCATTCATTGGATAAATGTTTATTGAGTGCCTGTTGTGAATGTCCTCTGAGGTACCCTGGTCCTTTCCACCAATCAGCATTGAGCTCACTCTGTCTGGTTCGTCTTAGGGGAGGCCTTGGGGGCCATTGGTGACCCAGAAGTTCTGGAAATCCTGAAGCAGTACTCCACCGACCCTGTTGTTGAGGTAACTCAGATTGGCCCTCCCTTTCCCTGCCCCTCCCTCTTCCTGCCCTCGCCTGGACCAGCCCCAAACCCTAGGTCTATTTGCCATGGGTCAGGGATTCTGGAGAGAGGTGGCAGTCAGGATGGGTGCAGGTTGCTGCCCCATTGGGCAAAACTGAATGCTTCATTTCCATCAAAACACACCCTGCTCAGCCAGCCTGTCCTGGGCCTTGAGCCACTGAGGAGCTGTCTTCACTTCTCCAGCACCTCTACCATCCATCCCTCTCATGGCCTGTCATCACCTTTAGGATAAAATTCCAGGTCCTCTCTGGGAGGGTAAAATTCCAAGTCTTCACTGACCCACGGGCCCTAAATAGTCTATTCTGACCGTCTGTAGTCAGGTCACCTCTGTGGCTAGCTCCCCTTTAGCCCTCCCCTTACAGGTCTGGCAGGTCCTGCCTCAGGGCCTTTGCATTGACCATTTCCACCTGACTCCATCTCTGACTTGGTTCTGATGTCACCTCCACATTGAGCTGCTCCCTGGCCTTCTGTCTCTTTTTATCATTTCCTAATAACCCCTGGAGGTTGGGGAAGGGGACTTGTCAAGACCACCACCATGTCCCCAGTGGCCACCTGCCACCCCTTTCTCTTCAGGTGGCTGAGACGTGCCAGCTGGCTGTCTGTCGGCTGGAGTGGCTGCAGCAGCACAGTGGGGAGCCAGCAGCAGCAGGGCCCTACCTCTCAGTGGACCCTGCCCCGCCGGCCAAGGAACGTGATGTAGGTCGGCTGCGGGAAGCACTGCTGGATGAGGCCCAGCCACTCTTTGACCGATACCGAGCCATGTTTGCCCTGCGAGATACCGGTGGCGAGGAGGCTGCCCTGGCACTGGCTGAGGGTGAGAAGGGGCCCCTGGGTGAGGCTTAGTGGCTGCATCTGTGACATGGAGCAATCTTTTCCCTGAGGACTTGCATGTTGGGCTTGGCCCTCAGCACCTCCTCATGGGTTTCACACAAATTAACGTATTCCTCAGAGGCAGTTGAGCACTCTTATTACCCCCATTATCCACAGGGTTTACTGAGGCCCAGAAAGGCAAGGAGACTTACGTGAGGTCACACAGCCAGTCAGTTAACAGGATTAGGATTTGACCCTCAGCAGCCTGGCTCCAGCATCCTTAACCTCTTCTTGTTATTATTACTTGTCTCTGTTCTTTGGGTACCCAGCCCCATGTCCCTGCATTTCCTCATCTGCTTTGATGGCACTGTCCAGCCAGTGATTCCTTTGTCACCCCTGCTCCTTCCCACAGGCCTGAGCTGTGGCAGTGCCCTCTTTCGCCACGAGATCGGCTACGTTCTGGGCCAGCTGCAGCATGAGGCGGCTGTGCCCCAGCTGACGGCAGCCCTGGCTCAGCGGACTGAGAGCCCCATGGTGCGACATGAGTGTGCCGAGGCCTTGGGAGCCATTGCCCGACCCACCTGCCTGGCTGCCCTGCGGGCCCACGTGGCTGACCCTGAGCGTGTGGTGCGGGAGAGCTGCGAGGTGGCCCTGGACATGTACGAATATGAGATGGGGCCGACCTTCCAGTATGCCGATGGGCTGGAGCAGTTGCGCTCCCACCCCTCCTAGAGCTACCGCCCGCCTTGCCCAGGGCCTCTTCCCTGCAGGACTCCGCATATACACTGAATTTGTATAAATTGGATTTTGCTTCCTTGGCTTCCTGAACCTATTTTTTTGGCCAGATCCCAGCTACTTTTTCTTCTTGACTAGCCACCCCCCTCCAGCTAGGCTGAGGTCTGCTATCTCCTACTGAGGGGCCTAGCACAGGGCTGCAGGACAGCCAGCAGGATGTCAGCATGGCAGGGAGGATGCAGGTGCGGGGCACGGGTGGGCCTGGGTTCTGGGGAGGTTTGGTGGCCTGGCTTCTCCAGGAAGGGTGTGGGGTGCAGGGAAAGGCACTGTGAAGAAACCTGTGCCCAGTGGGCCTGGGCAGGGTCTGGGTCTCTTTAACTCCCCCCCGCCCCTCACCCCCTGGCCCTGGAGGGGCTGGGCTAGGAACTTGGACTGGGCCAGGTAGGGACAAACAGGCCCTAGGTCACTGTTTAAGTGGAATATTAAATTATTTTTTGCCCTGGCTGGGTGACTCAGTTGGTTTGAGCGTCGTCCTATGCACCAAAAAGTTGCGGGTTCAATTCCCAGTCAGGGCCCATACCTAGATTTCTGGTTTGCTCCCTGGTCGGGGCGTGTACAGGAGGCAGCTGTAAAGGAAACAACTGATAGATCCATGTTTCTCTCTCCCTCCCTCTCAAATGAACATGTCCTCAGGTGAGGATTAAAAAAATTTTTGCCAAGTGCTAATTGTGTGTTGGGGAGGCTGTAGGGGTTACATTGGCTACTCAAGGAACATCTAAGGGTGTGTGTGTGTGTGTGTGTGTGTACAGGGCATTTGGAAAGCTCTGCGATCTGCCCTGTGCCAGACAATATGTGACCGGTGCAGGCCTGTGTCCCTGCTTCACCACCCATTCCCCATCGGAATATCTGCCCAGTCAGCCCCCTTCAACAGGGCCAGAGGAAACAGCTCTCCAGCTTGGGCCTCCTCAGACCCTCCTGGGGGCATGGAGGGAAGGGGTTTAGTGTATGGTTAAGAGCTAGGGCTGTGGACTTCCATCCCGTCTCCCCGTCTCCCCGTCCACCCCCACTTCCAAATGCAGCCTTGGACAGCCTATCTACCACTATAAAATGAGCCTAATGATGACCTAGTTTCACATTTCTACTGCTTTCTATGGGTCAACAACCCTGATGCAAGTGGAGGGGATTCCATGAGAGCACGGGTACCAGGACATGTGGTCCTCAGGCTCGATGATGCCCATTTAATCACAAGGATCTCTTCTTCCCACTACTCTTCTGACACCAAATGCATGAGTTTTCCACAGCAAGCAGTTTCGCATTTCTCTGTGGACACCAGCTGTGTGTCCTGCAATTCAGTCCTGACATGACCCCATAGGGTCAGGACACAGGACGACCCCCACTTTAAACAGCTTCCAAGCCTGGATCTCCTGTACTTTAGACCCACCAGGGTTCCCACCAGCCCCTCACATTTGAGGATTTGCTAGAATAGCTCACAGAACCCAGGAAAGGACTTTTACTTGCCCATTTATTTTAAAGGACACAGGTGAAGAAGAGACATGGCTAGGTCCAGAAGGGCCCCGAGCCCAAGAGCCTCTGTCCCTGTGGGTCTGGGGTGTGCCACATTCCTGGCACACTTCACTCCAGGTTCTATGGAGGGTGTGTCCCTTTGGCACCTTGATGAAATAAATCATTTCTGGTGGGTGCAGGCAGGGCTAAAAGTTCCCTCTCGCCTGTGGTTGGTTTTCCGGTCCCAGTGCCCTCCTCAGCTTAGCTCAGGCATAGTGGCACGGGTCAGTTAAGAAGCACCAAGGGGCTCTCTCACCATCATCCTCAGGAAGTGATAGGGTTTTGGGAGCTCAGTGCCAGGACCTGGACGAAGACCAACTAGACATTTTTTATTATCTGTGTCACAGGCACCCCCTCTTCCTGGGGTCCCCTCAGGGATCCCATATTTGCCCAGCTTTCCTCCCCAACTCCAGACCCCTCAGTCCCCCCCTCTGGCTTTTCCTTGTGGCCCAGGGCTAGGCGGCTGGGTCCTGGGGCCTCTTCCCATCCCAGCCATTGCCCTCTGGGCCCGCACCCCTCTGGGCGGCCTGGGCCACTGTCTGCAGGGGATCTAACCTCATCTGTGCCTAGTCCTGTTTCCAGCCTTGGCTCCCCTGAGCTCCACGCTAGAAGTCCAGCTGCCCCTCCACATCTCCACTTCCATATTGGTGAGGCACCGAAAACCCCGTATGTCCTTACATTTCTTCCTATTACCTCCAAAGTTGTTCCTCCCACAAGATACAGAAACTCCATTATTCTGGGAACTCAGCCTAAAATCATTCAGGTGTAACCCAATTAAAACCTGTCCCAAATCCTCCCAGTTCTCTCCTCTCTACCTCCACCCAGGTCCAGCCCCATCATGGCCCACCTGCATCAGCTCAGTTCCCTCAGCTCTGGGGCGCCCCAGTCTGTCCTCTCCACAGCAGCCCCCAGAGGGCGCCATTGGGCACCTGAACCAGCTCCCGTCTCTGCCCACAGGACTCCAGGGCTCCCATCTCCCTCCTGGGAAAAGCCCAAGTTTCCAGGAGGCCTACAAGGCCCCAGCCCCTCCCTGCCCTCATCTTTTCCCTCCCCGTCCCCCTGCCCCCCTGCCCGCCTTTGCTCATTCTGCTCCAACCATAAGGGCATCCTCACTGTTCCTCCATGCCAGGCACAGTCTGGCCTTGGGACTTCTGCACAGGCTGTTCTCTCTCCGAAACACTCTCCCCCCTGGTACTTCCATGGCAGGTTCCATTCCTCCTCTGGGTCTCTGCTCAAATGTCATCTCAGTATGGCCTTGGCTACCCTATTTTAAACTTTTAACTCCCTTCCTAGCAGTCCCAGCCCCTTAGATCATTGTTTCTGCCCACTCCCTCCCCATTATTTACTCTAAGGTTATGTTTTTCTCAGTCCATTTTCCCACTTGGAATGTTTGCTTCATGAGGGCAGGAATTTTCCCAGGAGAGGGAATAGCCCATGCAAAGACCCTGAGGTGGAGATGTGCAGGGTAGCAGCAGGTGTGGCTGGAGCTGATTGAGGGAGGGGGCAGCAGGTGGAAGTGATTTGCGTTGTGATTCATCCAGGCAGATGGTGGCCACAGGGAAGCCTCAATCTTCTTATCCAAAGCCCCTTAATACTTCCGTTGCACGGGTCACCTCTGGGCCTCTCCTGCTCCAGGTAGCTGCCATGCCGGGGCTGGTGGATGAGGAGAGGGCTGAGAGCTGGAGCGGGGCCCCGCCACTGTATGAGGAGTACCGCCCACCACCACTGGATGCAGTCCACCTGCCCAGGTATGTGCTGTACCTGCTGCTGGCTGCACTCCTGGTGGTGGCTGTGGCCTACGCCATTGTCAGGCATCTCATCAAGGACCTCGCCCACGACCTGGCTGGTGAGCCCCAACCCACCACGAGCCCGGCTTGAGCTAGTGCTGGGCCACTGGAGGAAGGGGTCCAAGGGCCCCTCCCAGTCAGGGAGGGTAGGAGGGTGGACAGGGGACTTGGCGAGGCTAAGGGCCTCTTTGGGTTCAGGGCAGGGGGTGGAGGGTGGGCAGGGTCCGGGGAGGCTTCTCACCAGCCTCCTGCCACAGACTGGGCCTTTGGCCCAAAGCCAGACCAGGAGGACACCCCCCGGGAGCTGTGCCCAAGCCTGGAGGGCGAGGATCTGGAGGAGCTAGACCTGCAGCTGGCCCTGGCCTGGCGGGGTGATGAGGACACTGGCAGGGGTGGCGAGGGGGCCCCTGCTATAGCCCTGGCCCAGGCCCCCCACCGCCCTTCCATCGCCTTCAAGGAACCACCGATTCGAAGCTCCTTCTGGAGGCTGAACTGAGCCGGGCAGTGCCAAGGCCCGGATATGAGCCCCTTGGGCATTGCACAGACTGGACTTGTGCTCACCAGAACCCTTTCTCCACTGATCTGCCTTGTCTTCGCAGAGAACATTCTCTGTCTCGGCTGGCAAGTTCTGGTGGTTGGACACTATTCCCACATTCCTGCTCCCCCAAACTCCCAGAATCTAACTCCACTCAGCCTCCGCCAAGCTGTCGGCAATCTGTAAACCAAGAAAGCCAAGGAGATTTTAAAAATAATAATACTAGCCAGCCCTCACCTAGTGCATAGTATGTGCCTGCTATTGTGCTAAGCCCTTTCCATGTATTATTTCACTTAATTCTCTGAGTGGTACTTACTGTCCCCATTTAATAGATGGAGAAACAGAGGCACACAGCCCAGAAATGTCTTGGTCAGGGTTCTGCCGCCACTCTACTGGGCTCCCCTACCTTTGACTCTTTCCACCCCCACCACCCACTCTTCTCATTCCTGGCTCTGCTGCTCTGCTGCTGGATCCATCTCTAGGGGCTCTAATTTCCCAATTAGCCTGAGAGCTCCTGGAGGACAGTGCCTGAGACTTCCTTCCCTTCCAGACTTTGCACAGGACAGGGCACACAGTAGGAGCTTCATATATGCCTGCTGACTGAATGAAGCGGGTCTGTTCTAGGACTGGGTTGTCTGAGCAATGTCACATGAGTAACCCATCTGCACAGTGGTTTTGTTCAGACCTCAGGAAAAGAGAAGGCTCCAGGTATACAGTAAGCACTCCATAAATGCATGTGCAGTGATGCTGGCATTCCCCACCCCCAGGGACCTCATGAAGGTCTCACAGGCCTGGGAAGTGCCAGTCTCCCATCCCCCTGGCCTTCGTGCCATGTGCCTGGGCTGTGGCTGTCCCTCAGCAGCTGGGGTGGGGTCCTCCTGCACCCAGGCAGGGCTCCATATCTAATCAACCCGGGACCAAGGTTGATGGGCAGGAGAGCCTGGAGCCTGAGTCATCAGCTGCCCAGGGTGCCCTGTTCTCTGGCCACATGGGAGTGACTGGGTTTGGTGATGGCTGGTGGGCATGTCACTCATCCCATCCAGTTCAGCTACTCGCCCCGTCAGTGACTGTGGGTCCCCAGGGGTCCAGGAGCCAGGATGAGGCAGCATAATCTGGTGGTGAGGGAGACCTGAGGTCAAATGCCAGCTCTGGCTATTTCTGCACAACCTCAGGACTCCTGGCCTCACTGAGCTTCTGTAAAGTGGAGGTGGCAAACTTTGAGGGGTGTTCAGAGGAGGAAACAACATGACACATAAAAGCACCAAGCCTGGGCCCAGGAAAGAAGGTCAGGGCCATCTCAGCCTGGCCCCTGTGGCGGGGAGCCTAGGCGACCTCAGGGTTGGCGGTCCTGGGCGGGCTCAGGGCACAGGTGCCAGATTCTCTGGGTTAATTGTTACACCAAGTCCAGAGTCTGCCCTCCTGAGGGAAAGGGGGAGTTGCCAACCAGGTGGGGTGAAGGGAGGGCCTGCCCCTGCCCCTGCCCCAGACCCACCTGCGCCTTATCAGGGGTTGGGCAGGGCCTCACCCAGCCAAAGAGGACTGTGCTCACCTGAACGGCGCACCCTGGCTGCTGGCTCCTCCATGGCCATGGAGACCCTGAAGACCGTTCTCGTGCTCAGCACCCTCTTCTTCTTGCCTGCTGAAGCCCAACAGGGTAGGGATCCCACCTCTGGGGTGGCAGATGGGGTGGAGTAATGGGGATGAGCTCACCGTATCCCTTGAGAAGAGGGGGCAGGCAGCAGAGGAAAGGGGCAGGCCGCTCTTGGAGACCCCTCCCTGGGCTGAGTGCCTAGCCCATTTCCCCTCTCTAAAACCCATCTCTGACACCCAGGCCCTTTCCAAGACCCCATATGTCTGAGCAACTCTGGTTCCCTTCTTCCTCTCACCTTTGGTGGGGGCCCTACACTCCCCCATCTCTGAGTCCCACCTTCCCACCTTCCAACAGCCACAGAACATCGCCTGAAGCCTTGGCTGACGGGCCTGGCTGCCGTTGTGGGGTTCCTGTTCATAGTCTTCGTCCTCATGCTGGCCAACCGCATCTGGTGTTCCAAAGGGAGGTGGGAACCCCGCTCCCCCACCCTCCACAGCCGCCTGTCCCTTTTCCCTTTTCTCTTCCCTCTCTCCTCCCCAAAGTACTAGGCACCACCCCCCACTTCCTAACCCTCTCCTGTCCCTTCCTGCATCTCCTCATTTCCCTGCTATTCCTTAGACCCGCATCCCACAGACCAGGATAGCCATGCAGCCCGCCCCTCCTTGCTTCCTGGAGTTCATGATCCCTAACCCTGGGGACACTGGGTTGAGGCTATCTCTGCTTTCCATCCTTCACCCACCCTCACCTCTCCTGTCTCCTCTCCTATAGAGAGGAGGATGAGGAATCCATGCTCAGAATGAAGAACACTGTGCTCCAGGACGTGGACCTGAAATACTGCCTGTGAGTGTGTACAGATGTGTGTGTGTGTGTGGTCAGGGGGTCTGTGTGAGCCCCCTCCTGGGGGGAATGGGTGTACATAATTGACCTCTTTCTGTCCTTGAACCTCTCAGACATTTTCCTGCTCCAGGGCCTTTGCACTTATTGTGGGCTCTGAGTAGAACCCCTTCCCCTATATCTTTTGGCTGGCTCCTCCTTCAGTCTCTGCTCAAATATTTTCTCCTAACAGAAGCCCATCCTGACCACCAGCCTTCCTGACACTAGGTCCCACAACCATGAGGTCAGGACTAGGGGGCAAAGACTTGGGGTGGGGGGAGGCTGGGAACATGAGTGTAGGAGCTAGGAGGAGAGAAGCCTGGCTAAAAGATTCTCAGCTGAGCCCAAAATGTGCTGTCTGTCTGTCCATCCATCCATCCATCCATCCATCTGTTCCTGGATGAGACAACTGAGCTTTAGTTTCTGCTTTTGTGAAGTGGAAAGAAACAACAATGTTGCACCCTGGCTGGTGTGGCTCAGTGGATTGAGCATGGGCCTGTGAACCAAAAGGTCACTGGTTCGATTCCCAATTATGGCACGTGGTCCCCATTTGGGGGCATAGAAGAAGCAACCAATCAATGTATCTCTCTTTCTCCCTCCATTCCCCTTTCTCTAAAAGTAAGTAAAAAAAAAAAAAAAAAAAAAAAAATCTTTGAAAAAGCAAACAAAGGTTGTTCTGAGGAGTCAATGGAGGTGCTTTCTGTAAAACACTCATCACAAGGCCTGGCACAGGTAAATGCCCGTTAAATGGGAACGACTGTTTCTTATTGTGGTCTGGGGCCTTTGTGTCTCTACAGTAGAGAAGGCAAGAGGGAGAACACAGAGGAAAAGAAGAACGAGGAGGAAAAGGCCAAGAAGGAAGGAGAGAACAACTTGGGGCTGGAACTGGAGGAGAAAGAGGAGCCCGGAGACCAGGAGAAAGCCAAGAACACAGCCTTGTGAAGATTGCCTGCCCACTTCCTCCAGGCAAACGCCCAGAGATGCCCCTTCCACACTCTATAACCAATGACCTGGACCTGAAACCACTGAAATAACTCCATCTGGGCTGGAAATAGAGTGACCGAATGAAGAGGCTTGAGACCTGCCTCACCCCCTCCTGGAGGGCTCTTTGCATCTTACATGGTCTCTATGTACCCTCCTTCCTGATTTGCCCTGCCCGGTGATTCTTCTTGCACTTGGTTATGAAGAAACCCTCTAAACTCCACAATCTCCTGGCACCCCCTGCTTCTACCCACTGTCTGGTTTCTTTTCCCTTTGCCCGGTATCTCTTGGTCAGAATCTCCCCCTCAGAACCATTATGGGCCAGGGGCTGTCTCTTGGGTACCTGCATTAAAAAATTGATCAGAGCCCTTCAGAAGGGCTCCTGTTGTGTCTTGGGACTGCTTCCCCTGGGAGAGTCAGTTGGTGGTTTGGGGGACACTGCCCGCGCAGGTATGGCCGATCAGGCTGCACAGATGCCCTGGGTGGAGTAAGCGCGTCCCCTGCCATCTTGATTTTACTGTCCTGCTCCAGGGACTTTGAGCCTCAAGGGCTGTCTCCTGGGAAATTCTTGTTTCCTCCTCCCACATGTTTTGGGTCACATAACGTTGTAACTCAATTTCTGAGAACTGGGTCTTGGGGGGCGGGCAGAACCCTGCATTTTTTAGGGAACCCAAGCATTTTCTCCTCTCGATTTCCAGTCTTCTCCACTTCCTTTGGGCCCTGGACCTTGCCCTAGACATTAACTATTTCTTAATAGTTAAATAGTCTTAATGAGGACTTTAACAAAAAATGGCATTTGGAGATCTGTTCTGGGGCCTGTAGCTGAGGGTGGTAGGATCCTACCCAAAGGTTATTAAGAATACTTCCAGGATTGCCCACCAGGTGGGCAAGGAAACCATAAATAAACAAACAAAATAAAAGCCCTAGTAGACACTCCTATTAAACACCTGGCATCTTTATCCTCTCTCAGTTTCTAATAGTACCTAATTAGCCCCATTTTCCAGTTGAAAATACTGAGCCTTAGAAAGAGGGAAGGCACTGGGGCAGGTTTCCCTGGCTGTTGTTGACAGAGCTAGGATGGAAGCTCAGGCTGCCCAAAATATGGGAGTGTTTGCAGGCTATGGCTAAGGTCCAGTCTGGAGGTTCAGGTCTTAGGATGGTGGTGGTGCGGTTGGGGTAGGGGGTATTCTTTCTTTGCCATGGTTCCTACTTGGGAGAACTGTGTTCTTCTGCAGTGCTATGTGGCACTGGGGGAGGTGGCCTGACCTCTCTGAGTCTCAGGTTGTCTCTCCTGCAATGCGAAGGCAGGAGTTCTGACCGTCAGTGTCTAAGGCTTGAAGGAGGCGCTGGGGTTTAAGGGCCATTGCAAGGCCTAGCACGCAGTAGGTTCTCAGGAGATGAGTTCCCCACCTTTCTTGAGCCTCTCCCTCCCATGGCTCTGGCTGTGGGGAGTGAGGGTGAACTTAAGGGAGATAAGGTGCTGGCATGCTTGGGACCCTGGTCCCCTTCCCAGGGAACCCAGAACCCAGAACACTTCCTGTGGTACTGGCCCCAACCTGCCCTGGAGTGTCCTGGGCAGAACCTGTACCCCAGAACCTGCTGGACAGGGACAAGAACAGACAGACCACATGGACAGATTCTGGATGACACCCCCAGGAACTCCAGGCAGCTCTGGTCCCACAGCAGGTTCAGGCCCAACCCTGTAAGGCCTTGAGGAGCAGGAAGGAGAAGAAAGAAGGGGAGGATACTAACCTGGTGGTCAGGCTGCTGACCCTACGCTGTTCCTGTCTCACAGTGGCCCAGAGGAGAACCTGGCTGGTGGGGCTGGGAGCTGCATTGGCCTTTTCTTCCTCATCTTTGTCCTCGCCGTGGTCTATGCCATTTGGTGTAGTCTTATGACAGGTGGGCCCCATGCTCTCCTGGTTCCACCTTCCCTAACCCTCTTCCCTCACAAAGCCCCCCCCACCGAAGACCCTCTCCTCTCAGTCTCCTCTAAGGAGGCAGGAAAGGGCCCTGGGGGTAATTCTTTGATTCAGAGTTCATGGGGGCCTCACATAACCTTCCTGACTTCCCCCTGACTGCCTGCCAAATGAGGTGGCTTCCTCACAGAGCAGCCCATTCCTTCGTGTGCTTCAAATGGGATCTGTGAAGTTTTTCATCACCTTCCCTCTTACCTCATTCACTTATGCACCCACCTGTTTAATTCACATCCACTTACCATCTATTTATCCATCCACTCATCCAACCCTCTCTCCTTCCAGCCATCCATTATCCCTCCCTACTTCCTTCCTTCTTCCCTCCATCATCCATTCCTCTCTGTCCATCCCTCACTCCATCCATCCATGCATCCATCCACTCACCATTCACCCATCCATTCACCTTCCCACCACCTACTCACATGTTCATCCATCCATTCATCCACTTATTTACCTATGCACCCATCAACTTGTCCATTCCCCCATGTCTTTGCCCATCTACTTGCCCACAGTTTTGAGATCTAGGAAGCCAGAGGGACCAGACTTGGGGTCACGTAGCACAAGCCTGGGCTTCAGCACTTCCTGTTCAAATTGGGCAAATGTCCTCACCTGCCTGAGCCTCGGCATCCCTTTCTGGACAATGGAAATGAAAAGAGTGCAGGACTCAGTTTCTGAGAGAATTGTAAGAGGGTTATCTGGGCCCTTCTCGTCTTCACAGTAATAAAGAGGAAGATAAGGAGACTGTGAGGAAGGAGGAGAAGGAAAGAGAGGGAGACTGGAGGTTGGAGCTGGAGAAGAGGAGCTTTCAAACCATGCAAGAATGATGAGCTCCTCATGAAGGCTTCTCACTTGCTTCTCCAGGCAGTGCCCAGGGCTGCTCGAATGCCTGCTCTGTACCCTATAAGCAAAGGCCTGGTTCTGGGGCCTGGGAAGTGGCTCCATCAGGGTGCAGTGTCCCTTAATGAAGAGGGCCCAGGGTCCACCCCAAGGTCTTCCTGGAGGGCCCTTTGCAGTTCCCTGGGCATCACACACACCCTTCCCAAGCCTGGTCTCCACCCGCTAATTCTTAAGCTTGGAGGCTACCCCTGGACAAGGAGCTTACCACATCCCCACGACCCCCACCATCTCATACCTCTACCCCATCTGCATTGCAGGAATCTTTTTAACCCACTGCCTGATTTCTGTTCTCACCTCCAATTTCTGCTGCCCTTTGGATTTTATCAGAGAAGCCAGCTCTTCCTCCTGCCCTCCTATGTCCAAGATCTTTTGTGGCCCTGCTTCCATGAGTTCACAGAAATCATTTGGCACCCAGTCCCTCCCCTGACCTCGGTCTGCATCTCTGACACATGGGAGCTGCCCAAGCTCCCTTTTCACTGGCAAAGGGAAGGTGAGAAGAAACTGTGTCTCTTTGCATGACCCAGGGTAGAGCCAACCCTCCTGTAATCTTGCTTTTGCTGCTGCCGCACGTGAACTTTGAGCAGGCTCAGAACAAGGACTGTTTCCTGGGAGATGAGGGCCCCTCCCACCATATGCCATGTCCTGGAAGCTGTGACACCAAGGAGCTGGGGTTTGAGGGTGCACATTGTCACCACCCCATTCTTCCTGTCCAGTGTTCCTGGTGGTGGCTCCATAGAAAAAGAGTTGGAAGCCCTGGCTGCTGTGGCTCAGTGGATTGAGCGTCGGCCTGCGAGCCAAGTGTCGCTGGTTTGATTCCCAGTCAGGGCACATTACTAGGTTGCATATCAGGTCCCCAGTTAGGGGCGTGAGTGAGAGGCAACCACACAGTCATGTTTCTCTCCCTCTCTTTCTCCTTTCCCCTCTCTCTAAAAATAAAATAAAATTAATTAATTTAAAAAAAGAAAGAGTTGGAGTTCCAGCTTTGTTGTTGTGTGATCCCAGGCAAGTAATTTAACCTCTCTGTGCCTAAGTGTCCTGCCCTCTAAAAGGCGAGGAAAAGAACTAGATCCTTCTTAAGTCTTCATGAGGATTTAAATAAAATAGCACCTACAAAAGTCCTGAGCACTGAACCCCAGACCCAAAAGGCATCTAATAAATGTCAGCCTTTTGTTACACTGAAATGCTGACAATGCGGCAGGGCCAGTGAGACTTCCCTTCTGACTAGGGGACTCTAAAGGCTAGAGGGTGTGTTTTCTGACTGCAGTTCTACAAGTGCAGAAACTTTCTGCTTCCAGTCTCCTCCGTGCACAGTTGGGGTTCCCAGTGGGTGGGGTTCTGGGGAGGGAGGGAAGGGAGAAAGGAGGAGCTGTCCTCAGGTTGCTTCCCCACTAGGAGGCACCTGCCAATTCGTGTGTTGGCAGGGGTTGCCGATTTTTTGGGTTGTTTCAAGCCTGCCTCCCTTTTATGGCATTTAGTGGGGACCCAGGGATGGTAAACAGTCTGCAGTGCTGGGACAGGTCCCCAAAGCCAACAACTGCTTCATCCTAGGGGCCAATGGCTGAAAAACAGTGAGGGTTTCCTCAAGATTACAGGCCAGATTGAATCCCACAGTCCAACCCCGCTGATATCCCTCCAACCCAGCTGAGCCCCCACCCTAGTTGACCCTGCCCCCCCCACAAGCTGACTCTCTATCCTCGACTGAGCCCCTGATCCTATATGAGCTCCCCGCAAAAGAAGCTCCTGCCAGTGCCCCCATTTCCTGCTACAGGGAAGGGCCGGACGTGGGGATAGGGACAGAGGTGGATGAGGGCTGCCTGCTGACTCCTCCGCCCAGAACCTGGTTTCTGGGTCCAGGTCCTCAGTCCTCCCACAGGGGGGCGCCAGAACCTCACTGCTGAAGGCAGGAGAAGCTTCGCATCCTAAGACTGCAGAGGGTTGGAGCTGTCAGAAGCAGAGCTGGGAAGGGCCTGGAGGAGAGCTCACCCAAACGCACCATCTGAAGCAGGTCTCTCCCCTTCAGCACTGCCGCCGTGGGCACTGGGGGGGGGGGGGGGCGTTCTGGGCACTGTGGGTTGTTGAGCAGAAGCCTGGCCTCCACCCATTCAATGCAAATAGCTTCCCCAAGTCATGACCACAGATGTCCCCAGACATTGTGAGAAGTCCTCTGGGGACATTTGATCTAAAGGTCTCAGGACGCCTGCTGGCTCACCCAAAGTGTGGGGGCCCTTGTTTCCTATGGCCACCTGCCCCTCCAGCCTCTACCCTTCACTTTGGTACAGAACACAGAACAGTCGGCACTGAGCGTAGAAAGGATCCAAGGCAGCCAGAAAGAGTCGAAGCATAGCTTGTTTAATTTTTATACATTTTTCTTTTTTATTTTTTGCCTTTTATTGAATCTTTTATGGAATCCCCCCTTTTCTTCTTCTTCTTTTTTTTTTTTTTTTTTTGCATAGGGAAACAAACAAACAAAATAATAATAGCCAGAGTCACTTTCTGTAAATGGTACTTAGGCGCGTCTGCAAAAACCGAAATGACTGCATAATATACAAGGTTATGATTGGAGTATGATGTGAGGGAGCAGGGCGGGCGAGCCAGGAGAGGGAGCAGGCTGGGCCCAGGTCTGCTCAGATGTCCCCTTGTCCCCCATCCAGTCCCCACACTGGGGAGGAGGAGGAGCAGACCCAGCCAGAACCTCTCCCAACTTGGGTTCATGAGCACGGGATGTGTGTTACCCAGTGTGTGCAGCAAGCAGAAAGCAAGAAACAGTAAACTATCCTGGTAATATCAGTAAAATATAAAATGAGAAAAAAAAAACCCTCAAAAAATATCTCGGACAAAAAAGAAAACGAACAGCAACACCACCAAAAATTTTAAGAAGGAAGGGAGGAAGGAAGGGAGGAAGGAAGGGAGGAAGGAAGGGAGGAAGGAAGGAAAATGGGTCTCTTTCCCTCCTTCCTGTTGGCCCCACCATGCTGTGTGCTCTGTCCCTCTATCTACACTCTGCCTGTCCTTTCCCCATGTGGGGTCCTGGGGAGTGGGAGGGCAGGAAGTGGTGGTCAGGGGCGAGGACCCTTGGACTTGAAGGGGCTTTGGTTTGGGGGGGCCTGACTGGGACCCTAGATAGGAGGATCAATAGATACAAGTGTTGATACATCTTGGGAATGGGCTTCAGGGTTCCCAACTGGAGGGACGCTGGGGAAGCTCCAGTTCCCCTTCCAGTGGGTCCCCTTCTAGCCAGGTGTGAACAGAGGGCTGTGGGGAGGGGCGGCAGCTTGGGGATGTGTGACTTCCTTCCCCTCCTGGAGCCCTTAATCCTGTTAGATCCTGCCTCCTCTTTCCTGAGGCCTGGCTCCCCCCACTACCCCCAGGGAGTTGGGGAGAACCCCAAAGCCACACCAGCAGACATGTGAGGCACTGCTTGGGAAAAGTCTGTTTTGGTATCGCTGGCAACAAGTCCTGCTGGTATTGCTTTGGGTCTGTCTCCCTGCCTTGCTGGGGGCAAGGGTGGGGGGTGGGCCTCGGGTCAGGTCAGGTCCCACACACTGTGATAGTGATACACTTTAGTAATGGATGGATGGTGGGGCAGACAGTGTCAGCTTGGAGGTGAGACTCTTAGGAAGTGTCCAATGGCACAGAAATGGGGAAGATGGAAGCATGTGGAAGAAGCTGGATTTGAGGGTGGATGTCTGGATCCCCTTTCCCAACACCCTCCAGAAAGAAAGGAAAAATCAGGGTCTCAGAGATTCCAGGCCAAAACAAAAAGCAGCCACTATATAACCTGTATTATAATAAAATAATTCATATATATATCCCTACACTGAAGGTCAAAGTACCACTGGAGAAGCAAGAATGAGGTGGGGGGTCCTGTGTGCTGCCTCTTCTAAAGGGCGCTCGATGATTGCTCATGGCCCCAGGGTTCTGCCTAACTGGCTACTGTCCAGTCAACTCTGCCTGCCCCGGAACACTGCTGTCTCTGGGGACAGATGGAAGGTTCTGGAGCGGGAAGGGGGATCCTTGGGGCTGAGGCTGGAATTGTCCGCTGCTTGGGGAGCTGCAGCACCCCTGTCTCCTTTGGGATTTCTTTAGTCTGATTGTCTAGCTCAGGGTGGGGCTCAGAACTCAATCAGAACCTGGGTTCCAGATCTGGGCATGGGGGACCCCAAACCCTGTCCCCAGTCAGATAGGGTCAGGTCTTCTCATACCTCCCTCTCCAACCTGGTCTGGTGCCCTCACCCGAGAGAGGGATGGGGGCAGTTTGCATATATTTAGGAGGCCCCTCTATTCTCTTTCCACAGCATGAGCTGAACCCCAGGGTCAGGCTGGGGGTTGGGGGGTTTATACATGGGTGGGGATAGATGAGTCCTAGGTGACACGGGCTTGGGAGAGGGTTGAGAAGATGTCAGTTTCATACATGTGGAAAAACAAAACAAAACACAAAAAGCCAACCCAACAAAGGCCTCTATCCCCACCTCGGGGCATAAACCCAAACTGCAGAGGTGGGTCAGGGGTCTGGTTTCTGGTGTTTCTGCCTTATTCTGCCTGCAGCGAGGTGCCTGGGAATTCTGCCCAACAGGGGCCTTATAGCTTTTCCAAGAAAAGGGGACAAACAACCCCAGGATAACACACTGGCTGGGCAAGACTTGCCTGCAGTATCAGCAATGGTGCTGGAAGGGCAAGATTGCAGACAGGGAGCCGGAAGGGTACACTGTGGGGGGCAGTCCATGGAGGGACAGAATGGTCCCAGAGGGGCCGAGTATAAAAGGCAGAAATCAGCCACATGAAAATTGACACGCATGGCCTTGGGCTCTCTGGCCAAGTGACAGTTCTTAAGGGCACTGTCATAGTTAGCAGAGGCCGAGGTCTGGGCTCTTTCCCTGTTCCCTGGCGCTCGCGGAGGTGTCTTTTGGGAAGAAAACATGAATGAGTGTATGGTGGCTGATGGAAGCCAGGGCCTTTCTGCAAAGTCCCACCCTGCTCTGGAGACAATTTTAAAGTCCAAGGGGGCATCAGGCAAATAAAAGGGGACCATCGTCCAACTGGTGTGTCCCCCTGGGTGGGGTCCTCCCTGCCAGGCACCCCATTAACCACCTGCTATTGTCTTGCCTTTGGTTGAGTTAAAGGTAGAGGGCATGGGAACTTAAAAAAAAGAAAGGAAAATAAAAGAAAATTAAAAACGAGAAAAAGACAACAGCAAAGCCAGCCACCCAGACAGAGGCCTATGATGGGATGTCCCCCTGACTGTCCCTGACCCCTCTGGCCTCCCTAACAGGGCCTCTGGTGGCTGGGCTAGACCTACAGGTACAGACAGACAGATATTGCATATATCAAGTTTGGTTTTTGATTTTTTTTTTTTCATACCAGATACCCTCCATTAGTCACAGCTGGAAGACATAGAAGTGGGTGTTGGGGGGAAAAGACAGGGCAGGAGAGATCTGACACCCAGTGCCAGTCTCCAGGGATGGGAGACAAGTGGGTCCTTTGGCAAGAAGGAGGGGGTACACAGGGGAAGAGAGGGGACCTCTTTGGGGATGGGAGAGCAATTTGACCCTGAGCCAGAGGGACGCCAGCCTGCATGAAAGGTGGGAGGGGGGTCTGGCTATCGGCAGGATGGGCACCCTGTGAGGGTACTGCCTGGGGTCATGCATGCATGCGTGGCATCTGGGGGACTGGCTGGTGGCCCAAGGGCACACTCCTGAGGTCTGTCTGCTGCTGTGGGTGGGGGCTTCACAAATGACCCCTTGGAGCCCAGGGGTGGGGCTGGGGGTGGCAGAGCACCAGGGAGCACCCCCAATGCAGCAGGAGCCATGGAGACAGAGCCCAGGGCAGGTGGGGTGTGGGCGGTGGGGCTGATCACCGGGCCATTGCTCTGTGGATTGCTCTTTTACCGTGTAATTTTTTTAAAGTTGTTGTTTATTATTATTATTATTTTACAAATAGAAATACATCCCTTTTCCATTTTTACTTTTTATTTCATGTCATTGTTTTGTCTTTTTCTTTTTAACTACACGAGCAGGGCATGCAGCTACCTTTGCGCTGATATTGTTTAAAGGTAATACTTATTTTCGGAAGGCAAGGCACATCATGTGGTAGAAAATTTCGTGCAAATTAGGAAACATGGACTTTTTTAAAGGTTTTTTTTTGTATCTTTTTTAAAGAGGAGGGGAGTAGTGGGGGCTGGGAGGCTGGGGGTGGGAGATAGAGCCAGGTACAACTTGCCATGCAGTGTCAGCTTCAGCGAGCCGACGGTAGGAGCCAGGTCACAGGAGTCCTCGACTAAGCACCATGCAAAGTTAGATCGCGCTGGGGGCTGCCAGGCGCCCCCTCCCCTACCACGCCTACCTGCACCCTAAGGTTCCCGGTTGAGAAGCTTCCGGATACCCTAGCTGCCTTCCCCTCCTGCCCTCCCAAAGATTAGCCCATGCTTTGGTCCCCACTGGCCACCTGGAGGGGCCCTGGGGATCCACAGATGGACCAAGGGTTCTTGAAACCCTCTGGACAATAGGAGGGTGGGTTAGTGGGGAAGGGTCTTGGGTCTTTCTCTTTATGATCAAGTGGGTTCGCCAAGCCCCTCGGGCTGGTTTGGGAGGAAAGTCCGGTTTCTGGAGGTGGGGGGTAGGCTGGCCAGGCCCAGGGAAACCAAGAGAAGGAGCAGAGGGCCAGGCTGGGAGCAGATGAGGCGGAGGCCCTGCCCAGGGCAACAGCTTTGGCCTAGGCCTGGGATAGGCGTCATGGTGGGGTAGGTATTCCTCAGCGCCAGGTATGGAGGCTGGAGGCGGCCAGTGGGGGCTCAGATGGATGGGCCAGGAGGGGTCTCTGTGTTTGGGTCTTGTGACTCTAGAACACCTAACACTCCCTCCCAGGCCCCCCACCCAAGATGGCCATCCCGGGGTGGGGGCAGGAATGGGGCTGGGGAGCTGGGGTGGGGCGCACCCGGTATCCCCAGCTTAGTGTTTTTGGAGCGGCTCAACGGAAAACGCTTAGCAGATGGGAGGCCCCCTAACAGCATAGGGGGCCCAGAGGTGCTGGCACCCCCTCCGCCAGAATTCCCCACCCCTTCCAGGATTGCATGAATTGCAGTCCTTCTGGGGGCCCAGCTGCAATGCACCTCCCTAGCTGTGCCCACTTTGGGGGGAAATAAAAGTGCAAACTGTAGCCCCCCTTTGGGCTGAGAGGCACCAGGGAGGGGGTGTCGCTCCAGGATGTAAGGCACTGGCAGAGGAGGCGTGGGGGGGGGGACACCGGTTTCCCCAGACCCTGCCCCCGCCCCCGCGCCCCAGCATGGCAGGATGCTTGGGGGACACCCAGCTCTGCCCCTTGGGCCCACTGGGGGGTCCCCATCTCTCTGAGGGGAGCATAGCAATGAGGGGTCAGGGACTGGAGGTGGCGGGTGGGGATGCCCACGGCCACTCTCACATCTCAGCTGGACAAAGAGGGGCAGGTGGTGGGAATCAGGCACTTAATCCACTCACTCTCACCTCCCACCCACTCTGGGTAAGTGGGAGGGCCCTCCCCTCCCAGGGCTCAGTGGATGGAGACTCCAGATGACCCCCTTTCTTGAAGAGCTCTGGGTCTTTCCATTCTGCCCCCAGAGCCCCTTCCTTGGAAAGTGCATTTCTTACAGTGTGTGCAACGTGGATCCCTCCCCTGGGGGTGTGGGGCCGCAGGCGGTGCGGTGGGGGTGGCCTTCTATGCCGCTGGGTGTGGGGCTGGGGGGGCAATTGCATAGAGACTTCTCCTCCCAAACAGGCAGGTGTGGGGATGAAAGACCGAGTCCCAAGCCAGCCCAAATGCACACTTTGGGGCAGGTAGACATCTCATGACTGACAGCAGGACACTCCTGAGAAAGAATCTGCCATGCGTCCTTGTCCCCTGGTGATGACCAGGGTCTCCCACAACCCTCTTCTGCCCTTGTCACTTTCCTGCTCACCCTGGCCTCCACGGTGCCTGCCTTCCTGCTTGGAAACACCAACACCAGTGTGGGAAGCCTGGCCAACATCCTGGTGGTAGTGACGATGGGGGCGCGGGGGAGAGGTGGCCTTTCTGAGTGTCCTGCCCCATGGGGCCTGGGCACTGTCACAGGCACCAGGCTGCGCTCACCTGGTCCTGGTGGAGGTGGAGGTGGGCACCTGCCCTTCCAGAGCAGCAGCGAGAGATGAGTAACTTAGGGAGACCCCTGTGGCACTGTTAGATCCTCAAGTCCTCTACCGAGGGGTGGCAGGTCCAGCCAAGGGGTGGCAGGTCTAGCTGTGGCGTCCCAAGAGTCTGAAGCGTTGCAGTCTTCTTTACCTTTGTCTTCTTGCTTGGGTGGGTTTATTTTTATGCTTTTTTTCCCGTTTGTCTTTTTTTTGGCCTTTTTTTCCTTTTTTTCCTCCTGTGTATATGTGTCTGTGTGTTTTGTCTTTTCGGCTGGGCTGGGAGTCGGCGGGATGTTCTTGCTTGCTCTAACTTTCCACCGAAAACATGGGCTGGGGGCCGGCTGTGCAGCACCCCCGGGATGAAGGAGCAGGGCGTGGGAAGAAATCTTGCTTATCCCAGGTACCAGGACTAGCCGGCCCCAGGGGGACACAAAGAGAGAGGAAGAGAAAGAAACTGGGGTCAGGCTCTGCCACTGCCCACACTCACCTCTGCCCCACCCATCCCCCTGTGACCTGTGACCTCTGTCTACCCACAACCCAGACCTGTCTTCACTTGCTGGGTGGTCCTGGGCAAGTGACTTTCATCCCTTAGCAGAGCTGCTACATAAAACATAGTGCGCCCAGTGAAATCTGAATTTCCTATAAACCTTTAAGTATCTACTGAGCAACTTGTGGTATACAGTTATTTTTACCCCCTTTGTTTATCTGGAATTCAAATCTACCTGAGCAACCTGAGATTTTTTCTTTATTTCTTTTCTTTTTTTTCTGAATCTGGCAGTCAGCACTCTGAACCTCACTGCCCTGAGTGTGAACTGGGGGGAAATGTCATTTCACTCTCAGTCATTAAGCAATGCCACTAACCCAAGCACTGTCACCAGGGTTGCTTCCTTTTTCTTAAAACATTCTTCCATTTAATGGTTGCCTCAAACTCCTGTGAAGGAGGGACCACCCTGTTTCGCAGTGGAGAAAACTGGGAAGTCAAGCCCAAGGCCAGCAGCGTGGAAAATGGAAAGCCGGAATCTGCACTCAGGCCTGAGAGGCCCCAGCCCTCTATTTCCCTCTGCCTGGGACTGACCCCCAGGGAGTCAAGACTCCCACTTTGCAAACTGGGAGGCAGAGGCTCCTGGAAGGGAGGCCAGACCTGCACTGGACAGCTCCGGCATCGGTCTCCCCCCACAAGCTGCTATACAGACTCTTCCCCTGGAAACACAACCTCCCCGTGGCAGGTGGGCCTGGGGACAGCTACCACTTCCCTGAGGTCAGGACAGTGCCATCCCCGACTCCTGTTGTAAATCAACTGCATCCCTCTCAACCAGACTGCCCTGCAGTGGCTCTGCCATCCCATCAAACTGGTGCTGTGGCTCCCAGCCCCCAACCTCCAACCAAGTTCAAGTTCATCCTGGCCATTACCTCATGTCTGGTTTCCCTTGGCAACCAGACAGACTTTGGGCGTGGCCCTCTCCAGTGGTGGCCAGCCTCCCTTTGGCCCTTCCTCCCTCCTCCCTTGCTTCCCTTGCTGGATGCCCTGCTCTGGCCCCAGTAATGGGGGTGGCATCCTCAACTCATCATCCTCCCCCTCATCTGAGAGACTGAGGAAGTGCAGTGCCAGGGGTGAGGTCTGGGCTTTGGCGTCCCCCTGGGCTGGCTGGAGCCACTGGTATGGCTTTGGGCACTGGTGGCTTAACCTCTCTGGCCCTTGGTTTACTCAGCTGCTGAAGGGGTGTGACAGGCTCTGGAGCAGAAAGGGTCTGGTGCAGAATGTTTGGCCAGGGGGCACCCCATCACAGGTGAAGGGGTAAGGTGCCAGAGTCCCTGGAACCCTCTCTGTGGGCCATAGTGATGGCTGGCTCAGGGTTGCGGGGATTGATGGTGAAAGACGGGGAGCGGAGGGGAATGGAGAAGGTGGTAATTGACCAGGTGGAGATCAACAGACATTGTTCGGGAGGGGGCACTGATGGGGGGGAGAAAATATTGATCAGGGAAAGAAGGCACTGATGGGGGGTAGGGGAGGGAATACTGATCAGGGGAGGGGCACTGATGGGAGGAGGGCATATTGATCAGGGGGAGGGAGAACTGATGGGGAAGGAAATATTGATCAGGGAGAGGGGACACTGATGGGAGGAGGGGATACTGATCAGGGGGATGGGGCACTGATGTGGTGGGAGGTAGGAGGGTACACGGGGAGGGAGAGAAGCCACAGCAGGCTGGGGGTAGGGAGGGCGTAGGGGGGCAGAGTAAAGGAAACCTGCCAGGAATAATGAAGGCGGAGGCAGAAATGCTGACTGGGCCAGAAACCAGAGGCCTCTGAGCTCTGAGGCCTTTGCACAGGGGCTCTGAGATGGGGGAGCAGGGTCTCACTCAAGGCTTCCTCCTACTCCCTTCCCTCCCTTCTGTGACGGAAGGGAGGCCTGGCCCCACCCAGGGATTGGGGTGCCCTTAGTCCAGTGACCCAGGGTCCAGCCTGTGCAGTACCAGGGAGAGAGGTCTCATCAGATTGGGGGCCTTGTCTCCCCCATAACCCAGGCTCTCTTGGGAGTTTCTAGTCAATTGGACATCTCACTTCCGTGTTTCCCCCCTACCAACATCAGTCCCAGAAAATTCTTTCCAATTCCCAGATCTGGCTGTGCCCCTCCCTCACTCTAAACCCTTCCATAGCTCCCCATGGCCTCCAGCCATAGCCCACATTTGAGGTTTCCACATTCCAGCTATTTTTCTGTCACCTTCAGCCTTTGTCAGTGCCGGGCCCTTGCTGAGACACCATCATCCTTCTCTGCCTGGCAGGACTTTGCTCCTGGGACCCAACCCCCTCTACCCAGGCAGCATCCTGAAGGCCCCTCCTCAGAGCCTCACCAGCCCTGTCCCAGCCTCTCTGGGTCCCCAACATCCCCCTGACCAAGAGGGGGCAACGAGAAGCCTATAGAAGCAAAGGTGCCTGTCCTTGCCTGTCTCAGTATCCCTCCGCTTTCAGGCTGTCCACTTGGGGTGGGCCCCCTCTCCCCCATGCAGACTGATGATGGAGGAGGTGAGGTGGAGGGTGGCTGGGGAAAGGTTAGGCAGGCAGGGCCCCTTCTCTGTTGTTTTTACTAACTTGGGTTTCTCAAGCAATCAGGACATTCCCAGCCTCCTGTGGGGAGGGATGTGGGTGGGGGTGGGAGAGGAAATGCCTGGCTCTCTGAGCATCCGAGGGGCGGGGTACCCACACTGCTGGAACTTATGAGAGGATGGCTACAGGGGACCCAAAACTCAAAGCGGGGAGTCTTGGGATCGTTCCAGCTTGCTGGGTGACCCTGATCAAGTGAACCCTTGGTCTAGATCCCAGTGGGGGCTCTGTAGGCAGAAGGCTTAGTATGTGGGCGTGAGAGGGTGTGTGGGATGGTCCTGGCCTTTCTGTGCTCTTTCTGGGTGAAACTGGTTCCTTAACGTTCCAGGCCCTTCAAAGGCTCCCTGGGAGGTGCCCGAGGCCAGAAGAGACAGAGAGGGTAAGAAAGCAGGGCTGGGTGTGAGAGGGAGAGGGACGGCCAGGTCCTCCCTATACTCTGTACCCTTGGAGTTGTACTCAGGCCAGCCTTGGAGGGCCCCCAGGAGGCCAGGCTGTGGAGGGCAGGTCCTTGGGCCTTGTCAGCGTGGCTGCCTTTGATCTCAGAGGAGAATGGGAGATGTGGCTGTCTCTTCACCTCCTCCCTACCCACGCTCCTGGACTCAGTTGCAAGGGACCCTCCCACAGTGGTTGGAGGGTCTGAATATGGCTCCTGGGATTTCACAAATCTCTGATCTCTGAGGCTGTGGCAATTTGAAGCTGTTGGGGAGCCCCGGGTAGGTTTCTTAGGTGCCCTGTGGGAGCTGGTGCTTGGGCTATTTTACATTCTGCTATCCCCTCCTTAACAGGTGCCAAAAACCAGGGGTTCTGGGGTCCAGCCATCACCCCCAGACACTGCCTCCCAACACACTCCCAGCCTTCACACAGCACAGACTTGAACCCTGACCTGAAGGCTGGAGTCAGAATACATGGGTGGGGGGGGCTGAGGCTACTCCGCACTCCACCAGAAGCTGGGAGCCAGTCCCAGTTCTGGGTCCACGGGGGCTTTGTCCTCCACTGCTGTGCAGCTGCAGGTAACTTGCTCCTCTCTGAGCCTCCTGGTCTTGTGCTCAGCCTGCTCCCCTCCCCAGCCTTGGTGCACTCTCAGCTGCAGTAATGCCAACTCTGCCTCTGCTGCCACCCTCCCTGCCTCGCAGGCTGTAGCCTGAGGCCCCATCACCTGTCACAGGCTGCCTCAGTTTCCCCGCCTGCCCCTGGCATTCTGTAGTCCTCTGACACCCCCTGCCCCCTTCCTCAGGGTCCCTCTGGCCTATGACATGGGAGGGGTAAGACTGGGGGGGGCGGTTTGAAAGCTTGGGCTGATGTGCTGTGTGATCCTGGGCAAATGCCCTCACCTCTGTGGATCTCAGTCTCCTCACCTCCAGGCAGGCCTGGGGTTACAACAGCCCAGGAGGGTCTCCCAGCAAGGAGCTGTAGGCAGGGTTTAGAGCTACAGTCATATCTGAAGCCCTGGAAGGGTACAGGAAGCTGGTCCCCCTGCCATGCTTAATGCCCACTGGGCCATGGGTACGGCGAGGGAGGGGTGGCTCGGGATCCAGCAGCTGGCCTCTCCCTGCACACCCAGGCTGGCCCGTCTGCCCTGGCCCTCCCTCCCCGCCACCAGCCGGCCTCTTGGCCCCTACCTGTGCCTGATAAATGCCCGCTGGATCCCTTGGTCCTAATCCCACAAAGGAACGGTTTGCAGGGGACGTGCCGGGCGTAGAGTAGGCTGCGGGGAGGAGAGAGACCGAGAGCCCGTTAGCAAAGGGGGCCGCACGGGAGCACCCAGAGAGGGTGGCCGCTGCCCAGGGTCACAGAGCACCCAGTGCCCTCCCTCGACTAATCTGGGCACCCAGAAAGCCCACAGTCGCAGGCCCCCGGGGTCACTCGGGAGGGGTGTCTGCTGGGAACAAAGGCACAGGATGAAAGATTCATAATTCAGATACCGCCTGTGAATTATTCAGGGTGTTCTCCTGCCTGGTCCATCCTGCAACGGCAGCCTGCAGCCCGCACGGGGCGCCATCAATTACTGAGACTATTTTATTTATTCATTTTTCTCCTGGAGAGGATGGGGAAGGCTGGGTGTTTGCATCCACATGTACATATATATTTGTATTTTAATTTCCCCCATCACATTTTGTGGGCAAGTGAATAATTCATGGCTGGGCACTGCTGTGGGTCAGGGGCCTCAGACAGACTGGGATTGGGGTGATGGAGGGTCCCTGAATGATTCTGGCCAGGGTGAAGGTAAGTGGGAAGAGTGAGGCTTGGGGGGCTATGAGGGGAAGCAAGCTAAACTTGTCATTAAGAACCCAGTGCCGGGAAGAAGAGGGAATCCATGTTTAGTCTGCATCTATTGTATGCCAGGCACTGGGTATAATCCCATTTAACCCTCAGTGGCCTCAATGAAACCAACATTATTTTCCCCATTTCACAGATGAGGAAGTGAGTAGTGGGTGACCACCATCACCGCACACTGACTATTCTGCACCTGAGATCGCACTAAATGTTCTCCCCAATCTATTTCACTCACTTGCTCCCCTCCGACCGACAAGTCCGGTTTTGTGACTGACCCATTTTGCGGCTGAGAAAACTGAGGCTCAGAGAGGGGAGGACATTTGCCCAAGGTCACACAGGGACTGAGCTGCAGAGGCAGGATTTGAACCCACTGTCCCGCACGGCATCTGGTGTTCAGACAAAGCCTGTCTGTACCTGAAGCTGCCCCAAGTCTTGGCAGGCACTGGCTGCTCGGGGCAGGAGGTGCTGCATGCCAGGAAAGGGGCCAGCGAGGCCCAGATGGAACTGCTGGCCCCTCTTGCTCAGATGGAGTGAGGAATCTCATTTGGGGAGTGAGAGAGAACACCCAAAAGGAAGGTGAGAGGCCGAATGAGATGTTGGGGAGAAGTCTCGGGGCTCAGAAACTGTCTGCCCAGTTGGGGCTGCTTGGCCCAAGAGGAGGAGGTAGGACAGATGCTTTGGGTGCTGGGCACTGGGAGGATAGTGGGATCAGCGGCCCCAAGCGAGGCAGCCTGATGAAGTGTGGACAGCCCACCCAGGCCTGCTCTGGGATCCAGTGAGTCTGGGCACAGAGCCCCTGCTGATGGATAGAGCCCAGGGTGGGGAATCTTGGAGTGGCTTCCCAGCCTGAAGCAGCCCCAGATGGGGGAAGTGAATGGAGGTGTGTGTGGGGGTGGGGGTGGGGCGGCGAGCTGTAATCTGGAGCCATATCCAGAGAGCAGAAAATTCTAGAAGGTGACGAGACCAACCAGGGGCTTCTGCCATGCTATCACCTAGAACCACATCAAGAATGGCAAGTTCTAGAAGGCAAGGTAGCTCACCCAGGGCCTTTCAGGGGGGTTAGGCAAGCCAGTGGAGACTGTGTATGACTCAGTCCAGGTCACTGGCAAGAAGAGGGTCTATTGTGATCATTTTTTCCCAAGAATTTGGAACTCTGTAATTTTTATGTAAAATGTCCTGATTTTAACACAACAACAGATTTTCATGTCCCACAAAGGGCATCTGGGGGCCAGGTCTGGCCCTCAGGCTGCCTTTTGGAGATCTTTATCTATCGTCAGTGGCTTGTTGCACAGAGGAAGGCTTAGGGGTTCAGAGTGGGCACATGGGAACCCCAGGCCACTTGGCCAATTAGGGCAGGCTGCAGACTTGTCTCCTAGGGCTTGTATCTGGGAACCCACAGAATTTGCCAGTCCCCACCAGGCTGGGACTGAGCCCCCTACCCCAGCAGTCGGGGAGGGGAGTGGAGGGGGCCCCTTGGGGACGCCCGCCCTGCCACAGGCACCGCTTCCCGAGTGCTTACAGGGTGAGGTCGGTGACGTGCTTCCTCCCTCGTGGGTGGGTTTGGTGGCAGGGGGAAGCGCCAGTCTCGGCAGCCCAGGGGGTGGGGGTGCCAGCATCTGAGCAGAAAGGCAGTGACTGGACATTTTGAGCTGCCCACTTCCATTTAACTGGGGGGAACAGAGAGACAGGCGGTTAAGGTGACAACACCCCCTCTGCCACCGGCTGCCGTCCACAGTCCTGTGGGGGACGAGGTTGGCATGGCCGGGTGAGTTGGGCGGGTAGGGGCCCTCAGGCCTCCAGCGTCCTGGGACTGCACTCCCTTTGTCTCCTCCTTAAACCACTTTATACCCACTCGCTTTCCTTCTATGAGATGCTGCCTCGTCCTAAACAACATGGGTTGACATCATGGGCAGTTCATACGCTTTTCCTCATTCACTACCAGGACCTAGCCATCCACCACCTTGCCAGCAGTTGCAAAATCCAAAAAGCTCCAAATACTGAAAGCTTTTTGTGACAGTTTGGCAAAAGTAGGCCTGAGCTGCAGCCATATGACCATGTTTGATTTCGAAGCATTTCATAAAATACATGCTGTTAATTCTAACACCTGCAAAGCCCAAATTCTGAACCAGCCCAGCTCCAAGTGCTTCAGAAGAGAACTGTGGACCTCCGCCATTCAGAAAACCATTTCAAATAGAGGATGCACGTCAGAAGGCCACCTGAGACAGCCCAGGGCCCCAGGGAGGTCGCCTGGAGCCCAGCACAGGAGGGGAGGTCTGCACCCTCCACACTCACCGGTCCAGGTTGTTGGCTGGCCGGGTCACAGGCCAGTGAGACGAGATCTTTGAGCGGGTCCTGGGGGTTGAGGTGAGGTGGGTAGCGGATGGCTGTGTGAGGGAAGTAGGTGGATGCCGTCTGGGGCAGGATGGAGGTGGTGGGGAAGTGCAGGGCTGAGGACGGGTGAGGGCTCCGGGCTATCCCTGTGGAGATGGAAAGGAGCAGTTACTGGGGGCCCTGGCTAATCTGTTCTGCTCTCTGTGACTGCTTTTGTGGGTTGCATGTGCACCTTGGTGCATTTGACAATAATGAAAGCAGCAGGACCCAGCAGTGCTTGTGATGGCCAGGCCCCATGGTCATTCACACGCCCAAACTTGCTGACTTTCATGGAAAACCCTTGAAGTTCTAGTATCATCCTTGTTTTTGTTTCTGTTTTTTTTTAAATTAAATTTTATTTTATTTTTTAAATAATTTGTTTGTTTATTTATTTTTAGAGAGAGAGGAAAGGATAAAGAGAGGGAGAGAAACATCACTGTGTGGTTGCCTCTCACTCACGCCCCCAGCTGGGGACCTGACGTGCAACCTCGTCATGTGCCCTGACTTGTTTTTGTTTTTAAATGAAGAATGACATGGTGGCTCTCAGATGTTATGTCCTCTGCCCCAGGCCACACAGAAAGCAGATGGCAGACTCAGGGTTGGAGCCCAGGCCATCTGGCCCTATGGCTCACACCCTAACCGAGGGCTCAGCTAGCTTTTTTTTAAAAAAAAAAAATTTATTTATTTATTTTTAGAGAGAGGGGAAGGGAGGGAGAAAAAGAGGGAAAGAAATATCAATGTGTGGTTGCCTCTTGCACGGCCCCAACTGGGGACCTGGCCTGCAACCTAGGCATGTGCCCTGACTGGGAATGGAACCGCTGACCCTTTGGTTCACAGCCTGGTGCTCCATCCACTGAGCCACACCAGCCAGGGCTCAGCTAGCTCTTTTCATAAAGGGCTGGGTGGTCAGTATTTTTTTAAATTGATATGTAATTTGCATACTGTATGGGGGTGGGCAAAAGTAGGTTTGAATTCAACCACCTCAAGGAGGTAGTGGGGCTCACCCAAGTAGGTCACTGAAATTCAGGTTTGTTTACTGATTTTCAAAGACTATAAGAATGTGTAAATAATGAAGGCCGGCAAGTTGAGCACTAACAAGATTTTACCTAAGTGCACTGTGCCACTGTGACATATTTTTTTAAATCCTTATCTGAGGACATGCTGATAGATTTTAAGGTGGGGAGGGGGAGAGGGAGAGACATTGATGTGAGAGAGAAACATCAATCGGTTGTCTTTTGTAAGCACCTAGACTGGGACGAACCTGCAGCTTAGGCATTTGTCACGAATGGGAACTGAACTCGTGACTTTTCAGTTTATGGGGACAACGCTCCAACTGAGCCACGGCAGTCAGGACCACTGTGAGATTCTTTTGAGTTAGTAAAGCTACTGTATAATAATCATACCCTGTGTGTCTTTCTTCATACAAATAACTATAAACCTACTTTTGCCCACCCTGTACAATTCACCTTTCTACTGTATATACTTTAATGGTTTTTAGCACATTTACAGAGCTGTGCAACCATTGTAATGCTCTCTTTTAGAAAATTTTCATCATCCCCAAAGAAGTCCCCATTTCATCAGCAGTCACTCCCAACACCACCCCTTTCGCAGCCTCTGGCAACCACTTTCTATTCCTGAGGATGGGCCTGCTCTGGACATTTCACATAAATGGAATCACACACTGTGTGGCCTTCTGTGTCTGGCTTCTCTCACTGAGCACCATGTGTTCAAGGTCCGTCCACGTTGCAGTGAGTGTCAGAGCTTCACTCCTTTTCATAACTGGTATTTGCTTTTTTTCTTTTTCTAAACAATCCAGTGACTTTTAGTATATTCACTCTCTAATTCCAGAACATCTCTTATCACCCAAAAAGAAGCCCTGTGCCCTGTCACTGTCACTCCCATGTTTTCTCTCCAGTCTGTGGCCAGACAGTAAATATTTTCGGCTTTTTGCCATATGGTCCCTGTTGCAGCTACTCAACATTGCCATCATAGCCTGAAAGTCGCCACAGAATGGGTATGGCCATGGGTCAATAAAACTCCCTTTATAAGGACAGGCTCTGAGGGCCACAGTTTACCAGCTACTGGTCTAAACCGCTCTGCTATGCTTTTCTCTGCCTCTCTATATGTGTGTCTGCCGTTGTATGGACCAAATCATTATCACAACAGTGGGGTAACAGGCAATATTCGAGGGCTGACCACAACTTAACTCATTTAGTCCTAATGACAGATCTGGGAGGGGAAGCCCCAGTTGACAGGTAACATTAGGGAGGGCCCAGTGCAGACCGCTGGAGTTTGTTTCCTTCTGTTATTGGGGTGACAATTTGGTCTGTGTGGCCGGGAGTGCCCCCATATCACCTGTGTGGCCTGTGTCTGGCCACGTGTCAGGAGTAACTGCCTCCTTCTGTGACCACCCAACACTATCATCTGTCTGTGAGTGCAACATAAGGGAAGCAGGTTGAGGGGCAAAGCCACAGGCTTTGCCTCCTTCTCCTGCAAAAGGAGAAACTGAGGCCCAAAGAGACAAAATCAGGTCCGGGCACTCTCCACACGGCACCTCCAGGTTTCCTTGCCTGGAAGGGAGGCTATAGCAATAGGACTCGTGCTCAGATGGCTGGTGGGACTTCCCTGGCCTCAAGGGGACTGGTAAGAGTGCCTGGTCACACCTCCCCGCAGGGGCCCATGTGCTTACCACTGTGCACTGCTATGACGGGCCGGTGGTGCTGGGTGAAGCTGGAGAGGCGTGGGGAGTCCTGGGGAGACGGGCTGTTGAAAGGTGATTTGTCCATCTCTGTTTTCTTCACCGGGGATGAGATGCCTGTATTGAGAGGGGTCAGAGGGTCACAGGGCTGCAGGCCACTCCCGGGACCCCAGTCTTCCTACTAGAGCCCTTGCCCCTTTCTCTCAGCAGTCTGTGGGCAAGGGGCTGGAGGGCCTATTTTATAGATGGAGCAAACTAAGGCTCAGAACAGAGAAGGGAGTTACCCAGGGTCCATGGCTTTGATGACAACATGGGCCCCTGATGTCCCAACCTGGCCCCCCACCTTCTCTCCTTCCACATACAGGTCTGCCCAGGGAAATGCATCCTTTCCCTGTGGCATTTCCACATAAGGAACTTGCTGTCCTCTCTGACAGCATAGCTTGGGGTGAACCAGATTTGGGAACCAGGGCCCCCGACGGCCACTCAGGCTATCAACTGCTTTTGCTATTATAAACCATCCTGCCCTCGGTGGCCCTGAGGATGCACAGTGTTGTTTGAATGAGGAAATCCTGGCACATGGGTCAGCTGGGCCTTGGGAGCTAGGGTCCAGTCTTTCCCAGGGAACAGGAGGAGCTAGTGGGATGGACAGTTGCGGACATGAGAGGAGGCTGGCTCTGGGCTGTATGTGTGTGTGGGGGGGAGGGGTGGCAGCCTTTCTGCTGGTGCAGGGCTGCAGCAGAACCAGGTTAGGGCTGTCAGACACTCACTTAGGAGGATTTCCTAGAACAGCCTGTCCTGGATGGAAATAGCTTGGTGTGGACCCGCCCCTCCTGAGCTTCCTGAGATGGGGCCTGTGGGAGCCAGGGCAGGGCATGGGAGGGAGAGCCCAGTGGGTGCTGTAAGAATAACCATTTGTGCTCCTGGGCAGGCTCTAGAGGGCCCTGAGCGTGCACCCCCACATTGGGGCATCCCCCATTTGTTCAGCAAACAGGCCTATAATGCCCCCATTTGAGCTACCACCGTCAGTTAACACATCCTCCATCTAAGCTCCTGCTTCTCCTTTTAACCTGTAATATCCCCCTCATCTGAGCAGCCGTCTTTCTCTCGGCACACACAGCTGCAAGTCCCCATCCCAGCATCCTGTTTGCCCTCATCAAAGATGTACACGTGCTGGTCTGTCCCACTGAAGCACATAGTCTTCAAAGAACAAGCAGGACTGTATAGCTCCCATCTGAGCATCCGTTCGTAGAACAAACAAGGCCATCCCCCACTGGAATGCCAGCTCCACTGTGCGTTATTCAAGTGTGACTAAGGGAAGCAGGTTGAGGGACAAGCCACAGGCTGTGGGAGCGGTCAGTCTAGCTGACCGCTTGGTCTCCAGGGCCTCAGGGCCTCCAGAACACAGGGTGGTCAACAAGAGTATGTGGTGAATGGAGTGCTTAGTCTGCTGAGACCAGCCGTCATTCAGTGAACATTTACTACGTAGTAAGGCTCCCTCCCTTGGCACTGTGGACACTGGGGATGACCACAGATGTCCCCAGACATTGCCCAGTACCCCCTTGGGGCAGAGTCATCCTGGGTGAGGACCCTTTGTGAGGTCTCGTGCAGAGCACTCGGAGCCTGCTCTCACATCATCCTCTCAACTACCCCATGCAAGGCTTACAGGAGTCACCCCTGTTTCACAGATGTGGTGATTAAGGTCTGATGGGAGAAGTCACCTGCCCAAGGCCAGGGAGTCAACAAGCAGTGGAGCTGGGATTCAAACCCAACTCTGTAACTCCACAGGCCATGTTCCACCACTCAGGGGGCAGAGGAGAGGGCCAGGGAGCCGGGAATGGGGGGTGGGATGGGGGTTTCTTGCTTCACCCCCATAATAACCACTTATGTGAAGGGCCTAAGTCCCCAGAAGGGCCACAGAAGCAGCAAAAACAAAGCACCCTGGGAGCTGAGCAGAGAGTGCCCTCTTTCTGCCCCATTTGTATGAGTAACCAGGGAAGGCCTCAGGAGGGAGGTGGCCAGGAGGAGAAAGGGCACTTCTGGATGGGGCAATGGCCTGGAAGCTGGCTCATGGGGCCTGAAAGATGAGGCTGCATGGGTCTTGCCTGGGTGGAGTTGGCATGATCTCTTCTAGACCGCTAACCCTCTCAAGCAAGAGTATGGCTGCTGGAGTTGGGGGTTAGCTGAACACTGCTTTTGGCAGCCACAATAGAAGAAGGGAGAGAGTGCTCCAATCAGCTTAATCCCCTTAATGAGCAGCTAATTGTGGGCTGTCTAGACAGGAAGCTGGAGGAAGCCAGGAGGAGGAGAAACAGGAGGAGGGGAAAAAAAGGAGGAGGGGGAAAGAGGACATAGGAATCCATTTCTCCTACTAGGCTGTGAGCACCTGCAGGGCAGGGACAAGCATACAGCAGGGTTTTTACTGAGGTTCCCATAGGAGGGAGTGACTTTGCCATCACTGGAGACAACCAATGGAAGCTGGAGGGGGGTAGACCCCCCTGTGACACGCCCTTCCAGCTCCCTAATTCCCCATCACACACCCAAAGCTGGTACAGGTTTCCTCCTTGTTCCTTCATTGGTGCCACTCCATTCTCAGGGCAGGAAGGTCAGACCAAGCCATAGTAATGCGCTCTAACATCTCCTTACTTTTAAATCTTTTTCTTTTTTGAGCTTCCTGAATTGAAAGCTAGGTTCTTTATTTCCGACCTTGCTCTTTTCCTAATCAATACTTAAGGCTATAATTTTACCTCTCAGGGCTGCTATGGCTACATCACAGAGGCTGTATTTCAGGTTTAAATAGTATATATTTTATATGCAGAAAGTCTCTTCAATCACAAGAGTTAATGAGAAGGGCTTTTGAGTTCCCAATCCGTAAATGACAAGGCATAAGTCTTCCAATATCTGCTCTACCCTTCTTCTTTAGTAACAGAACGCTTAAATTTTAGATGGGCACATAATTGACCAGAATAAGACTCTAGTCCCCAGTGTCCCTTGTAGCAGAGGGTGGCCACATGATTCAGGGACTGAGATAAGCAGAGGTGGCAAGTGCATCTTCTGAGAGTTATTTTTAAAGGGGGACGACATGCCAGGTCTTGACCCTCCTTCTTTCCCCATGGTTGGAATGCAGACATGATGGCTGGAGCTCCAGCAATTGTCTTGGACCATTAGGTGGAAATGAAAACCTCACTGAGTAGAGTATAAAGCAGGAGCTCCCTTACATCACACTTGCCAGGGCTCCTGATGGCTGGACATTTCTTGCAGGAGAAATGCATTGTCCATTTGAGTTTCTGTTTTTCACAATCAAACTTCAAGCTTACTGAATACAGGGTCTTTATAAAGACAAACCTGACAGAAACAGGGAACCCACAGAGACAGGCCCATTGAGACACTTTGACCCATAAATTGGAGTCTAATAAACAGAGAAAGGATGTCCCAGAATAGGTAGTTGCTTTGGGAGCCCACACCGTGGAAGGAGGACCCTTGAGACCTCAAAAGTAACAACAAGAAGTGTTACAAATCAATTCAGAGAGATGGGAATTTTACAAAGATATGAGCAACAATAAACTCTCCTGCTTCCTGGGTACTTATCTTGCACCATACAGTTGCTCTGTGTATAACCTACCACTTCCTCCTTCCAACTTTCTGAAAGAAGAGTTATCTTATCACTCCCATTTTGGAATGAGAAAACCAAGGCTCAGATAAGTTGTTACCTGCCCAAGGTTACACAGCCCACACAATGAGTCAAGGACAGAGCTGGGATTCAAACCCAAATCTCTCTGATGCCTGAACCTGCCCTCTTCATTGTAAAGTTGCTTTTCAGGAATCCTGCAGATATGGCACTTTGTGTAAACATATCTTTATAAGAAAGCAGGCTCTACAGGTATAAAGAGGGGGAGAGAAAGGAGGAGGGGAGGAGAAAACAAATCCTAAGGTTTACTGCGTGCTTTATGTGCCAGGCGTGTATAAGGGACATCAGATGTATTAATTCACTTAAGCCCCACAACGGTCCTATAAGGTGGGTACTGCGGGTATTAACATACTTATTTCACAGATGGGCAAACTGAGGGTCAGAGAGATGGGGTCATTAGGAAGCTGTAAGGACTGGTGAACTCGAGTCTCTGTTCATAACCCTTAGGCTATCTCGTGGGGTTGAGCCCTTAATAAGGGATAAGGGATTGGATAGAGAGATGCTTCTAAAATTGCGGGGCACAGACCTGCTGATAATCTGAGAAGTAACAGGGACGCCTGCCCCAATGTAATGTGGGCCACTTTGCACACCATTTCTTTAGAGTCACAGACGCCGGAAGGCTAGAAAGAAACTTAAGGTAAAAGAGATTCTTTAGATGAAAACCGTGGTGGAGAAGCGAACTCTTTGGAGAAAGCACCTGGAGAGACGATGTGGAAACAAAGAATCCCCAGGAGCCCAGGAGCTAGAGCTCAATAGAAAAGAGACACTTCGGAACTGCTGACACTATAGAACAGAACCCCACGAGAAAGTCTGGAGAGTACCCTGTATAAGACAAAAGAGCAATAGAACAAAATCCCCCTGGAAAAGAGCGCTATGAGAAAAAGACGGGGCTCCTACAGAACTGAAATGACACGGGGGAAGACCCCATGGAGATGGGAATCTCATAAATATAGAAACGTCACGGAGGACCCCAGTGAGAACTGATCCTAATACCTCTGGACCTCTAGATAAGGTCTATGGCAGACCCCACAGGAAGAAGTACCCTGTTGACCGGAATCGCTACAGTCAGTCCTATAAATCAGGAACCTCACAGAGATTTGCCCCTGACGGGAAGAAGGCAGGAAAGTCAGGGGAGGGAGAGAATCCACCCTCCCCCGCCTGAGCGGAACTCAAAAGCTGCGAAAACTTGAGCCGGGACTTTACTTTCAACCGCACACAAGCGCGTGCCTACAATTCCCAGGAGGCCTCACAGACCCAGGCCTGCTTCCCACTCGGTGGAGCGCACGCAGTGCCTGCCGGAACACGTAGTCCTGGCCGCGTAACCCCGACCGGAAGACCAGCTCCACCCCCACCACCAGCCCCACCTCCTTCCATGTCTTCCGTCCAGTTTCGGCTGCTACTCGTGGGAGAGCTGGGCGACGTATAATAATCGCCTCCAGGGCTCGTGTCCACGTCTTCCTCCATCGAGCCCGATTTGTGCCGCTTGCTCCTGAGGGGCGAGGGAAGAAGAGCGTAGGCCAGTTACCACGGAGACGCGGGCGGAGGCGGTGGGCTCTGGAAACTTTCAACCCTTAGAGGGCGGGGCCAGAAGGGTGCTCTCGCGAGACATCATGGGAACCGTAGACTTTCAGCCAGTTCTGTAAACACCTGTTTCAACCTGCCGATTGCTTGGATTGAACACCTGGGGCCAGAGGCCGGGAGGGACCCAGCTGAGAGCACACAGCAAGCTAGCAGAGTGCTGACTAAAGCCCTGAGGCCTGGCCGGTCACTTGGCCTACTGTAATCCTCAGAACAACGGGTAGGATTATGATCCCGGTTTACAGATGAGGAAACAGAGGCAAACAAGATGTGACCAGCTCTTGATTACACAGCACATGCCTGCAAAACCTGGTGTCTTCATTCCCATGGAGTCTCAAGGGTTGGGCCTGCAGGACTCAAGCCCAGAGTGGGAAGTCAGGGCTGGGGAAATAGGCACTTGGGACTTGGTTTTGAAGGATGAGTACGTGTTTCCTAAGTGGACCCTGAAAACAAGCGTTCCAGGGAGAGGAATCAATCAGCTGAGGCCAGGTGACGGTAGGCAAGGGGTCATGAAATGCCCCAGGATGAGGATCCAGGCACGTACCCACTGGAGGAAGTGCTGGGTAGCGTTCTTCTCATGCCGGTGCTGGCTGGATTCAGGTCATATGCCAGGTGGCCCTGCAGTTCCCCCAGGGAGAAGTTGGGTCCTGTTCCAGTCACCACTGGTGCTGCAGAGGGTGACAGAGAGAATGAGGAAGGGAGCAGAGTCCAGGGCTGCAATTTGCCCTGGAGGGGTGGGGAGAGCCTGGTTCCTAATTTGGCCAAAACTGGTTTTATTCAATGGATCAAAAGACCAAGGCCATCACGAGAGGCCAAGGTCGTGCTGTGAGGCAGAGACATAGCAAGAGGTGGAGCCCAAGTTTTCCAGCACATCAGAGGCTGATCTGGACAAGAAAACAATGGTCAGGGTTAAGCAGAACTCCCTGGGATGGGATTCAAAAGGGGGTGTCTGAGGAAGTGGGGTGAGTATCTAATAGGTTCATAGGGAAGGCAAGGGGAAAGGAAGCAAAATGGAGGGTTGGAGCCTTCTGGGGTTCCCTCCTGGGACAGGGGTGGGGGAAGGTCCAGGAAGGAGGGATGCTGGGAAGGTTTTTCAGACCCTCCACCCAGCATCTGGAGTCTATTTCCTGGGGAGGAGCATGTCACCCTGACCCTGGGCTCTGAGAAGGGCCTGGATACTGCCCTTCCTAGAAACCTTAGCTTGACGACAGGGTGGCTGGAGAGAACAAGGGGTCGAAATGCATCCTCCTCCCTGAGCCCTTCCCCTGTCCTTGAGATCCTTTCCCTCTTGGAGCCTCCATCCTGAAGCCCCTTCTACTCTCTAACACCCCTCCCCCAAACAAGCCCCTTCCCTCTCAAGGTGTGTGGGGGCACTCACTCCTTGACACTTGGATGAGCTCGGTGACACTGAACACGCCAGAGGTGATGAAGCTCTCCTGGAAGTCGGTTGTGTCTGGAACAGGGAGAGAATGGGCATCAGTGGGTTGGTTTCCCTCCTTGACACCCCGGCAGTACCAAGACTTGGGGGGCTGGACCCAGCCTAGGCAGTCACCCCCTCCACCCTTGCAGTTGGGGCTATCAAGCTAAGCCCTTCCGCTCAGATGGGGAGTCCCTCTGCCCTTACACAGCTGAAGCAGATGTTCTTTTCTTAATATCTGCAGCCAGTCTCCCCTTCTCCGGGGAGGCCTCAGGTGGGCCCCGTTTCCAGCTTTACCTTCATTTGGGGCTTCCTAAGCTGCAGCAGGCTGGAAGCAGAGGCCAGATCCTGGTTCATCCACTTGGTGGTGATCCTGGGCAAATCCCCTCCCCTCCATGCTCCCTAACTTTGAAAATGGGGACGTATGCCCTGTTGTCTGAGCAGTTGTGAGATAGGAACCAAAACACCTAGGAGGGGCAGGTTTGCTTTCCTTGTATCAGTCATCACCCAAGGCAATGCTGCCATTTAGTATCCTTCTTCCAGACTGGGAACTTCACGAAGGCAGGGATGTCTCTGCCTAGGCCATGCCTTATTCCCAGTGCCTAGACCAGAGCCTGGAAAAAAGGCTCAGAACCACAGGCTGAAGGGAGGGTTCACAGGTACCAATTAAAATCCTGGGTCCCCAGAACCACTCCCACCTAAGGTCAAAGAAAGAAGGACTCTCCTCTCTGGGGATGGTTTGTATACAAATGGTTCACAGCAGCATGATTCATGAAAGCCCAAACTGGAAACAACCCAGTGTGCACTGATGGATGAATAGATAAATCCAATGTGGTCTACCCAGGCAGTGGAATATTTTTCAGCCATGGAAGGAGTGAAGCACTGACTCGCTACAACATGGGTGAAACTTGAACACATGATGCTCAGTGAGAGACACCAGATACAAAAGGCCACATAGGATGTAATTACATTTATGTGAAATGTCCAGAACAGGCAAATCCAGAGCCAAAGAGTCAGTTCATGGTTGCCAGGGGCTGAGGGAAGGGATGGGGAGTGACTGCTAAGGGGGAATGAGGTTTCTTTTGGAGTGATGGAATGTTCTGGAACTACATAGTGGTGATGGTCACACAACATTGTGGATGTACTTAATGCCATTGAATTTTAAATTTTAATATGGTTAAAGTGATAGAATTTCTTATGTGTATTTTATCACAATACAAAAAATTAAAATAAAACTTAAATATCACTAACTCCAACAAGAGATGTGCCAGGCAGGGGTAAGGCAGGCAGGGCTGGGGGAGCCTACTGGGAAGGGACATATCTTGTACAAAGAGCTCAGAGAAAGCCTCCCTGAAAGGGCAACGTTTTACCAAGACCTCAGGGTACCACCAGTGGATAGCAGGAATACGTGAGTTAAAATTTGTTAAGTGTCAAGGACAGCATGTGGCACGGGGTAATGGCCCTGTGAGTGTTGGCTACTCTGGTTAGGATGATCATAAATGTGATATTTCGCCACCTCCCTGGGGGCCACAAAGTTCCTGGTGGCAAAAATGGCCTGTGTAAAGCCCCTGGGATTGGAACACACTTGGCAAGCTGGAGGCCAACAGGGCTGGAGTGGAAGAAGCTTCTAAATCCTTTCCATTCTTCAGAGCTCTGCTCTCAGCTCTGCTTCAGGGAAAGTGGTCAGGAGAGAGGTGGGAACGCAGGCAGGAATCTCAAGGCTTGGGCGGTAGTGTGTGCTGGGAGCAGTTCTTATGCCCCACAGGGGGCAGCACTGGCTGCAGGGAGCTCACCATGATGCTCACTTCTCCAGCTGCAGGACACCCTGGACAGTCCAGGAACCCCAGTCTTCCTGGTTACAAGCTTTGTGCTCACCACTTATTGAGCATTTACTGTCTCCCCAGGCTCATGCTGGGAGACTCAGGGCCACAACGTCCCAGGGAGGACAGGGCGGTGGACCCCTAGTATCCAGAGCAAGTGGCCATGGCTGCTTCCTGCTGACCCAACTGGCCAGCTGGTGTCAGCACACCCCTCTGCCCTCCCCACCGCCGGTGTTTCCTGTTTGTGCAGCACTCGCCCAGCTCCATCTCCAGGGGACTCCCTGGCGGGGCAGGGAGGAAGTGATTTCCTCCACCAGACACTGGAGCTCCCCAAGGGACCAGGCCAACCCTGTGCAGCTGTCCCCCCCTGCCCCCTGCCTTCCTTGAACATCTGGCTTAAAGGGAGGAAGCCAAGGAGGACTCTGGTCATAGATGACCAGTGAGGAGTGGCCTAAGGGCCTGTGAACCTCCTGGAACCAGCCAGGCCTCCCTGGGCATGGCTGTGACAGTCCATCCAACAGGATGCCCTCACACACTAGCTGTTCCTTCCTCCCTTCCTCCTTTCCTTCCTTTCCAGTTCTCCTTTCTTGTCCCTGATGTACCACCTCTCTAGTTTCTCTTTTTCTCTCAGCTTCATGCTTCCCTTCCTTCTTTCTCTCTACAAATATTTATTGAGCACCTATTGTGCACTAGGTCCTATTCTAGTCACTGAGAACACAATAGTAATCAAAATACACAAAAACCTCTGCCTTTAAGGAGGATATGTTCCATTAGAGGAGATAAGCAAACACATATGCAATCACTAACTTTCTCTGAAGGAAATATAAAACAGAAGGTAGTGATCCATCCAGAGTGGCTGAGGCTGCTTGAGCTGAGTGGCTCAGGGAAGATCTCTCTGAGAGGGGTGCAACTGAGCTGAGACCTGGGAGATCTGGAGAGAGAGACAGCAGATGGCTGTGCAGGCAGAGGTCACAGCACATGCAAAGGTCCCGAATCAGAACCATGCCTGGCCTGTTGGAGGAACAAGGAGGAGCCCATTGTAGCTGGAGCAGAGTGAGTGAGGGGGAGAGAAGGGGAGAGCAGGGAGGACAGGGTGGGGGACAGGTTGTGCAGGGCCTTGTGGGAAGGACTTGGGCTCACCCCCCACCTGAAGGCGGGAGCTCTTGGCGGACTGTGGGCGGGAGAGTGGTGGGACCTACCTCAGGTGTTCACAGGTGCCCCCTGGTCACTTTAAGGAGGACTGACTGTAGGGTTCAGATAGGGGTGAAGGCAGGGAAGAAGCAGCTTCCAAATCCTCCCCATTCTTTGGGGCTCTGCTCCCAGCCCTTGCTTCATGCAAATTCTCCCACTTTCCACCTCCCAAAATAGAACAGACTTGTCCTACTTATTGTTAAATGTCCCATGGGACTGCAGGGCTCTCTAGAGGGCATTGCTTGTGGGGTGAGTACCTTCGACCTGTCTGAGCCTCAGTTTCCTCATCGGCAAAATGGGACACAGCAGCTACCCCATAGCATAGCTGTGAGAACGAACCACTCATGTGTGCGAGGCACACGCACAAAGCCACAGCACACGATGGGGGTGCTCAGGCAATGATTTCCCAAGAAAAGATGGGGACAGGGCCTTGCCCTCTACACCTCACATCCCCCAGACTCACCCAGCGTGATGGGCTTGCTGTCCTCCTGGTCGGAGCCCATCCCGGCCCGGGGACTGCCGCTCTGCTCCACGTCTGCAAAGAGAGGAAGGAGTTGGTAACACAGCATGTCAAGCTCTGGGGTCTCTGCTTGGTGCCATCCCTTGGCTGCTACCCTAGAAGGTCATGGATGTCTGGCCAGGCACCTGCAGACATCAGCACAGGCACCAAGGGCTCACATGTACCTGTGAAATAGGGTAGCTCATTTAATCCTGCTTTAGCCCTAGGAGGTAGAAGCTATCATGCCCATCTTACAGATGGGGAAACTGAGGGCCAGAGTGATGAGTCCTTGAGCCCTTGGACCCTCTCCCTTCGGCCTCTGCCCTTGAAGTCCTGAGAACTCAGCCCTTGGTCTTGGGGTCCCATTCAGGGCCTCCAGAAAAGGGGCCAAGGGGTGTCCCTCTATAGCTGCAATTCCCACCCACCCACCCACCTGGCTTGAGGGCTCCCTTCTGCCCCAGCACCATCCATCCATCTAATCTAAAAATAATCAGGCTCCTTGGCAGGTGATTGTAGCAGACAGACGCTGAGCTCAGCTTTTATTGGCTCCAGGGGCCTGGATGGAGAGTGATCACGCCAGTTCCCTCTGCAGCCCCCACATCCACCCAGGACCAGGCTGAGGGGGCACTTGGCCAAGCCCAGCCAGATGGAACCCAGGACCCACACATTTTGTCTCTCAGATCAAACAGAAAGGTGGTGAAAATCACCATCAAATACCAGAGGAGAGAATCGTACCCCCACACTGACCATGCCATACCCCAGAGCCTAAAGTAATCGCTGTGTGACCTTAGGCAAGTCACTTAACTGTTCTGAGTTGCAGTTTTCTCTTCTTTCAAATGGGTGTGAGCAACACCCAGGCTCGAGGGGGTTGCCAGGAAGTGTCAAGGAGATAATGCATATGAAGTGCTTGGGCATACACATGGTAATATACATCACATTATTATTATTATTGTTATTTTTAACTCCCAAGATGACCACAGATGTAGCACTTCACTGTTCCCATTTCATATGTTCCCCTAAATCCTTAAGATAGCCACAAACTAGCACTATTATTGTATCCATTTTATAAGCAAGGAAAACAAGATTAGAATGATGAAAAGGTCCCCACTCCATGCCACTTGTGCTATGAGGGTCACAGTTGAACCTTGAACAACGTGGAGGTTAGAAGTGCTGTTAAAAATCCTCCAAAAACTGAATAGTCTACTGTTGACTACTGATAACATACACAGTCTAACACATATTTCGTATGTTATATGTATTCTATACTGTATTCTTACAATAAAGTAAGCTAGAGAAAAGGAAAGGTTATTCAAAAAGCATAAGGAAGAGAAAATATGTTTACAGTATTTACTGAAAAAAATCTGTGTATTAGTGGATCTGTGCTGTTCAAACCCATGTTGTTCAAGGGTCAACTGTATTTCGTTCATTTGTCTGGGCAGGCAGCCAGACAACCAGCACTGCGCATGCGTGAGCTATCTGGCTTCTGGGATCAGATGCCTGAGTTCCCATCGTCTGGGAGTCTCAAAGGAGGTGTGGTTGTGGGGAGGTCACTTCCCCTCTGGGGCCTCAGTTCCCTCAGTGTTGTCATGGAGATAATAATAATGATGCTACTTCCTAAAACAGTCACGAGCCCTCACTGTTTGCCTGGCACGGTGCTAGTGGCTTTGCACACATTGTGTGTTGCACACCTACCTACTGGCTGCTAAGAGTGAGGGTACCATAAACAGCACAGGAGTAGGGCCTGTGCAAGACCCTGTGCCTCAGTTTCCCATCCAGGAGTGGGATGGGGGCAGCCCCTTCCTGACTTGGCTTTGCAGCCCCAGTCGTGGCCGACTGGGCTGGACATGACTGGGCAACAACCGAGGGGAGTGTGCCCGGCTCGGCCCTGAGCCCTGTGACTACTCCAAGGTTGGGCAGCCAGCAGCCCCTCAGAGCTGGCCAGTCCCGCTTGGATGGCCCCACAGCTGGGCACGGTGGCCAGTCTGTTGGGAAGTGCCCAGCCCAGGCAATCATCTGTTGGGCTCCGGGCCTCGGGCACAGGACCCTCTTCTGGAACTGGTGCCTACATGGACTAAGCAGGCAGGAGTGCCTGGCTGGTACTGGGGAAGAGGAGATGTTCTGGGAGCACTGCCTCTGTGCTTGTGGCTCTGGAACCAGGCAGACATGGCCAAGGGCCTCAGATGCAATGCCTCATTTCTCTCTCTGCCTCTCTCTCTTCATCTGTGAAATGGGCACAGCACCTCTCCAGAAGGCTGCTCATCGGGGAAAAGGTGGTAATGCATGCAATAAAGTGCCTGAAACAAAGGCTGGTGTGCAGTAAGTACCTCACCAACTGGAGGAGGGACCTTATTACTGTTGTTTGTGCCTTGGTTGCTTTGTATCCATTAAAAGCAACTGCACTAGGCTATGGCTGGTTCTAGCTGAAGTCCTTTTCTCATTGTTTATTCACTGTGTCCTCAGGCCGGCCACAACTGCCTCTCTGAGCCTTAGTTTCCTTATCTATAAAATGGGAAGATAATAAATCCTACCTCCCAGGGTTTGTTGAGTCTCCTAGTTAGCTAATATTGAGTGTAAAGAGTTGCCACCAAAGTGACAATCAATACATGGTAAGTTTGGGGACAGATTATAAACGATATTGTGTTTTTAATTTAATTTGTTTATAATTGTTCACTGCTAGCATTTAGAAATGTGATTGGTTTTGTGTATTAAACTTGTATTTTGCAATCTGGACTTCTTACTTCTTAGTTCTAAGAGCTTTTTGGTGGTTTTTTTTTTTTTTAGCTTCCCTGGAATTTTTTATGTAGACCATCATGTCCTTTGCGATTAAAATGGGAACAGTTTTATTTCTTCTTTTCCAATCTGTACACCTCTCATTTCCTTTTCTTGCCTTATTGTACTGGCTAGGATTTCGAGAGCAATGTTAAAGAGAAGTGAAGGGAGCACATGTCCTTGCCTTGCTTCTGATCTTAGGGAACTCATTCAATCTGTCACTACTAAGTATGACAGCTGTGAGTTTCTATAGATTCCTTTATTGGGTTGAAGAAAATCTCTTCCTTTTCCATAGTCCTAGGAAATATTTTTTAATTTAAATAAGCATGGTTGCTAAATAATATGATGCTGTACTTATATGCCATCTCATTAAATTTTTAAAATTTCATTTCATTTTTCACTAAGGAATTATTTTATTGTACTTGTTCCATTGCCATTTATCCCCCTTATACCCTTTCCACCTCCACCCCCCACCTCATTTGAACTTTTTAAAATTTACTTTTTAGACTGTGGTTCAATATATAACATAACATTTACTGTCTAACCATTTCTAAGTACACAGCTCAGTGGCATTGCATACATTCACAGGCTTTGTGCAAACCATTCCCACCATCCATCTCCAGAACTTTCTCTTTTTCCCAAACTGAAACTCTGCCCCCATTAAACACTAACTCCCCAACCCCCTCCCTTAGCCCTTGGCACCCACCATCTACCTTCTGTCTCTATGGATCTGACTCCTCTAGGGACCTCCTATGAATGGGATCACACAGTATCTGTCTTTCCGTAACTGGCTTATTTCACTGAGCATCATGTCCTCAGGCCCATCTATGTTGTAGCCTGTATCAGAATTCCCTTCTTTTTTATTATGCCATCTTATTTTTAATCATCTCTAAAATTTCAATATTTCTCATCCACCTGCTGACCACTTGCCTGTCATTTGGCTCCTGAAAACTCCCCAGCTTCTAGAGCTGTCTAGTATGGGAGCCACTAGCCACATGCCACTTTGCATTTAAGTGAGCTGAATTGGAATTAAATTAAATTTTCAGGACATCAGTTGCACTGGTCACCTTTCAATAATAGCCATATATGGACAGTACTCAACACTGCGATCATCACTGAAAGTTCTACTGGAATTCTCTGGGTGTTCCGTGAAAAATAAGGAAAAAATGGCACTGCTAATTCCTCCTCCCATGTACTCAGACATCCAATCCTATAATGGATCTTCCTTCAGCCTAAAGAGATGTGCCCACAGTAGATAACGTCTAAAGGCCGGCTAGTGTCCAATGCCTCAAGATGTCCCAGCCTCCAAGTGCGCAACTTTCAGTTGCTGAGTTCTCACTGTGTTAAGAGCTTCATGGCATCATCTGATTAAATCCACCCAGCTGATGACATTGGTAAACTAAGACCCAGCTCAGAGAGTCTACTTCCCAAAGCTGATGTCAATTAGAAGTTGTCTGCCTAGCACAGAGGTTCTTAACTGGGATGATTCTACCCCCCAGGATGATGTCTGAGGACATCTGTGCTTGTCTCACTGGGGATAGCCCTGGCATCAAGTGGGCAGGGGTCAGGGTTGCTTTACAACACCCCAGTGTCCAGGATGGCCCCCTGCCAAGAATGACCTGGCCCAAATTTCAGCAGTGGGGGCAAAAATTGGTTCTTGGCAGGGTGATAAAGGGGCTAAAGAATTTTGCTCTTTTTATGAATAAAACAATATATAGATACACAGTATAGAAATAGGTATATAATATACCAGTGATATTAAAATTTTATGGGGTGAAGTGATTAGGGAAAAAATGTCTAAAAAGGCTCTTTATGGGGAGGCAATAATAATATAAAAAAAGGTTATGTACATTTTTAAAGGGTTGCAAAAAGAAGAAAAGAATATGTGACAGAAACTGTGTGACCTTCCTGGTCTAAAATACTGTATTCTCTATGTGACCCTTTACTGTGTGTTCTTAGGCAAGTTCTTCAATGTTTATGAGCCTCCGTTTCCTCATCCATAAATTGGAGCTCAACTCTACTACCAATTACTTCTCTCCTTTGATCACTCAGTGCCTCCTGGGTGCCAAATGCTTGGAGGACACAGCAATGACCAAGATGGACGAAAATCCCTGCCCTCCTGGTACTGACCTCCTAATGGGGGGAACAACAGGTGACGAACAATCATGTTAACTAGGAGGATAATTCCAGGCCTTGCCAAGTGCAAAGGAGGTCACACAACCCTGAGATGCAAATGGCAGCCCCTGGTGCATGAGAGGCTGAGGCTGGCTCCTGGGAAAGTTGACAAGGTCACTCCTTTTCAGATGGTACCAATAGTTAACACTTAGTGAGTCATTCCTTTGACTATGTGAGGCTGCAAGTTTCGCCTCCATTGACTCATTTAATCTTCAAAACTCCCCCAGGACAGACATGTGATTATCATGTCCATTTTTCAGATGAGGAAACTGATGCACCCTGCAGCAGTCCTTGATTGAGACTGACAATCCTGGTTTACCCAGAGAGGGTAAGTAAGTTATCCATGGCCACACAACAAAAACAAACAAACAAACAAACAAACAAAAAAACCAGATATATAGACCTGGTTCTATCTGCTCATCTCTTAAAAACATAAAAATGAACATTGTATTGAACTTTAACATTGCTTGTTTGTGAGTCTTCTCCTGACCTTGTCGAACCTCATCCCCACCCCAAATCCGTTTTCTGCAGTCCAGCTTGTTCAGTTTCGCTCCTGGGGCTGCTCAGAATGTATTCTCAACAATATGAGGAAAATGTGGATGGACACACTGTAAAAACTAAAGCAGGACTGTGGAAGCTGGTCAACCAAAGTTCATGCTGTTAGCAGTTGAGCTGGAGAATCCCTATGGGGGAGCCCAGAGATGTGAATAAACATTACCTGAGCACGGGGTTCTATGGTCGAAAGGCATGTGTGGGACTTTCAGAGCCTGTAAAATGCACTGGGATGTTGAAGAAGAGGCAGCAAGTCCCAAATTCATCTGAACTTGGGCATCTTCTTAAAGCTACAGCCGTGCCCCCAAACCTGGGGTTGAGTCCCAGCTCTGGCACAGCCTGCCTGCCGTGGGGCCTTGGACTACTCATGTCTCTCTCCTTCTGAGCCTTGGTTTTCCACATCTGTAAAGTGGGCATTCTCAATTGTTTCCTGTCTTTATGGGTTTGAGGTTTTTAGAGCTCAGGGAAGGGAAGGGCCAATCAAAGAGAAGGGGATAAAAACTGTTTTGCTGAGAGCATTTTGCCAAACTCATAAGTTAAATGAACTTTGTCTCTCCTCTGCCCACAACCTTTCAGGGCTCCCACCTCCCTCAGGGTAAGAGCCCAGGTTCTCCCTGTGGCCCACAGGCCCTATATGACCTGCCCCATCCCAACCTGCCCTCGCCTCTTTCCTCTCTCCCCCTCGCACACTCTGCTCCAGTCACACAGGCCTCCTCGCTGTCCTTCACATGCCTGCCACAGTCCTCCCTGAGGACGTTTGCATGAGCTGTTCCCTGTGTGAAACACTGTTCCCTCATTATCTACATGGTTCACACTCTCCCCTCATTCTGGGACCTTCTTCAAAGATCTCCTCAGAGACACACAAGGCCCTTTGGCACCACACATGAAGCATAGCTAACCACATTCATGCTAGTATAAGTGAGAGTCTAGTCCTCAACAGCAGCTGTATTTCAAGTGACCAAGGACCTCGTTTGGCTGGGGACCAGTTCTCTCTGCTTCCCAGGTCCATGGGGTGTTCATGTGCAGCTGGAATGTCACCACCCCTTGTAGCCTTTTGCTCAAACAAACACATGATCATGGAGACAATAGAAATGTAACCTGGATCCCATTGACAAGAGTGTACAAACTGTTCTTTCCTGTCCGTGGCCATGAGCCCAAATTTGGCCTGTCCCAGTCCATGACAAAAGTGCTGTGGTGGCCTCCAGTGCTGTCCTTCCTGCCCTGGGGCACCCACCCCCTTTGCACCTGACAACTCCTTTCATCCTGGTGGCTAAAACGTCTACGGTTCAAAACCGGGAGATCAGCGTGTCACCCGGCACTCATGTCACAGATGTTTACTGATGACCTACTACTTGCCGGGCATTGGGGAAATGGCAGAGAGCCAAGGGAGGAGAGACAGACAGGAAAAGAACAAACAGAAGAAGGCTGAGATAATTTCATGTGGTTCTACAGAAGCAATAAAACTGGGTGAGGGGACAGAGAGTGGTTCTGGGTGAGACTTTCAAAAAAGAAGTCAGGCAAAACCTCTCCAAGGAGGTGACATTAGCATTGAGGACTTAGGAATGGAAAGGAGCCGGCCATGGGGAGAGCTGGGGCAGATGGCGCAGCAAGTGCAAAGGTCCTGGGGCAGGAATAAACATGAGATGTTTGAACAGCCAGACCATGTGGCTCAAACATGGTAAGCAAAGGGGATCAAAGGGGAGAGAAGTTGGACCACTCAGGGCCACATGGGCTTCCGTGAGAAGCTTGGGTGTTACTCTCAAGCAAGATGACTCAATCCATGTTACATTTTAAAATGTTTGGCCATGAAGATGTGGACAAAGTGGAACCCTCATGTGCCATTGATAGTAATGCAAAATGGTGCAGCCACTGTGGAAGACAGCTTGGAGGTTACTCAGAAAGTTAAACATAAAATTTCTCTATGACTCAACTCCTGTGTACATACTCCAAAGAATTGAAGTCAGGGACTGAAACAGATATCTCCACATTTGTGCTCATAGCAGCATATTCACAACAGCCAAAAGATGGAAACAACCCAAGCATCCGTCGATGGATGAATGGGCAAACACAATGTGGTTCATCCAGACAATGGAATATGGTTCAGCCTTAAAAAATAAGGACATTGTGACACCTGCTACAATGTGGATGGACCTTGAGGACATTAGGCTCAGTGGCATGAGCCAGACACAAAAGGGTGACTATAGTATGACTCCACTTCTATGAAGTCCTTAGAAGAGCCATATCCACAGAGACAGAAAGCAGATGTAGGTGCCAGGGGCTAGGGGTTGGGGATGGGGAGTTAGTGTTTAATGGAGACAGTGTCAATTTGGGAAGATGAGAAAGCTCTAAGGACGTATGATGGGGATGGTAGCACAACAATGTGAATGTACTTAATGTCACTGAACTGTACACTTGCAAGTGGTTAAGCTGGTGAATTTTATGTTATATATATTTTACCAAAATATACACATACATACACAGTCTCTGACTGTTGAGTGAATTCTGCACTCTTGGGTGCTGGGAGCGCAGGGAGGAGGCGTGGGCAGGTGTCCCAGCTGGCATAACAGCCTGGCCCAGGGTGATGGCCTGAGGATGGACTGAGGGGTCATATTTATTTAATCTTTGGGATGTAGGAAGGACAGGACTTGCTGAAACCATAATTACACTTATTTAAAACCTGGCAGGATATGGGAGAGCCTAGCATTCCCATCGGCTGCCACGGTGAGCTCACCTGGTTTATTTTCCAACTTTTGTGTCCTTCCAAATGTAGCTGGCTTTGCTGGGCTGCCACGTCTGCCTCCTAACACCAGCCAGCTAGAGAGAGAACCAAAGCCAGGCCCTGGAATTCCCAGCTCCCAGTGTCACCAGTCATTTTTAAACATTAGCCGGGTAAGGTTCAACTTTCTTTGTCCTGGAAGGCCCTGCTGTACACGCGACCCTGGCCTTCGTCCCCTCACCATGCTCCTCCCAGGCACGTTCCCTGCTCCTCTCCCTCTCAGGCAAACTCTAGCTGCCTTTCCCAGTCCACTTTAACATATTTTCTGGAACACCCTCCCCTAGCCCCTTGTCTAAACCTTTGTCCTAGCCACCCCCCCCCCCAATCACATTGGACTGAGTCTGGGTCTATAATTATATGAATGTCCAAACCACTCCCATGGCCCACATGGCCCTGCATGACCTGCCCCTGTCCTCTCCCTGCCCTCACTACCTCCCTCTCGCCCCTCACTCACTCTGCTCCAACACACAGGCCTCTTCACTGTTCCTACAACATGCCAGGCACAGTCCTGCCCCAGGGCCTTTGCACGTGCTGGAATACCTTTCCTGCAAATGTCTGCCTGGCTCACTCCCTCACTTATTCAGGTGTCTGCTCAAACATGGTTTATGCGTCTACAGGACCGGCACTGGATCTGAGCCTGACATTGGGGAAGTTCAGTAATTTACCTCCTCATGCTCCTCCCAAGTAATGTGACAACAGAGTCTGTGTATGTCCAGTTATGTTACAAGCTGCTTTGTGTCCCAGAGCCTCCACCCCCAACCAATTCTAGTGTCTGTGCAAAACCAAGCATAAGGGGAAACTGTGATTCTTTCATTCAACATGTATTGAGTGCCTACTGTGCACCAGGCCCTGTCCGAGGCTCTAGGGACACAGCAATGAACAAAACACAGAGTGCTGCTACATGAGGTTCACAGCCATGGGGTTCCTCCCAACCCCTGAGGAGGGCCAGGGGTTGAGCCACAGCATGAATGGCTTGAACTAGACTGAACTTGGACTTTCCTGGCAGTGTGGCAGGTGGACCAGAACCAAAGTTGCCCTGCACATCAAGGAATTTCCTGGAGACACCCCATTCTGCCCCCGGAAGCTCAACAGCTCAGGCCTCGAAGGGCAGCAAGAATAACACTGGCTGTATCCCCAGTGGTGTGTGACCTCAGCAAAAGTCCTTTCCCTCTTTGAGCCTGAACGTCTTGGCGTCTTAGTGCAAAGGCAACCCCCCCACCCCCCTGTCTGCAGCCTTTCTCCACAGTCTGTTTGGACAAATCAAAGGAAAAAAGCCAGATGCTAGACGTTCATGGCACCAGTCTGCCCCTAGGGAATGATCTGGGAAATCTGGACAAGAAGTGTTGAACCCAAGAGGCAAAAGGGCGTGGCCGAGGTGACCTCCTGGACATGGGCCTCCACCAGGGCCTCCCCCGCCTTGTCCTTCCTGACCGGCTACGTTCCTCAAGTCTGGACCACACTTTCCATCTCCCTCTCCCCTGCCTGCGGCCCCGCCTGGGCCGGAGCCAACCTGCTCGGGAGTCACTTTCAAAGAAAAGTTTCTTTTTTCTTCCCACCCCGCAGGCTCGAGCCCCCGCCTGCTCCTTGGCCTGGCTGCGGTCCCCGACGGGTGCTCATGGACAGCTCTGACCAGCGGGTCAGGGTAATGGTTATTCACAGCCCCCAGAGTCCCCAAGCGCTGGGCTTGGGCTGTGCCAACTGGCGGCACTCCGCGGGACTTGGGGTGTCTGGGGGGCTCCAAAGGAACCTTTGCAAAGGTTGTTTTGAGATGTCCGGCCTGAGAAGCCAGTGGGTAGGTCCCTGTAGGCCGCTGGGCCCACTCTGAGGCCTGCAGGCATGGACTGGTCCCATCCCGGCCACTTTTGGCGGCTTCACTACCCTATGACATCACTGCTCGGCGGCCATTTTCTCAACTCTCCTCCCCCGCGTTCCAGACGCTTCTCCTGGCCTTGGCGGCCATTTTGTGCGCGCAGGAGGAGCGGCTGGCACAGGCATGGAGCGCCAGGCCCACCCCTCTGGGGTGGGGAGAGTGGGGAGAGTGGGGGGGTCTCCCTGCATACCGCCCAACTCTCTTGCCTCCCCCTCCTCCAGCTTCCTGTGTGGCCTCTCAGGGGTTAAACACGCGTGTGCCAGCAGGGCGGGGGCCGTGCCAGGCAGCCTGGTGGCGCATCCCCGCTGCCAGCTCGGCCGCCCGGCACCCCTGCTCGGGTCTGCAGTCACTGCCACTAGGTGCAAACCAAACTCCGTGTGGCACCAAGGATGTGGAAAACAAGGTTAAAAATATCCACTCAGGCACCCTGGCCCCCACCAATGTCAAATGTGTCAACACCGCCCCCCCCCCCCCAGGAGGGGGCCTGACTTAAAATAACTCGCTGTTTACATTTGGAGCAAATTCTTGGCTTCTCCAGCAGCTAAGCCAAGGCCTCCTCCCGCCTCCCTGGCAGGCCTGCCTGGTTCAGCGGCTGCTGAGGGGGAGACGGGCAAGCCTAGGGAGGAACTCCGGGAGCCACATGTGCCCACAGGCTGAACACATATGTGCAGGCCCACAGCAGGGGGAAAGGCCAGCCCCGGAAGCCATTTGTGGCCACATGGTGGACAAAGCGGGCGGAAGCGCCAAGGAACAACCTCTGCCAAGTATGGGTGCGGGGGGGGGGGGGGGGGCTCCCGGCTTCCCCTTCCTTCTGATGTTTCTGTGGCTGTTCACTGACCCAACGGCCCAGGAGAGTTGGAACTCCAAGGCTGGCAGCCTGGTCAAGGGAGGCAGGCACCAAGGGGAGGGCTCCAGGGGTAGGGGCAGAGTCAGCCCCAAACGGTGTGGCCTCAGACAAGCCCTGCCTTCCTCTGGGCCTAGCCTTGGAGTGGGGTCAGTAGAAAGGAACCCCATCTCAGTTTTGCTTGAGGAGGCAAGGGGAACAGATACATGGTGGTCCCTCTCCATGCCTCAATTTCCCTTTCTGCAGAAAGTAGATGCTGAACTGAACACACGTAAGATGGTTGGATGCTTCATTTTACAGAGGGGAAAATTAAGGGTCAGGGGCTGAAGGGGCAGAAGGTGGACCAACTGATTGGAGCCCAGTTGTTGTGGTTCCAGTGCCCACATTTTTAACCAGCTTTCTCAAATGCAGAAAGAGGTTGAACACTAGAGGGCCCAAACCTGAAGGGAGAGGGGATAGTGGAGACCCTCCCCGCATGCCCTCTCTTTCTGGAGCCTGGCATAGTTAGTGCTCAGTAAATGCTTGCACATAGCTGGCACGCCACAGATGCTTGGAGACGAGTGTGATTATTTCAGCAGAGCCTGGCATACAGTAGGCACCCAATCATGTTCACTGAACAAATAATTGGGTTTATCCCAATATGGGCTGGCATACAATATATGCAAAATAAATGCTTGTCAGACAAAGGAATCTGAGGAACGATGTAAAAAGTGGGGGATAGTCGGAGGGAAAGACCAGGTTTAGGGGGATGAAGACGCCAACCAATGGTGACACAAGGGATTTTTCACAATCCCAGGGCAAGGTGTGAAATGTAACTTAAGGATTGACCATCTCCCGCCCCCTTGGTCCTGTGACAATCAGCAGAAATAATCTTTCGAGCCTGGCTGGTGTGGCTCAGTGGATTGCGCGCTGGCCTGCGAACCAGGGGATAGCTGGTTCAATTCCCAGTTGGGGCACATGCCTGGGTTTCAGGCCAGGTCCCTAGTTGGGGGCACGCAAGAGGCAACCACACATTGATGTTTCTCTCCCTCTCTTTTCCCTCACTTCCTCTATCTCTAAAACTAAAGTCTTTTAAAAAGAAAGAAAGAAAGAAAGAAAGAAATCATCTTTTGAGAAGCTAAACCAACTACTCCAGGTCCTGAATATCAGAGGGAAGGACTTGTGGCAGGAAGAACACAAGGAAGTAACAGGAACCTGATCTGGGGGAGGAGGACTTCCTGGAGGAGGGGACATTTTGAGTTGGGGTATTGATATATAAGTAGGAGTTTGCCAGGCACAGAATAAGCTTGTGGGGAGAGAGACTAATGTTTGAAAATAATAGTAATAATCACAACTTTCATTTATTGAGTGTTTATATACTAGGAGCTACACACAATCCCAGGGGCTATATAAGGACTTACAGAGGGGCAGATAAAGTCCTGGGGAAGTTGGTCTGAGTGCATGGAGAGAGACAGTTGCACTGCCTGCTGCCTTGCTAAATGTGTCTGAGGTCTGACAGGCTAGGCGGGTGCACAATGGTGGTATAGGAAATGTCTAAGGTGGAACAGACTGTCTAGCTCTAGCCCTTCTACTAGGCAGGTGAGGCCAGGCCTGCTTCCCAAGAGCCAGATAGAAGTCATGGTTCCCATGCCAAGGGGCTTGGTTATAGGAGGAGCCCAGTTAACCTGGAAGCCCCCAAGAATCTGCTTTCTCTTCCTCTGCCAATGCCAAAGGAAACTGGGGGTGGCCTCCCTTACATATCTCCCCAGTACCCAAGGAGAATGGCATCTAGGCAGAACTGCATGCTAGACAGGTAAGCCTTTGCAGCTTCTTCCTGGGTCTCCAATGATTCTCAACAACCCCAGCCATGTGCCCATTTCATGGATTTGGAAACTGAGGCACAATGAACAGCTTGGAGCCAGGCCATCTGTTCCAGGGGCTTCTTCTTGTTCCTGGGGTGTGAGAACCCAGTGGCAAGACTGCTCATGGCTTCCTTTTGCCTTTGACTGGCTGTGAGACTCTAGGCCAGTCTCCAGCTCTCCCTGAGTCTCAGTTTCCTCAGCTGGCACATGGGGCTGAGAATGCAAAACATCAGTCTAGACACCTTTCTAAGCAGGAATCTGGCCTGGCACCATGGGGGTTCCGTGGTTGTGGTCCCCATTTTACAGGGTCAAAACGGGCTCAGAGAGGGAAAGTCAGTCACCCAGTGGCCCATCTCAGTGAGTATTTTGGGTTCCCGCTTGCATGCCTCCCATGCCAGGGGGCTCCCTGCTCCCAGCCTCCTGCCTTATTGCTGCTAATCACTGAATTGACACCTACTGTTTGCTAGATGCTCATTGTACCTGCTGAACAGTTACAAACTATCACTCCCACTTCACTGATGGGGAAACAGGCGCAGGGGTGGGGCAGGAGCTAGCCCAAGCTCACCTGGTAAGACTGGGAGTAAAAATGTGAATAATAGTGCCTGTGCAGGTTTAACACCCAGCTTAGGGCTGGGCAGCTGGCAGTTACCCACCAGGCCCGCCCAGAGCCCCATGGGCCGTGTGGGCACTGGAGCCACATCCCAACTTGCCCGCTAACAACGTTCTGATTCCAGGAGTGTTCCTGGGTGTGTCTGGGGTGCCGTGCCCTTGCCTTGCCCCTTCCTTCCTTGCATATTCCCAGGCAGATGCTGCTGCAGGCAGGAGACTGGGCAAAAGGCAGGAGGGCCAGTGCCAGCCTCAGGAGGAGTTGTGTGAGTGGGTGACTAACTTGCACTCTCCCACTAGGCAAAGACTGACAATCGTCACCAAATTCTCACACCTCTGGAATCTGCCTCTTCCTGGCAGGCCCCCATTATCGCTGGCCTGAATCAGTGCAAGACCTCGGCCTGGGTCTCTCAACAACCATCCTCACTCCCCACCCCCCTGCTCAGAGTCTGTCCTTTCTGCCATGGCCAGAGGGCGCCTTTGAGCACCTGAGTCAGGTCCAGTCCCTTCTCTGCCCACAGCCCTCGAGGTCACCCACTTCCCTTGGGTAAGAGCCTAGGTCCTCCCTGGCTCCATTGCCTCTTTGCCCTCACCTAACTTCCCTCCTCCTCTCACTCTGCTCCAGCCACATGGGCTTCCTCGCTCTTCCTCCAGCACGCCAAGCCGGGTCCTGCCCCAGGACATTTACACTGGCTGTGTCCTCTGCTGGAATTCCTGTCCCCTAATTCTTCACACAGCTGGTTCCTCCTCAACCCTGAAGTTTCAGCTCAAATGTCAAATCCACAGACAGACCTCCCACAAATAGCCCATCACTCTATTCTCTTGCCTTCTTTCATATTTCTCGATAGCTTTTATCATGAACTGATGTTAGTTTCTTATTCTTTGTTTATTTCTTACTCTTTGTTCATTTACCCCAGCAAACTGTGAGCCCCATGAGGGCTGGGTTTTTGTCTGTCATGTTTACTGTGGTGTCCCTAGGCCCTAGGAAAGTCCTTGGCACACAGTAAGTGCTCAATAAATATTCCTTGACAACAAAGTAGTTCTACTGACTGAGCACTGAGCATGTGTGCACAATGCCGTCCTAACTCTTTTGCGTGGTTTCACTCACGCCTCCTTCAGCAGCCCCGTGAAGTAGGCACATTTTACAGATGGGGAAACTGAGGCCCAGAGAGGGATACCACTTGCCTGAGGTCACATGGTGAGCAGAGGGCAGAGGCAAGACCCCATTATGCCCCATCACCTTTCTTCTCTGACACCCTCCACTGCTCAGAAGGGGAAACTGAGGCTCAGGGAGAGGAGAGATTAACTGAACATCAGAAGCAGACTGGGGAAAGCCACTCGACTGACTCACTGCCATTGGGAAAAATAGTGTGACAATAAAACAACATCAACGACAATAATAATAATGATGATGACAATAATGGCATCGATGAGTGCAGAGATGGCCAGGATTTATAAGGCTGTGGATTCATGCAGGGCCCTGAAGGGGAGACTCAGGGGACTCGGGTCCCTTTAAGAGCCTCCCCTTCCCCTGCTGGGCTCTGGCCCGCCTCCTTTTATGTAAGCAGGCCAGCTGCCCTTGCATAACCTGATTACATAAGAAAGCAGGGAACAGGCTTGTCCATCCAGCAGCAACCTGTCCCAGGCTGTCTGTGGGGCTGGCCTGGGGCACAGGAAAGCTGAGGCCACCCAGAATGGCCACTAGGTGCAGCTAGGGCCTGGGGGACTCCTTGACTCCCAGACACAGCATCCTCTGGGTGGGAGAAAGTGAAAGGCTTCCAGTTTGCTGGTGGACAGAGGCTATTCCCATTGTTCTGAAGGTGAAACTGAGGTCCAGAGAGGGCAAGTGAGCAGCCTGGAGCTGCACAGCTCGGAGTGGAGGGTGGAGGTGGTAGAGCTGGGGTGAAATATGGGCTGTGTGTAGCCTCAGCCCTAGCCTTAACCTCTCAGTTCCTCCCTCTTAAAACAAGGCTGCCAATAGGACCTTTCTCAGCAAGGCCTGGAGGGGGAACTCCAGGAGCCACACGTGCCACAACAGGCACTCAATAAATGAAGCCTTAAACTTGGTGCGGGGCCCTGCTCTAAAACCTTTTAATTCTATTAACTGGCTTAATCCTTGCTGGCTGAACTCATTCTACATTTGAGGAAACAGGCACAGAGAAAAGCAAAGTAACTGCCCCATCCACAGGGCAGGCGAATGCCCGCTCACACGATGCCCTGGCAGCAGGTGCTGTATAATTAACTGCACAATGGGCACAGGAGAATGCCGGCTGTGTACCAAATACTACTCTATCTGTCCCCCAAATCCCGGGGGAGGGCACAAGGACCCTCAGACACAGATAGGGAAACCAAGGCACAGAGGGGGGAAGTGATATGTCCAAGGTCAAACCCAAGCCCATGTGTGTACTGTCTTCTCCCCCAGGCAGGCCTACCCAGCTCAGGGTCCAACCCTCAGACCACATGGGGTTGGGGACATCTAGGCATGGTGCCCTCCCACCCTACCATGCACATCAGTTCTTCCATCTTTGGGAGGGGTGGGGCTTGGGTGTAGAGGCAGTCCCTCTCCTCCCCCTTCTCTCTGGATGCTGGCCCTTTAAGGCAGCAGGCTGCCAGGACTTGTCCCTGGGTGACCCCAAGGGGCGGGTGTGGTCAGGAACAAGGGGCCCATTCAGCTGCTGCTGTTGCCTCCGGGCAGCCCACAGGCTGGGGTGGGAGGCTGGGAGGAGACTGAAAAAGGCAGGGAGAGACTAGGGGTGGGCAGAGCAGAGACAGGAACTAGGAGAGAAACAGAGGCAGAAAGGGAGACAGCCAGCCTAGGATGCACTTCAGCCTCCCTCGCTCCCCCAGGTTGGGGGTTTGAGGCTCACCCAACCCCCTAGGCAAGTTGTGACCCCCACAGGAGCTCCTTGATCCAGCTGCACTCCTGGGAGGTCCGTGATGCCTTTCCAGGGGAATGTGGGCCCTCAGAGATATCAGACCTGGGTTCTAATCTTGACTTTGCCTTTCAGCTGCGACCTCAGGCCAATGGCTTTGCCTCTCTGGGACTCAATTTCCCCATCTATTAAATGCAGTTAATGATAATCCCTACCTTGGTGGAATTAAGGTAAAATGAAACAGTGCTAAGAATTCCTGACATTTCCGTCGTCGTCGGCAGCCGTCCGTCTCGAGAGACGATGGTGTAGCTTCTTAAGAGTCTATCTGCACCGCCGAGAATGGCTGTGCTGTCCGACTCGGGAGTGACATGGTATCTGTCTCCTCCCGTGTTGAATCGACATCATGCGATGACGCTGAAGCTACAGAGCCTGGGCAGGGTAATATGGAGGGTCTGCTGTTGCCCATGCAGCAGACCCCCCCTCTCTTCGCAGCTGAAGGATCCAAGGGAAAGACGGAGTCGATACAGCTTGGCTTCAGGTGCGCCGCAGGAGTTGCCGGTGTTGACTACGTCAAACCGCCTTAGGGACTCCGGCTCCGGATTTTCTGTCGGGGTTTACTCCCTTAGCCTTTCCCCTGAAGAGGTATGCCGCAAGGCAGCGGAGGTTTTTTGGAGTCAGAGTTTTCCTTCTCTGATGTGCCCTGACTGGAAGATCGAACCAGCGACACTTAGCTCGCAGGCCGACGCTCAATCCACTGAGCTAAACCAGCCAGGGCCATCCTGACATTTACTGAGGGTTTAACTAGGTAGGCCCTCATTAGGCCTGCAGTTCCCCTGTAAGTGCCTCCAACACCCAAAACACACAGGCAGACAACTCCTGCCTCCCGCCAGATGTCAGCATCGCCTATTACAGCTACTGCCTTCGACTGAGGACCGACTAAGCGCCCATGGCCCCACAACAGCCTCTGGAAACACAACAGGGTTCCATGTCCCACATCCAATAAACAAAAGCCTCTTACTAGGGATTAAATAAAGTCTAGACTCTTATCCAGGTTTTCACAACCACATATTCCCACCATCTGCTCCCAAACACCTCACCCCACACGGGGGGCCCCCATTCAGCTGGTTGCCCCCAAGAAGGCAGCTACTGCCTCAGCCAGTCTGGACAGAGCCTCAGAGACACTAAAATCTACCTCCTTCCCCCTCTGAAGGCATCTTTTCTTGAATATTCTGCTCAGTCACCAATGTCTGAGGACAGGCTTATTCGACTCTGACCCGAACTTTCTGGATCCCTGACTCCAAGAATTCTAGAACCTGCCCCTTGGATGTTCTAGAAACTAACTCAAGAAAATCCCAGAGCCTGTCCTCGGGCATGTAAAAATCCAGTGTGAGGAATTCTGCAACCAGCCATTAATGGTCCAGGATATAAGGGTTTCTTGGATATTGGTAAAACCATACTGAATTAAATCATTAGTGACAGATTTGGGCATTTTAGAATCTATCCTCACATTCTCGAGAACCTGCTTGGGAGATGTGAAAGCTGTTTCCAGACGCTGTAAAAACTTGCCTCAAAGAGTGACAGAACCCGCCCCAGGATGTTCTAGAATCCAGCTGACAAAATTCTGGAGCTTGTCTGCTCACAAGCAAAAACCCAATGTAAAAAATTTCTGGGTTTTGTTTCTGGATAACCAGAAACCCAACTCAGGAAATTCTGGATCCTGCTCCTGGGTAGTCAAGAATATACTTGAGGAATTCTAGACCAAGGAAAGAGCTTGCAAGATTCTAGAACCACTTCTTGGGTGGTGAAATAACCTAACTTCAAAGAATTAAAAGGCTTCCCTTAGTACAGTTGTTCTCACTGGGGTGATTCTGCACCCCAAGGACACTGGGCGATGTCTGGAGATATTTTGGGTTGTCACAGTTGGGGAATGCTCCTGATGTTGAGCCAGGAATGTTGCTTAACCCCCCACAGTGCCCAGGCCAGCCCTCCCCCGCCCAAGGACCACCCTGCCTCAACATCAGCAGTGCCCAGGGGGAGACCCTGTCTTTCTGTATTCAAAAGCCCCTAGGTGAGACCTTCTAGAACCCACTTCTTGCATTCTCATAACTCAACTTGGGAGATCTGAGACATGCCTCAGAATACTCTAGAACTCAGATATTCTACAGCCGAGCTTCCTGACACGGCAGCAGCTGGCCACACGTGGAGCTGAGTGCCCGAAACGTGTTCAGTTGGAATGGAGGTCTGTGAAACACACACTGAATTTCACAGACTTAGGACAAGAAAAAGAACGTGAAACATCTCAATCACTGTTTTATATCAACTTTGTGTCAAAGTGACACTATTTTGGATGTCCTGGGTTAAATAGAATAGGTTGTTAAAATTAATTTCCCCTGTAGATTCACACTTGTAAGTAGAGATACCAGAAAAAAATGTTAAATTACATGGCTCACATTGTATTTCTACTGGACAGTTCTGTTCTGAAATTCACCTAGGAGAATTCTAGAATCACCTGGAGAGGAAACTCTGGAAATTCTAGAACTCAGACCTTGGCAATTCCAGAACTTGCCCCCTGGAGGATCTAGAAGCCACCTCTGCCCCAGCATCATATAGTCTCCCTCACCCCGTCTGGAAACTCCTTCCCAATTTGCAAGCCATCTACTCTGAGATATAAGGGTCCCTCCTTTCCCTGTCCTGGCACCCCACAAGTTGGCCTGGAACAGAAGATGGGTCAGTATGGACCAAAGGAAGGGTCTTTACTGGGTAACCTTTGGCAGTGCCCTGCCCCTCTCTGGACCTCAGTTTCTCCATGTGGACAACACATCCGTGTCCCCAAGTGCCCCCTTTCTCATCCCTCACCAACTCTAACCATCTGTGACTTCCTGCCCACACCCAGCTGGAGAGAGAGGGGCTGGCCTGGCAGCTGGCTGGCAGGGGGGGTGTGCAGAGATGTCCCTAGCTGCCCTCAGCTACCCCTTAACTCCCTGGGCATGGGGCCAGGGTGCCAACTGCAGCCCCGGCACGCCAGGATGGCCGCCACAGGTGCAATATGATGCCTTCCGCTACCGCTGGCTCCTCTGCGGGCCATGCCCTGCCTGTGTGGACAAGGCACCCTCACGCGCTGCCTCGGTGCCCTTGTACTGGTGTGTGACACGTGTAACCCAGGCACACGTGCAGGGGCGTCCACAGCGGGAGGACTTACTCACCGAGAGCTCCCGTGTCTGAGAACTCACCACGTGCTAAGAGGCTTCTTTCTCTTAGATGCTATCTGGATTCCTTCTCTGGATACTCCCTGTGCTGATTTCACAAAAGCAGAAGCCCAGAGATGAGTACTAACTTGCCCAAGGCTTCCCAGTGGGCAGGAGGGCAGAGCTGGGCCTAGACCCTCAGTATGATAATGGTTGTGATAATAATAACTGTTATTATATTACCGTCACCGATATTACATTTATGAATTACTTATCATTATATACATATAGAGGCACCATTATTTATTTGTATTAAAAACAAACAATTTTTAAAATTGTGGTATAATCATAATAACATAAAATTTACCACTAACCATTTTTAAGTGCACGGTTCAGTGGCATCAAGTCCACTCATATGCCCCTAACTTCCCAACACTGTGCAGCTCCAACTGTGGGCTCTGGGTGGCCTGCTGCGTTAGCAGTATCCTCACCTGTTAGTCCCTCTTGGCCACTAACCATGAGCCCAGAGGCCTCCCGCCATCGCTATAAATACACCGTCAGCTGGCGTCTGGGCCTCACACCCTGCAGCCACCTTCCCTGCACAGACAGACAGCTGGCACACCTGGCTGCTGGCCCTGGGAAAATCCAGGCTTCCAGGAGCCCCTCACCCCTCCATTGCCCAGAGACCTGGAAAGGCGACAAGGTACCCGTCCTAGGTCACAGGTGTCCCTGTGGGTTCACCTCACTGTGGGAAGAATGAGGCTCAGGGGGGTCTCAGAGCAGAACTGAAGTCTCCCCTCTGCCTCCTGCAGCTAGGGAGAGGATCCAGGAAGGGACTGAGCATTTATGTGTGCTCTTCTGGAATCACTGACTCTGACCTCTCAATTCAGTGAACACAGTTTGTCTTCACCCCATTTTACAGATGGAAAAACTGAGGCTCAGAAAGGGGGATGTATCTCACACAGCCTGGCACAAGTATGGATACAAATTGTGTTCATTATACAAAGAAATAGCCACCCCCATGCACCCTCCTGTCCATCCTTTGTCTCCCCAGCACAGCACCCAGTGCTGGGATAAAGATTAACGGGGACCAGAAGACAGGAGCACCCTCAGTCAGGGCCTGGCTTGCTTCTCTCTGTGGCCCACAGGTCCTACCTTCCTGCTCTCAGTTTCCCCCCACCCCCAACCCTGGACTAGAGAGGGCAGGTCTTTGCCTTAAGTCACACAGAAAGCCAGGGGCAGAGCTGTGGCTGATCCAGACCCAGCTCCAGGCTGAGGCCCTTTTTTCTGCCATCCCAGCTCAGGGTGCCCTTCATGGAGACCTTGGCCCTAGGTTTGGGCACAGCAGACACTTTAATATGGTTCACCCCTCTTCATTCACTTATTCACTAGGTGCTCAGCACCTGACCTTTTCATCATCCGTACACCTGGGAGGATGTGGGTCCCACCTGATAACCTCAAAAGTGTTTTTTAGTTTTTTTCTTTTAGGGGTTTTGAGGACTCAAAATCCATGGGTTCTAATTCTGCTCTGCCTCTTACAATCTGTGTGACTTTGGGCAAGTGCCTGGCCATCTCTGAACCTCCATTTCTTTATGGAAAACATGGGAAAAGGTCCCTCCCTCCCACGGTGGTGGACAGAATTAAACCAGTTGAGATGTGGAATGGGCTCGGAACAGGGCACACAGTGGGCATTCAATATATGTTCAGTTACTGTTCACTTTGTTATTATTATTGCTTCCTGGTTCCATCCAGGAGGGGATAGGGATCCCCCAGTTTCTCTTGCCCCCTCCATGGGGTACCCTGGGTAGCCCCTCTCCACTTTGAGCCTTCCAAGCTGGCCCCTGCCCACAACACAATTCAGAGAGGTTGGCACTACACAAGGCGGAAGCGGAAGGCTGGCCCATGGCAGCGTCAGCAAATGGGCACCAGCTGGGCTGGTGGCTGGGGCGGGCTGGCAGCTGCCTGGAGTGGGAGGGCCTGGCAGCCCCTCCCCTGCCCACCCCTGGCATGGTGCCCACCAGCCTCAGGTTTCTCAGGCCGCCAGAGCGGGCAGGGAAGCCTGGCTGGGCTTCAGGGCTGGGCAGGCGGCTTCCCTCTCTGGGCCCTGTTTCCCCCAGGCGCCTTCCCAAATGCAAGGCAGGTTGAAGAGCGCCAGGCTCACCCACTCCTGGCCTCTCCATCACCCTCATCAGCTCCCTCTCCAACACACCCTGCAGCCTCTGGGCCACAGGGCCTTTGTACTGGCTGTGCCCCTGCCTGGTGCATTCTCATTCAATCCCTTCACATCTCCTTCATCTCCTTCAGGCCTCAGCTAGAGTGCACCCCACTGGCCCCTCTCCACACACCTCCCCTGCTTAGTTTCCCTGACATCACATTCTTATTAATTTAACTGTGAGTTGTCAGCTTCTTCATCTCCTGCTCACGGCATCCCCCAGCCAAAGTGCACACATTTAGCAGGCAGCCCCCCATGCCCCAAGGGGAAGCTCACATCACTCCTCATCACAGCGCTGCCAGTTGTCCCCTAGGCTGGCTGTGGGGCACACACTGTGTCCAACACTGAAACCAGGCTCCTATGGCCACAGTGGCGCTAGATGGACACCTGGGGCAGCCAAATTTGGCTCCAAGAAGTGCCCGGGGGCTCTGACAGCCCCAGTACTGAAGGGATCTTCTCATGGTTAGTCCCCATCCCTACATCCCCCCAAATAAACCCAAGGGTGGAGGCCTTGGATTCCCCTTTGGGACGTGGCCCCACCAGTCCACCTAATACCCCTTGGGAGAGGCGGAGAGGCTGGGCAGGGGGCAGCCAGGCCTCTTCCAAGGACAGGGAAGGGCCGAGCATGAGAAGGCAGGTGTGTGCAGTGTCTGAGTCTCTCTGTGTCTCTCCATGTTTCTGGGTCCCTCTGTCTCTCTGTCTTTCTGTCTGTATCTCTGTGTGAGTGTGTCTGTCATTCTGCCGGTTCTGGGGCCCAACTCCTGATGTTGGAGGTGGTACCTCCTTTCAGCTGTATAGCAGGTGCTCCCCTCAACATTCACCTTGCACCCCTCCAGAAGCCCAAAGAGGCGCATCCTTACCCCTCATCAACTCCACAACTCCCAGTAAGACTAAATAATATGGACACTGTGCTCTGACCTAGGCTGGGACCCGACCCCCTCCAGTCCTGGGACCCACAGGGTGGGAGCAGGGAGGTGGTAGCCAGTTCTCGCTGCCATTGGCCTGACATCAGCCTGGCCAAGAACAGACTTAACTCTGGCCCAGAATGAGGACAAGGGTCCTGGGATAAATGTCAGGGAGCTGAGGCTCAGCAGGGGGTCCTGGAGGGCAGTCTTGGCCCAGGGACCCTGGATGAGGCCTTGGCTGCTGGAAGCCTAGAACACAGACGTAGCCTGGAGGTGGCCAAACCATGCTGATTGGCTGCCCACCTTGCAAACTACCATTCCCTTCATCCCTTTCTGCCACTGGGTATAGAAGGTTGGGGGAGGGGTGGGGATGGGGTGTCAGCTCAGAAGCTGCCTGCATCCAAACCCCACTTCTGCCCTCTCTTGGCTGTGTAACCTTGGGCAGTCCCTTCTCTGGGCTTCTGTTTCCTTTTCTGTGAAATGGGTACAATGATGATTCCTGACTCAGCGCTGCTGTCAGAATGGAGAAAAATTGCTAAGCCCTCAGAAAACAATGGCTGACAAAGAGAAAGTGGAGCTAGGAGTCAGAGTTTTGAAGCATAAGTAGGAGTTTTCCATAGGGAAACAGCATTCCAGGCAGAGGGAACAGCATGGGCAAAGCCTGGATGTGGGAAACTGTGATTACAACGAGGATGTACAATAGCCATCCATGGAGCCCTAGCCCTGTGCCTGGCACTTGTCTTCAACAACAATGAGCACCCAATGTTCCTACAGGCAGCTATTTTTGAGTTTCCCAATTTACAGACAAGAAAATGAAGCAGAGAGAAGCTCTGTGACTTGTTCAGATTTCCCGGCGACAGGCAGCTGAGTGAGAGCTGCAATCCAGGCCCAGCTCTCTCACACCATGCTCACTCCAGGCCAGCTGGGGCTGGGTCAGCTGGGCCCAGTGTGAGCCGGGATTCCCCTGGGATGGTGAAGCAGGGGAGGGTGCAGCCTTGGCCTTTCCTGGCCCTCATTCAAAGAGGTTGACCAGACTGGCCGGCAAAGGCTAGCAGTGGGGCTTGAAGGTGTCTGGGGAGGCCTGGAGGCCTAGCTTGCCTGCTGAGCTGAGGCGAGGGAGGGGGGCATGTGGGGGAGGGGAAGCGCCTGGAGATTGTGCTGACGCTGGCAGAAAATTCTGCTTCAAAATTTTATCAGCTCAGCTCCGAGGACGTGGGGGTGGGGCTGGGTGCAGAGGATGAATGTGGAGGGGGAGACCTGGACCTGCATGGTAATGAGCCCACGCAGCCCCCTGCCCCCTGCCTGAGACAGTCACTTCCTCCACTTCTGTGCCCCCACACCCTCCCAACACAGCTTCACTCCCAGCCCCAGTGGCCTGGTGGCCAATTGGTGGGGGTGTAGCAGGAGACTGGTAGAGTCAAGGTCAAGAAATCAAGGTCAAGACTGGGAAATTCTGCCTGGCTCTTCCTACACACTCTGGAGACCTGGAGTTCCACAGCTTCATCTAAGGATACCATTACAAAGAGTTGGCATGGCCATTAACCCCACTGTACAGAGGGGGAAACTGAGACACGGTACAGTTATACGTCCTAAGTCACACGGGGGCTGCATCTGGAACACAGACACACAGGAAACAGTGGCCCTGGCTTTAGCCACCAGCACCTGTGATCTTGAGAGGCTGGACAACACATCTGGCCTCCACATTTCCACCTAGACTGCTGACCACCTGGGATACCTCCACACCAGTCAATGCCCAGCCATCCTGCAGAGCTCCATTCAGCCAAACCTCCTCTTCCAGGAAGCTGGCATGGATACCCACCTCCCCCCCCCCAAAAAAAACCCTGTTCGTCTCAACCTCAGGCATTTGACCACAGAATCAACAAACACCCAGGTGGAAGGGCTGGAGCTTGGGGACACTGGGGACCAGAGAGGGTGGTGACCTAGCCAGACTCACACAGCAGCCCAGCTTCCCACTCATAACACAAATGTGTGCTCCATCAGGCCTCTGCTGGAGGTCTGAGTCAATCAACCAGTGTTCACAGCATACAATTCCAGTACTCTACCAGCTTTCCCCAGAGGCACCAGATTGTACATCTCCCATCTGTCTGTCTCCCATCATTCTCTCTCCTGTCTGCATCCCTGCTTCCACCAACCCACTGGGACCTCCTACGGGTCCGACTTCCCTTCCCCTTGGCCTGCCACCTCCCACATCAGACTTCACATATGCTGGCTCCTCCCTTGGACCTTCAACTGTGCACAAGCCCACCTTCCTCCTTGTACACGGGTGCACCCCATTTCCTCCAGCTTACCTCTCTCCCGTACGAAGTAGGCCAGGTAGAGGTCAAGCTCCTTGACTGCCACTCCGATGTGGTGTGGTTGCACGCAGAGCACTGGGTGGCCGCACTGTGCCGCCTTGACCAGGCGCTCGCCGTCAGTGCTCTCCAGGGGGATACCCTTGAAGAGGATGACCATGACCAGGTCCAGGCGCCACACCTTGTCGGCCTGGCGCAGGCAGTCGATGCGGCGCATCTTGCCCTTCTGGTCAGGGTTGGAGAGCACGCAGCCCGGTGCCTTCTTGCCGGTGATGGCCAACACGAAGTCCTCACGGCACTCAGGCCGGATGTCCTTGCGCAGCTTGGCCAGCAGCCGCGATGCCCACTTCTGCTTCACCTCGGCCTTCTCCCCCAGCAGCTCGTCCTTCACTGCACGCTCCTCGTCCTTGGACATCCGCTTCTCGTGCTTCTTGAAGTACTTGCGCTTCCGTGCCTGCAGGTTGAACCAGGTATAGGCGAAGGCGCGCACATGAGGCAGCAGCGCCTCGATGAACGGGTGGAACTCATCCTGCGGGCAGGCGGGAGAGGTAGGAAGTCAGGAGGCGTTAGGGAATAGGGACCCATTGCCCAAATCTGAAGACTGAAGCCTGGGGACCCCCAGGCAACTCAGTAAATGGGGAGGGCCAGGCAGATGAGGGCAGGGGGCCATTGTAGACCTCTCCACCTCCTGAGGAAAGCTGAAGGGACCCAGAAGTTCATGGGGGACAGACAAAAACCCATTGCTCATATGGGGAAATTGAGGCTTGGACTAGGCATGAAACCCAGGCCAAGAAAGACATTCATGGAGGACTGTCTTGAACCCCAAGACAGGACACACTGAGGGTTCTAAGTAGAGGCTGATGGGGACCCATGTACAAACAGGAAAACTGAGATTGGGAGAATGAGGATGTCATGGATCCATTCTCTTGCTTCTAGAACTGGGGTTTGAAAGTACCATTAAGAACCAGATAGTGGCCCTGGCTGGTGTGGCTCAGTGGATTGAGTGCCGGCCTGTGAACCAAAAGGTCACCTGTTGGATTCCCAGTCAGGGCACTTGCCTGGGTTACAGGCCAGGTCCCCAGTTGGGGGCATGCGAGAGGCAACCAATCCATGTATCTCTCACACATCGATGTTTCTCTACTCTCCCCCTCTCTTCCCCTCTCTCTAAAAAATAAATAAAATCTTAAAAAAAAAACAACAAAAAAACCAGATAGTGAATATTATAGTTGCCATTCCTCCATTCTATACTGTTAAGTGTAACATAGGTGAGATGTCAATGACTGGCACAGTGGTATTCCAATAAAACTTTATTGACAGAAACAGATGGCTGGCACTGGGCCTCCAGGCTATGTGTGAGCTCTAATGTTGAGAGCAGGACTGAGCACACAGTGGGTCACACAGTGGGTGCTTAGTGACTGCAGTAGAAACCAGGCATGGAGCATGGTGCCTGGGGCTCCTTTCTCAGACCCAAGTGCTCAGCAGAGGAAGCGGACACAGATGGGAGTCCAGGGCTGCCCCTACTGGTCCTTGGCGCAGATGGAAAAAAATGAGGATAAAGATTGCATGTACGGACAGGACTGGCTGAGGCCCACAGACCAAGACTGGGACCCCTGGATATCAGGGGCTGATGGAAGGGTAGGGCCTCCAGCATAGGCCCATTGTAGGGGCCAGGAAAGGTGAGGCCCAAGACACCAGGTCAGAATACACTACAGAATGGGAGTTCAGCCATAAAGGTTCAGAGCTAAAGAGAGGGGCCCCTGAAGGCCAGTTCACCTCGCTCTGTCCCCCACAGACCCATTCCACAGATGGAAAAACTGAGACCTAGCCAGAGCTGTGACTTCAACATCTCCCTCCCATTGTGCCTAACTGGTATTGCTGGGCCCATAATAAGGAAACAGAGGTCCTAGGAGAGGACCCAGTCATGAGGTGAGGGACTCTGACTGGACCCCATAGCCATCTGACTTCCCCCATGAAAGCAGCAGCTCCAGAAGGGTCCCTTGGAGAGCCACATGAGACGCCTCATCCCCTTCTTAGGGGGTGGGAGGACTGCATCATTCTCTCCATTTTCTAGCAAGGGGAACAGTCTGCAGAACATCGGGGGCTGGTTTCTCAGCCCCAAGGAGTGAGACAATCAAGGAGAAAGGGAGACAGTGAAAAAACATCAGTCCCACCTCCCCACTCTTGCCTGGACTGGGCTAGGCTTCTTGAATGGGGTGATATCTCTTCCTGGCTTATGAACCCCATTATCGGCCCAGCTCTCTAAAGGCTGCATTAGCTATTACAGTCAAACCTCAGTTTTTGAACATCTTCCATCTTGAACAACTTGGTTCTCAACCAAGTCGTTCACAAAAAAAATGTCTCGATTGTGGAACAAAACTTCTGTTCTCCATCTGACAACCCTTTCATGCTGATACTATATTTCTAATGGGAAAAAAATGATTTCGTTTTTGAACAAATCGCTTCTCCAACAGCCTTCCTGAGGGAGTTAAGTTCAAGAACCGAGATTCCACTCTACCATTATTATTGATGTTGTTATGATTAGTTTGCTTGCCTGCAATCTTCCAAGAGGGCAGGAAAATGCCTAAGACTTTGCTATACATTGTGTGATGTGGAAACAGGCTCAGGGAGGGGAGGAGACCTGGCCTAGGCGCCATTCTCAGGGCCTGTGTGATGCTAAGAACCTAGGACTCCCACCCCCACAAAAGCCATCAGGCCGCTTCCTCAGAACAGCCCTCTCTCCGCAAGGCTAGGGTCTCAGAGGAGAAACAGTGCTGTGGGCTCTTGGTTTGCTTTCTAGGTGGGTGTGGCTGTGCTCAGTCCCACCTCCAGACCTCAGATGCTCATGGTACCTGCTGACCTGTACGTCCTCCCTGCTCTGTGCTTCATCTCCCTTTGAGCCACCTCTGGCCATGGGGTGCTGAGGGGGGAGGGGGATGACCTCAGATTTCACTTATTACTGAGTCTCTGAAAATAGCCTCCCACCCTCACCAGGGTGGGGTGGAACGGGGCTCGGCTTGTGCATCCAGATCCCCTCTCCAATGTGTTCTGAAGCATGAGTCACTGGAACAACTGTGGCAGGGACTGAACCTTGGGCCCTTTTCCGCTGCCCCCACCCAACTGACCTGCTGAGGCAGAGGGAGGACAAAGGGGTCCATCCCTTGACAATCCCTGTCCAACCTGAGTCGCCTGTCCTGAGCTTGAATGCCACTTGACACACCAGACCCAGAGATGGGGAGGCACTTGCCCAGGGTCACACAGCTAGCTGGTCAGCAGAGCCCAGGGCCAGAACCCAGGCCACCTGGCTGGAGACATGGGCGGGGGAGGGGTGGGAATCGATAGAGGCACAGGTCGCTGTCCCTGTGGAGGGAATGCCAGGGCAACAGTGTGGACGTTGGGCTGTGGCTGCCACCCAAGTTCTGGTGATTACTGGGGCCCTGATAAGAGGGAACTGGGAAGAGGCAGCTGTGGTGTCAGCCAGCAGGGGCAGGCTATAGTCCCCAGACTCTCTCTCTCCTTGACCGCCTTTCTCTCTGAGTACCTCCCCACTTCTGAGCCCCTCTCCCTCAATTTCTTTTCTTGGTCTGGGCTCCTCCTCCCTAAGCCCCCACCCCTCTTCCAGCTCCTTCCCTATTTCCCCCTCCTCCCCTCTCTGATCTCTACCCCTTCTCTGGGGAAAGGTGCCAGGAAGCGAGCAGGGGTGGGAGCCCACGTCACCAGTGACCCTAGCTGGTCCTGGAGGAAGGAAGACAAACAGTCTGTAACTGGGTCATGGACCTGCTGCCCCATCCTCCCTCACACTCCCTGGGAGGTCAGGCCAGATGAGAGGCAGGCTTGTCACTCTCTTTGTCCCACAAGACCTGCAACAACCAAGGCCTCTTCCGCAGGCACCTCCCAATGCCCTCACTGGCTGACAGGGCAAAGGAGACATCCAAGGCAAGCTAGATGCTGAGAAGCCTCCCAAACTCCTACATATCCCTCAAAACCCTATCTCCAGTGTTCCTTCCTTTAGGCAGCCTTTCCTGCTCTCCTCAGGGTTCCCTCAGATCTAGCTTGGACCATACAAGCTGTGGGGTCTGAGTCCAGCTGTTTCTCCTCCTCCAACCCTAAGTCCTAGGGCTGAGGCATTCATGGTTAGGCAGACCCTATAAGGGAATGAGGCTGGGTGATATCAGCCTCCATTTGCACCTTCTGTATGGCCCAGGAACAAATCACTGCTCTACTATGGGCCTCAGTACCTCGTTTAGTACAATGGGTAGAAAGGGACATTGTGGCCTGTTGGGGGTTGGGGGGCTTGCCTACTGCCCTGGCAACCAGGGAGTGGAGGGACGGGGGGCAAGGCTAGGCCTTGCCCAGAAACCCCACTTGGCCCACTGGGACTTTCTGAACAAAGAGGGCAGCAGCAGCTTGGAGGTAGGGTCCAAGTCCTTGCTGGGCCCTATGGACTGGGCATCTGTACACTGGGTTGGGCCCCTCTATTTTCCCTATTGCCCCCACAGTGCAGGGCAGCACACCAGCACATGGAACTCCAATTCCCACCAAAAATGTTCCAGGAAGGATTCTCTCTCCTTTATTCACTCAGCGATCACTATCTTATCCACCTCCTAAGCACTTATTCCAAACTCCTATGCATCCTTCAAAACCCTGACTTCAATGTCCCCTTCTCCAGGTTAAGCCCAGCAGAGCTCACATGTGAACACAGACCCATCTGGCACCCGAGTTAGGGTTCCTAACTTAGGGTATCTCCTCCCTGCAAGCTCAGAGCATCAGAGATCATGAACAGCTCTTATCTAATGAGGGAGAGAGCCATTCAGGCGTTCAACAAACATTTACTGAGTGCCTACTGTGTGCCAATCCCATGCAAGGCGCGGGAGACCCAGCAGTGACCTAGGTTTGGCCCTCACCCAGGTCCCAATCTGAGGCAGGAATGGACACTAAACAAGCCAACAAATACGTAATAAAATGTCGGGTTGAACAAAGTGGTTTGAAGAAATTGAGAGAAGTTTAAGGGGGCCAGGGGGGTGTAGGGTCTCTCATAGGAGAGGAGACTTGTACGAAGACCTGAAAGATGACAATCCAGAGTAGCTTTCCAGGTGGAGAAAACAGCACCAGCACAAGCAAAGGTCTGGAGGCAGGATCGTGCTTAATGTTCTAGGGGCACAGCGAGGAGGCAGATGAAGTTACAGCAGAGGGAACTAGAGGGAGAGGGCAGGGAGGTGACTGAGGCTGTTGTGCGGGGCTTTACTGGCGTGGGGGAGGAATCTTGTAAACAGACCAGAGAGTGAAAACCCCCTACCAAACTGACAAGTGAGGGTGAGTCCTGGATCTCTGACTTCCCTGCCTGGTATTCCAGGAAGAGGACTGGGGCTGAGCCAGAGGCACGGTGTTCAAGACAGTCAAGGAGTGAGGTCGTGCCTTTTGGAGGCTGAGCACTTATTGTGCCCACTGTATGGAAGGAAAGACTGGCCCAATGTCACACAGCCAGGAAGAAGCAGAGCTGGGACTTCAGCCTGAGTCCCTACAACTGTGGACATCCTGACTCCTCGGCCCCCCTGCTGGGCCTCTGGGGCTCCCCAGCCATGCCCACTCTGCACTCCATGTGCTCTTTCTGAATTCTGTGTGGCTCCCTTCCGCTGCTCCACCCTGGGTCACATGCTGCCACCCCCTCCTCCTGGGAGAGGCCGACTCTCCCCAGAGCAGCAGCTCAGCCCTGCGTTGTCCCCCATCCCCCACCCATCCCCTCACCTCAACTACAGCCCCTCTAGGAGATGGGTTTGATCTGTCTGGTTCACCACTGTGTCCCCAGAATCTAGATCAGTGAAGGAACCATCTCATCCTTTGCCTGTTGACCCTGTTCACACACCCCAGCTGACAAAGGCTGCTGGTACCCACTTGGTCTGGCCAAACTTGGGAAGACCCTGGACAGGACTGGCCTGGGAGGAAAGGTCAACAGAAAGACCCTCATGGGTCAAAGCTCCAGTTTTTGTTGGGTGACAGCTTTCTATCCAGTTATTTGTTGTCTATGTATACCAGTCACTGTGTGAAGGGTGAAGAATTGGAGGGACGCGTAATTATGTTCCCCACTGGGGAACACAGGGAGAGAGGATGAGGCTCAGAGACTCGAGTGCCTTCTCGCAACTGGCAGAACCATCCATCATTCACCCACCCACCTACCCTCCCACCCATCCATCCATCCATTCATGCAACAGATAGTTATGAGCAACGACTGTGTGCCAGGCCCTGTGCCCAGAACCACAGAGGCGCCCTGTTTCTCAGACTCCTAGGGCGGCCCGAGGTGTTGAGGATTACTGGTCACTTCATTGCACCGGGGGGGACGCAGAGGCATGGGAAAGCTAGGTCACCACCCAGAGTCACATAACTGGAAAGAGAGCTCCATTCTGAGCCTCCTGAGCAGGATTTGCATGCAGATCTGAGGCCACCCTAGGTTGCTGCTACCCACCCCCCACCTTAGGGCAGTCTGAGGTGGGGCGGGGTTCTGTCCTCATAGGTGTGGTGTGAGTGTGCATGACAGTGCTGGGGTGCCCCTGCACTGCTGACTGCAGATCCACGTGCACCCAGGTGTGTGAACATGAGCAAGAGCTGCATGGGGCAGGGGGCCCAGGACTCAGCATTTCCCATCCGTCATGAGACAGGGAGGGAGGAAGGCTCAGGCAGAGAGAAAGAGACAGAGCGACAGAGGGAGAGAGGGAGACAGATAAGACAGAAGGAGGGAGGGAGGAAGGGAAGGAGGGAGGAAAAGGGAAAGGGAGAGGGAGGGACAGTGAGAAACGGGGGGGGGGGGGGCAGAGAACGCTGACTAGGCCAGAATCCCAGCTTCGAGATTTACAAGGCGCTGCGCCCTGGTGCTGAGGCACCTCCACTGCAGAGAAGGGAGGGGGGAGAGATACAGACGCGGAGAGAAACGGAGGGACAAAGGAAGGGAGCTAGGTTGTGCCTTTTACAGGATCTAATCAGAGGCTATCAGACCCTGGGTAGGGGGCACATAGGGAGTCCCCACCTGCCCAGGTCTGGCCACTCAACCAGGTGCAAAGTGGCCCCAATCCCCAGTCCCACCAGCCATGCTGTGCTGCCCTGGAGAGGCCCTAGTCCTCTCTGGTCTTGGCCTCCTTCCCAGTCCAGAGGTGCTGGGGAAGCCTGACCCTCACCTGGCCCAGACCTCACTGCATTTTGCTTCCCCACACCCCCATGGGAGGTGCTTAATAAAGATCTACTAAAACAAACCAAAGTCGGGACCCTCTCCCAGCCTCAGTCTCCCAACTGAAGAAGTGGCAGTAAAGAGAGTGCCTCCCCGAGGACAGAGGTGAAGGAATGAAGGAAAGAATGAATGAATGAGGGAGGGGGCCCTGGCGGCTGCACTGGCTGTGGCCCCGGGGAATCCTGGGCACTGCAGCCAAGAGAGATTTGGCCCCAAACCCGGAATAACTAACGTGGCGGTGGCAGCAGGCAGAAGGGAGGCAGGGAGGGAGGCCCAGAGTGGGGCAAGCGCAGGGAGGCTGGCCTTCCCGCCGGCAGGATTTATGGAAGTAACGGCTGCTCCACACAGTTCCTCTTAAGAGTAAAAGTGAAAAAGAGCTTGAGTCACCACCATTGAAATAAGGACAGGGCTCCCAGAATACTTCAGGGCCACCACCGCCCCTAGGTGGGCAGGGCCAGGGGCACAGGGCAGCTCACACCAGAGCTGTACCCCCCAAAACACTCTCAGCTCCTAGGAGGATCCGGGTCAGATCAGTCAGATTGGCTAAAACGGGGCTATTTTAGGCTGGACTCAGGTTGTAAAATCAGTCAAGTCGAGGGGGGTGATGGACACCCAGAGACAGAGAGACCCAGGGAGAGACCGATGCGGTGAGGAGAGAGATGCACAAACAGGGGAGAAAGATGGTGAGAGACAGACAGAGAGGTGGAGAGAGACAACAGAGACAGAGAAAAGTGACAGATGAAATGACAAGGAGAGAAAGAGGCAGACAGAGACAGAGATGGAGAGTCAGAGACAGCGAGACAGGGGGAGAGAGCGAAGACAGAGAGAAACAGGGTGGGGCCGATTAGGCAGACTGAGCCAGAGAGGGGGTGGGGGAGACACATGACAGTCCTGCAGGGGCTGTCAGGGTCCTCTCAGGTCCCCCAGCTTGAGACTCCAGACCATGCTGGGCCTGCAAGGAGCTGCAGGAATTAAACTGAGGAGGCTGGGGTAGGGGTGGAGGATACTTGACAGGAGGTTGAGGGAGGCTTCCCTCCAGGTTAGGGAGAATAAACAGAGGAGGGGGAGCCCCTGCGTTTGCACAGCTCCCTCCCCACTCCAGCAGGGAGCGCTCTGGTTCTCTGCCGGTTTCTGTCGCCTTGTGTCCCTGTCCCTTGTGCCCAGCAACCTGGTTTTTGTGACTCCATAAGAGAGTCTCCTGGCTGATCCTTGCCCTGCTCCTGGGGAAAGCCAGGCCCAGTGAGTGCCCAAGTTCACGGGTGATGCCAGGGCTCTGGTTCTCCCTGCCACCCCCTCTCTGCAACGTGGATAGAGGCCTGTCTCCCAGCGTCCTGATGGGGGAATTCCAGGGCACAGTGACAACAGGCGGCCTTCCAACCTCCTCGCCTGGAATAGCCTTCCTCTGCCTTACCCCCTCCCTGCCCCCCTCCCCCGTGGCCCTAGGGAGTACGCAAGAAGGGCAGAGGGGGCAGGGGCACCCAGAGCCACTCAGGCCACCCACCCCCTAAGGCCTGAGCTGGGGAGGCCTAAGGCCCCGTAGCAACTGGACCAGAACCCTAATTTTTATTGGGGAACTTCAGGACGGCTGGGAGACTGAGATGGGCCAGTGATGACTACTTTGAGGGACCCCCTCCAAAAGTTGCTCAGAGGGAAATGGAGGCCTGGAGAGGGGTAGGCACTTGCCCAAGGTCATCCAGGAGATGGTGGGTAGGACAAGCCTGTGACACCCCCCCCCCCCTCAGCACCAGCCCTCACTGTCTGCCGGGAGCCACGAACTCCGCAGCGGGTGCTGGAGGAGGCCAGTGACAAAGATCCTATCCTGAATAGGGGGGATCTCTGGCAGAGACAGTCTCTGGGGCCCAAACTGGACATCTGTGCTCTCCCACACAGTGTTCCTCAGGACTTTCAGGGCTGCACTTTACAGTTTGGAGGCCATGCTGTGCCTCTCTCTAAGAAACTGCTTGAGCCCCAAGTCACCTCAAGGGAAACTGAGGCTGGAACCCCATTGGCCTGAAGAAACACAGGACATGGGGTGGGGGCAAAGCTGGAAGGTAGAACCAACAGAAGAACGGGTGTTGTCTGGGAGGGAGTTGGGACGTCCCCGGGTGTGGCCTGGGGAAGGGCAGTCCCCCACCCCATCTTTGCATCGGGGCTCAGCTTTGGCAGCCTGGGAGCGTGGTCAAGGGTTAGAGGCTACGGGAGGGGGCACCGGCTGGTACCGGCGGGCAAGGGTGTGAGCAGCACCGCAGTGCCTGCCAGACCCCGGAGCGCAGGCCTCTGGGCTCCTCCCGGCTGCGGCTCAATAACCCCCAAATCGATGCGGCGAAAACATCGGGACGGTGGTGGGAGCACAGGGATGGGGGAGAGCAGGAGACAGAGCAGGGAAGTTGAGCACCCCTCCCCCCACCGCTGGTACCTCCAAGTTCGCGCGCCCCCTCCCCCTCCACGCACACGTGGGCCAATAATGGGGGAAAAGGCGGCCAGGGCTGGAGTGGGGGCTGGAGTGACGGGTCGCAACCTTGGTGAGGAGAGGGTCCGGGGAACACATCAAGAGTGCTGGGGAGCCCAGGAGCCAGCCGGGACCCCCTCAATTCCTCTTAGAGGCAGGCCCCGGTCCAGGCACAGGGTTCACGAGGAACGCTGTCTTTGGGGGCGCCCCTCAGACCTTCCCGAATGGGTGGGGAAGCTAATCCTGCCGGGGGGCAGGGGGCAACCTGCAGCCGGCGCCTAAACGTCCAAGACTAGGGTAGGTCCTGATCGTGGGGTAGGGGAGCAAGCTGCGGAGCTAGAGTCCGGGGTGAGTGTCTGGGGGGGGCGTCCCGGCCCAGCCCATCCCCCACTGGCTTCTGGTCCGTGTTTGGGGCATCCCGGCCGGGCCGCCGGAGGACGCGTGCCTTTTTCGTCCCGCCTCCTCGGGCTTCCAAACTCCGGAACCAGGATGCGGGGAACGCGGGACCGGGCGCGCGGGCGGCGTGGGCCGGGGGCGTACCTGGGTCAGGCAGAGCGGGGACGAATACATCCCGGGCGCGGCGGGAGGCGCAGGGCCGGCCGGAGCGGGCGCGCTGAACTTACTGAGTCATTTTTCCAACCCCCCCCCCCCCCCGCGGCCGCGGCCGGCGCGCGCTCCTAGCCGCCTCCTCCCTCGGTTTCCCTCCCTCCTCCCTCCCGCTCTCTCCCTCCCTCTCTCCTGCGTCTCTCACTCCCTCTCTTCTTTTCCTGCCCCCCACCTTCTCTATCCCTCTCCCCTCCTCCGTCTCAGTGTCTCTGTCTCTCCTCCCTCTGGCAACCTCCTCTTCCCTTCCCCCCAATTTCTCTCCCCTCTCCCTCCCTCCCAATTTCTCTCCTCCCACCCGAACCTCCCACTTCTCAACATCCAACTTTCAAAGAAAAGAGGGAAAATAAGAGCGCGAACGAGGAAGGCGAGCCGCTCCCCTCATGCCTCATGAACCCCATTATTGCTATTATTACTAATTTCTAGCCGCTGGGCTCGGGACACCGGATGGGGACCCGCAGCGGTACGCAATGAGACCGAAGAGGGTCCCCCAGGACCGCCCGCCCAAGTGGGGAGGGGGCATTGGGCTGTTGCTGGACATTTGAGGGACTGAGGTGGATTTTTATGACCCCCCCCCCAACCCGCCCTGAGCTGGCCGGGAAGTTGGAGAAACGAGCCAAGGGGGTGGGGTGGGGTGGAGAATGAAGCAGTGACGTGTGCAGAGGCCGCGCAGCGCGCGGAAAGCCCTTAAAGATGTACGTCCCGGGGTGCATGGCAGGAGAAGGGTCTCCTGCACCCCCTCCTCCCTGTGTCTGAAAGCCAGACAGGGACTGCAGTGCCTGGGCAGAGGGGCTTAGCTACATCTGCGCACCCAATGGCCAGAGGGACCCCAGCTAACCCAGGAGCCTCCAGGAATCTGCTCTTTCTTCGTTTGCCAGCACCAAAGGGGAACTGGGAGGGGGGTGGCTTTGGCCTCCCCCATGTCTCCCCAGAACCCCAGGAAGAAGCTATCCAGACAGAACTGAAGGCTGGCCAGATAAGCCCTTGCAGCCTCTTCCCGGGTACCCACTGATTCCCATGAACACCAGCCATGTGCCCATTTCACAGATCTGGAAACTGAGCCCAGTAGCCCACATTCTTCAAGCTCCATGGTTCTCCCTCTAGAATAATTAAGCACAGACCTGCTCTCCCCCAGTCTGAGCCTCCAGGGTGCCTGTGACTCTGGCCTCAACCCCCCACCTTAACTCTCCCCCTCCCTGGTTCACTCCTTCAATCCTCTCATCTTGGCTCAAAAGCTGCCTAAGCACTGCTTCCCACCTTGCAGACTAGGGGGACGTGGACACTCACTTCCATCCCTTTGCGTCCTGCTCTGTAGCATGGCCTAGCAGTGTCTACCCTACAGGGTCAGCTGGCATAAGGACGATGTTATGTAGCAGAACCTTGACTTCCTATCAAATGTGCGCTGAAACATTGTTAGAAAGCTTGGCCATTTTGACTAGGTTCTCTGAACATCCTGAGGCCAATGACACCCTGTTACGAACATAGGGCAGCAGCCCTATGCCCAGGGCATGAAGGATGCCAGCAACCCTGATATTTCCCTGTATGACAGGCGAGAGAACAGGCCCACAGAATGAGGCCACTTGTCCAGGGCCCCTTGTGCTGAACTAGGAGGGAGCAGATTCATTGCAGCACATATTCCCTGGTCCCAGTGTGCTCCTCACTGTGTGTGGCTGACAGTTTATTCAAACAGACTTAGCACATCATGAACACTTCAAAAATGTTTTTTAAACCCCCCATTGTGCAGCTGTGGTGGGCATTTCGAATCCCAGGATGAAAGGGGGAGGCAGGTGTCTAGGAACCCAAATACCAACATAACATAAAGCAGTATTTTATCATTTAAGAAAATGCAAGGAGCATGTAGATGGCAGAATCCCCAATTCACAGACATTTAAGTTAGTGTATTTCTGAGCATTCTCCTCAGACTGCCCCCCATCCCCACCCTGCCTGCAACCTTCATGTAACAGTTGAGTTTCTTTTCCAAGGTAAAGTTTGGAGAGCACAGACTGTAACTCTTGGAGTCTCAGTTTCCACATCTGTGAAATGGCAACATTAGGACTCATTTTGGAAAACTGGGGAGATCAGGGTCCTTGAGATAATATATGTGAGGACAGTGTTAATATTCTTATTCTTAATAGTATTGAACAGTAGAACCTTCTGCAAGTTCACTAACAGCAACCATATATATATACACACACACACACATATGCAGAAGTAGGCTTACAGTTATAATACAATAATTAATAAATAATAGAATAAACTGTTTTTCACGTACTCACAACTGTAAACCTGCTTTTGCCCACCCCACAGTTCAGGCAGGAGAGGCACCTGCAGTACACATAGTAGGACCACAGCAGGCCTGTTGTGCTGCAGGGTTGCACCTGAATTTACATCTCCTCCAGCCAGCAGCTTAACCTACCTGTGCCCAGCTTCCTCCTCTGCGAAATGGGGCAATCAAAGACAATTCCTACCCTCTGGGTTGTGGGCAAATCAGAGAGAGCGTGGACAGGGGTTAGGACAGTGCCTGACATAGTGGTCTCTTAATAAGGCAACCGGTGGATTTGGACCTGTATGTGGAAGGGCCCAGAAAAGGGGTGCATGATTTAGCTCCTGGCATTTTGGAGCACAACTTAGCTCATTTGTTAAAAAATAAAAATGCATTCTCCCTAGAATTCACTCTTAGGCTTCTCTGTAACTGTCCCAGATACAGATGGCACAGTAGTGTTGACAGCAACTCTATAACACTAATGCCAACAATTCGAAGCCAGCCACTGTGTGTCCATCGGTGTGGGACCAATTTGACATTGCTGATGCAGGCACAGGCTGGAATACTATGCAGCTCCATAAAAGAACAAGGGTCTCCCACACGGAGACATCTCCAAGAGACTGCTGGGGAAAGCAAGGTCTGGACCAGATTCCTCCTCCCACTCCATGCCAGGAACACCCTCAGTCATGACAATCACAAATGTCCCCAGACATTTCCCAGTGTCCCCTGGGGGCAGGAACTCTCCTGCTTGAGAACCCCTGCTGTAGACTCAGCCAGAAGACTCACTATCTCATTTGAGATTAAAAAAAAAAAAAAAGGGAACATAAATGTACCCTTTATAAGAATATATATGTATCCTTTATAAGAATATACATGTGTCCTTTACAAGAATTTGTATCTGTTCCACTTGCGATTGCTAAGACAAAGCTAAATGACAACAGGGCCTCCCTGGATTGGAGTCCCACCGGGGTAGGAGTGATGAAGGTTCCATTTTTACTTTTGTCCTCTCCTTAGATGTTCACAAATGGTTTATGTAATTAAAAAGTAAACTTTGTAAAAGTGAGTGGCATTCACAGAGTAACTCAGGCAGGGATGATAGAAGCTCAAGTGGTAACATCACAGCTGCCACACCCAGAGAACAGAGGACACAGCATGGGGCCAGGCCTTGTGAGGACTCAGTCCTGACCGTGTCACTCTTCCTTGGCCCTTGACAGAGGGTCCTGTGTGTTTCCATTTTGCAGATGAGAAACTGAGGCTCTAGAAAGGGACGTTCAGGTGCTCGATCATGAGAAGTAAAGGTGGGATATGACACTAGGGCTTGCACAATCACAGTTACACACATACACAGAAACACAAATACATGTAAAACACAGGGTCATAGATGCAGACATACACAAACATGCCACAGACACAAGTTTTCACACACACACACTCAGATATAGACATACAGATGATGACACACACACAGTGACACAACACAGGTTCACATGAAGACAGCCCACAGACACAGACCCACACATAATCCATGTACACACATGCAGACCCACACAAGTGCACACACAACCACAAACACATGTACATTCACCCAGAATCATGCCCAAACACGACATATGCTTACCAGCAGCACACACGCACAACAGAACCTAGTATTCATACACGGGCACATGCACACAATGACTCACAGCACACCACATCTCTATGCCTCCCTCCTGGCAGTCCCCACTAACTCCCCCCACAGCTGGGGTCCTCCCTCTCCCACCAATGTAGGTATCTGTGTGTATCTGTGTGTGTCAGTGTGCATGGACTTATGTACATGTATGGCTGTGACCAGGTACTTCTTGAGGATATGTCATGGTACATGCATGAATGTGTCCCCCTGGTCACCTGGAGACAAATGGAGATGGAGGTGAGTGTGCTATAAGGCAGACCACATATGTGAGTTGGGTCTGAGTGCTGGCAGCTAGTGTAGGGAAGGGTGAGGATGAAGTGGAAGGGCCTGAGTGAGGGTGAAGGAGCTGATGGGAGCATGTGACCCTGAGCACTGGTGTGTATGTACCCTGGGTCAACGTGGAGCCCCGTTTCCTCGCCCTTCCCTAACAGCCCTCTCAAAATGGGTCGCAGGTTTTAAGTAAAAAGCAAAGACTTGGCCTGGCCTTAGGGCTTTCATATTTGGAAAATTATATAAAGACCCTGGGGTGAGGGTGGCACAGCAGGGACTCTCCTGGAGGGTAGAAAACAATACTTTGGACCTCCCGCCCCTGGCCTGGTCCAGGGCAAGTGCAGGGAGGCAGAATTGAAGGGCCGGCCCCCAGCCTGGGAGGTGAGGGGTCTCCTTGGCCAGCCCCCTGGGCCGGAATAGCCCCTGCGCTTCCGTAAGCAATCCTCCGTCAAATCCTCGAAATAGAGGTTGGAACCCTTGCTGCCCTGCCCTCCTCTGGGGCAGGTCCCCGCGCAGCGCAGCCCCTGGAAAGAGACATCGCTGCCACCGCGTGATCGCATCCCAGTGCCACCTCGAGCCTAAATCTCAAGCCCATTGGGGACCTCGAGGCAGGGGGACAGTGGAGGGGACGAGGTGGGGTGAGATGAGTGAACAGGGTTTTGGCAAGGTAAACTCCAGCCCCCCACCCCGCAGCCCCGTGGCAGGAGAAAAGGAACTGGAGGGGAGAGGGCAAAGAGTGTAGACCCATCCCCAACATAGTCACTCCGCTCCAGTCACCTGCACACAGAAACACCCAACTGTCCCCAGGGATGCAGCCACATGACACCGTTCCCCATTCACCCACAGCCCCCTAACCGTCACACACACGGAAACACCCCACAGGGTCACCCAGGGACATCCCAGCCCCTGGGGACATACAACGCAGCCACACAGCCTCTCAGCACCATTACACAGGGACACACGGCACAGTCGCCCAGCTACCCAAAGACACACGCACACTGTCCCAGAGCCGCACAATGCTCTTACACACGCAACACAACACCCAGCCACGTGGATGCACAGACACATAAAGGAGAGGACCCGACACTTCGGAATCCATGTACCCACGGACAGGGACGGGACCACCTAGCCGCACAGACCCGAGAACGCATCCCCGGATTCCCGTGCTGATCCGTTAAGAAGCTCTGAAGCCCCCAAATGCACCCCTCGAGTGTGGATGCCACCGATACCCGTAAACCAGACACCGGAACCCTCAAGTGCAGGCACCTACGGTCGCCGGCCTGGGGCACTCGGGGCCGAGACCTGGTGACCCCTCTGGGCTGAGACCTGGCGTGCGCCGTGGCCGGGCCGGGGTCAGCCTGTGGGCGGGGCTCAGACGGCCCCAGGGCAGGCCGGGGTGGGGGTGGGGGATGCTGCCCTTGCGTGGCGCCAAGCGCCGCCGCCCGCCCGACTCCAAGTTCAAGGCGCCCGGCGGCGACCGTGGCGCGCTCTCCGCCCCTCTCCGCAGCGGCCATTTTCCGCTAGCTGGCGCGCCGCGCTCGCCCGGGCCGGGGGACCCCCGAGGGCCACCGCAACCCCCGCCACGCCCCGCCGGGCGGCCCCTCCTCTGCCCCGCTCCCCCATGGGCTGCGCGCTTCGGGGTCGTGTGCCCTGGGCCTCCCTCCTCCTGGCGTGCCGGACAGGGGGCGGGGGCCCGGCCTGGTTGGGGTGGGGAGACCCTCTCCCGGGAGCCCCGCCCTCCCCGCCAATTCCGCGGCGCCCGCGAGGGGCCCCCCACTTCGGATCCCCCGCTGCGCCCTGCGCGCCAGCTCCGCCCCCAGCAGCGAGGGGGGGCAGCGGCGGGCGAGGGTCCTGCGGCGGCGAGCAGAAGGGGGTGTCCCCACATCGAACCCTTCCTTGGGGCGGCCCCCCCAGACCTGGCAACTTTCGCCGGGAGCCCACGCACCACCCCCAAAACTCCCCGGGCGAAAACGAAAGTGGGGGCGGCGACGTACCATGGCGCTGCTGCGAGGAGGCGAGGCCGGCGCCGGAGCGAGCGCGCTCGGTCCCCGGCGAGGGGGGGCCGGAGGCGGCGGGAGGAGGCGGCGAGGGAGGGCGCTCGGGGAAGGGAGCGAGCGCGCCAGGGAGGGGGCGCGCCGCGCCCGCCCCCCGGGTCCGGAGGACCCTCCCCTCGGCCCGCCTTCTCCGGCCCCGCGCACCGCCCGCTCCTCAGGCCGCTGGACTCCCGGGCCCCGGCTGCGGTAGCTCCATCCCCGGGCCGGCCCACGACAGGGGAGGCCGGGCGAGCGGCCGCAGCGGCGGGTCGTGGGGCCCGGGGCGGACTCGCGTCGGACTGAGCGGATCCACCTTCTCCGCGGCGCGCGCGCCCTCACACACGCGCGTACACACACACACACACACGAAGAAGGCTGGGGACACTCGCGGCCCGGGCCTCCTCGGCTTCGACTCAGTCACCACGCACACAGACGCACGCAGACCGGCACACGAGGCGCTTGCAGCGTATTACAGACACAGCCTACGGGTGTCATCCAGACACACGGGGACCCACGCGCACAGCCGATAGGGTGTCTAGAATGCACACTTCTTGCAGGATGCCACCAACACAGATTCACACTGACAGCCTGCGAGTGTCACCCAGATAGACACGGGGGCCCACATGCTCACAGCCTTTCGGGGTGACACCTAGACACACAGAGCCTGACTTGGACTCACAGCCAGCAGGGTGTCACCCTGACACAGATTGATAATCATAGAAAGACACTCCAAATCTGGGACTGATTCACAACTGATCCCTAGGACCCCTCCCCTAGGCCATCGCACCAGCCACCCTGGCCCGTGAGTGCAGGTGTTCCGGATACACACAGCCACAAACACGTACAGCTGGGAGACGGGACAGATGGGGACACAGACAGACTCCGAGGAGGCGCGACAGACCTGGGGGACGGGGGTCCCCTGGGGGTCACGCAGGGACTTCAGTCGGGTCGGGGGACTGGGAGCGCTCGCGGCGGCTCCATAGGTCGAAGGGGGATCGGGCGCCCCCTCCCCGGGTCACGATTAATGGCGAAGTCCCCGCAGCGGGGGAGGGTACGGGCTGAGGAGGGTCAGCCCCCCCGCCCCTGCCGCTAGGACTGCTGCGGGCTGGGAGGCGGTGCCGCAGCGCCGCCCCCCCTCTCAGAGCTCTCCCGCAGTCCTCCCTTCTCTGGCAGCCGCAGAGTAGGCACCGCCCCCTTCCCCCCTCCCGGCTCTGCGTCTGGCGCAGCTGGGGGACCATAGGAGGGGGCCTTTCCTGTAGAAGATTCCGTATATTACTGTCTGGGTTTCCCCTTGCCTGCAACCCCAGTTCCCTCCGAATTCAGGGACCCCTTTGGGGAAGTGGTTCCCAGCTCCCCCATGGAGCACACCAAGATTTAGGGTGAGGACAGGTAGCACCCCAAGAGAAGAAAATCAGACCCTGGACCACCCTTCTGGAGCCATGGCTGACTCTGGGGGCGTCTGGTAGTTGATTCTGTGATTCTGTGTGCGATGCTGCCCGCCTCCTCCCTGGGGGACTGGGAAATCTCAGACCAATAGGGTGACCACAGCCCTGCCAGCATAGTAGATGTTAAGTATGGACTCCGTGTAGCCAGCCTCAGTCATCCAGGGGCATTTACTCTGACACGAGGTTTTCTGTTTCATCTACACATTCTTCTGCCCATTTTTCTGGAGAAAAGTGAGGCCCAGGGAGGGAAACTCATTTTCTCCAGGTCAACCAACAAGCCTTCCTTACGGTCCTCTGCTGGTGGGAGTGGGGGGAAGTTCTGGAGGCGGCCACCATCTATCTCCCAAACCCGAAGTCAAAGGAAGCAGTGTGGGCACTCTAGCTCCGGCTCTGGCGAGGGAAGGGTTAAGAGGATAGAGACCCCCACCCCCTCCACTCAGTGCACCTCTAATCTGCCTCAGTTAATCCCGAGCTGGAATCTTCTGTCCCACCCCAGCCTCAGGGAATTAGGTACCTGGGAGGAGAGGAGGGAGGGGAGGGATAAATTAATAGCAGTCAAGCAGGGACTGAGATCCAAAGGGGACTAAGCAAGCCTATGGAAGCAGTCCTCCACACATCATTTTCCCCACAAGGCCTGCAGGCATAGTGTTAAGCACTTTACACAAGCCTCCTCATTTAGTCCTCACACCCTTATGAGGTGGGTGCTGTTACCCCCATCCCCACTTCACAAATGAGAAAACAGGCTCAGAAAGGTTTAGACACTTGCTCAAGTTCACCTGGTAAGTGATGACAGTTTGGAAGACACTTTCCTGACAGTGGATCTCCTCATTTTAGCTTCTTTTGCGATCCCAAATCATCAAATATGCTTTCCTTTTGCTTAATTGTTTTTCCCGCCCACAATTTACTATGAGCAGCATGAAGGAACCAGGAAATCCCCCTCTGCTAGATATCCAACTTTATCAATTACTTACAAGTTCTGCTTTCCGTGTAACTCTGGGACACGACTCAGCTAAATTTATGCCCCTCTATAATAAAGATCCCCTTTCCTCCAGATGTGTTCACCTGAAGTCCTTCCATTCTAGAACACTCCCAAAAGACAGACTGATCAGCAAACATATATTTTAAAAGTTCAGCTTTACAGAGGCCAAAGAAATGATAACAAAAAATAGGAACATACCATGCGCTGCTACTCATTAAAATGGGTAAAGATTTAAAAATTAATAAACCCCAGTGCTGGTGAGAATGTGATGAAACAGAAAGTTTCATAAATTGCTTGGAGGTAACTTTATGGATTAGGAAAGCAGTTTGGCAAGTATGGTGGAGGTCTAAGACAAGTTCAGACCATATTGTTCAACTTCCACGAATCTATCCTGAACTTGGGAAAAGGTATAAATGCCCTTAAACACATTCATTGTCAAATACTTGTGAAAATTGCTATAGATCAGTGTTTCTTGGCCTCTTCTCATTATCACTACCCCCTCCGAACAGTTTTAGATATTTTTTCCTAATCACCCCTCATGAAATTTAATACCACAGATATACTGCATATTGGTTTACATACTGTTTGTATATCTGTGTTTTGTACATTAAAAGTTTATTTTTTTACTCTGCAAGAACAATTTTTCCCCAGTTGAAAATGCATGCTATGAATAAAGGTATAGCCTTCTGATGAAATATGATAGAGACCTTTAAAAAAAACAAAGTTCCAATAAGAAAAAGACAACTACTCAAGAGAAAAATGTACAGAAAGCATGAACAGGCATATGGTGAACAATGAAACATGAGTGGCCAACAAGTGCATGAAGAGATGTCCAGCCTCCTTAGGGATCAAACAAATACATGACAAGGCCACAAGGAGGCCCTATTTTATCCCTATATCATTGCAGGAAATTTAAAATGTCCAAAAATACCAAATGTTAGTGGGGCTGTAAATACACAGGGCTTTTCCGCATTGCAACCAATTTGGAAAACAGACAAACATTAATCACAACAGTGAACACTCATGTGTCACATAACATAGCCTTTCCTCTCCCAGATATATGGCCACAAGAAACCCTTGTTTGTTGCCCCAGGAAACATGCCCCAGAATTTTCATCACTGTACTGTGAAGAAGACCAAAACCTGAGGAAATGGAGAAATGCATTGTGGGAAATTCACCCAAAGTTTTATTAATCAGCAGCCACAGTGGTGTTCTCAGCTACAGGCAAACAGTATGAATGGATTTAGCAACATAACATTGAGTGGAACAAGAAGCTCCCAAATATTTCACACAGTATTCTGCCTTCTTTATGAAGTTATAGTAACTAAAGCAAAACAACATTTTTTGGGGGAATTAACATATTTGAGATACAATTACTTTCAAGCAAGGAAAGGATAAATTCCAGATTCAGTAGTATGGTTAACTTTGGGGAGAGAAGCCCAGAGAGCAGAATGAGGGGAAAGTATTTTGGGGTGCAGGTTATTGCTAAATTTCTGTTTATCCTGGTGGTGTTGAGTTTTGGGGTAGTTATTCTATTAGCAAGCTTTTACACTTACTGATAAATGGAACAATGATGAAAGCAAGTTGTAAGTCAGGCTGGGGTTACATTCAATTCAGCATCCAAAGCTCAAATAAATAGTTAAATCATTAAATCATTTGCTGAGAGTAGACTGTCAGCTCCATGATGGCGGGTGGGGGGAGAGGGTCTGTCTTGTCCACAGTTGCATCTGGGACACTGAAGACAGTGCCTGGTACATAGTAGATGCTCAATAAATATTTGTGGAATTAATGAAAGTCTTAGAGGGACCAAAGGCCTTGTAAATACCACTTTTAAAGAATCATATATATGTGTTTATATGTATATATTATATATACAATGCATATGCATTAAATATGTATCAAGTGTCACACATAACATGCATGCACAAAGCGCCGATATGTTATATGCAACATGTATTACACACGTGTGGATATATTGACTGTGTGGATATACATCTTTCAAGATCATGCATGTGCACGCACACACACCAGGCTTCCTCAAACACAGCACTGGTATGAACTAGTCTCCAAGATGCTTTGTTTTGGTTGGAAAAAAGAGAAAACCCAAATCACTGAATGATAAAGACACGCTTCCAACATTTGAGTAAGAACACAAAGCCACACAGTACAAAGTGGCAGATATCCAGCCCCATTTTGCAGATGGGGGAACTGAGGCCCAGAGTTACTTACTAACTACCCAAAGTCACTTACTACTCCACTCTGCTTTGGTAGCACACAAGCCAACACAGACAGTAAGTAAAAGAATGGGTATGGATGGCTGTGTGTCCACCACATTCTTTCCTGTCTGGTTTCTTCCACTTAGTATAGTTATTTTGGGGTTCATCCTCGTTACCGCATGTACCAACAGTTCATGTCTCTTTATGTCTGCCTATTATGGCAGCCGTGCTGTTAGAGCTAAAGCGGTTCTGAGCCTCATTGTACAGCCTCTATTGGACCACTTGCTCTCATTCCTCCTGGGTGAATGTCTGGGAGTGGAATGGGTCATAGGCCAAGTGCATTTATGTAAGTCTTTGCAGGACTATAGCATTTCATTCCTCTTGGGTAAAGACCTAGGAATAAAAGGTTGGATCCCATGGTGGTAGGTGTGTGTTTAACTTTTTAAGAACCTGTCAGACTGTTTTCCAAGGTGGTTGCACCATTTGACACGCCCACCAGCAGAGATCGGAGTTCCAGCTGCCCCTCTTCCGGAGGCTCAGACTGAAGAAATAGAGGACGAGAAGCATCGTTTGGGTGAGTGATGGGAAGAGGGGATGAGGAAGTGGGCTAAGTGAGGAATAAATCCAGCAGGGGCTAGATTGCGCAGAGGCTTGCTGGCCACAGTTCCCAGGCCTAGTGGAAAGGAGTGGCTGCAGGCTTGGGGAGGGGCCACCACACCTGGATTCTAACCAGAGGTTGCCACTTACCAGTCTTGGCAGGATGGCTGATTTTCCTGGTGACTGAGTACAGGGTTTGCCCTTAGGAGGCCATAGTTGAGTCATGAGTATCAAACTTCAGGTTGGCCCTAAGTGGTCTTCATACATGTCCAGTGTGGGTAGTTGGCCAGTGATTGAATACTTGAATCTTTGTCATTTGATACAAGGATTCAGCTTTCAGGTCTTTACTTCAAGGAATGAGGAGAGTGGCCCAAGGTGACAGTGTGACCCTGAACAAATCACCTTAACTCTCTAAGCCTCAGTTTGCCCATCTGTAAAATACGAGGATCACGGTAGTCATAGGGAGGATTAAATAAGTTATTTGCAAAGTGCTTAAACAAGACCCATCACCCAGTGAATGACGGAGAAATAGTTGTTACATTAAAAAAAGAAAGAAACAGCTGGAGAAGTGAGGCTGTTCACCACAGCTCTGCCTTAGCCACTAGGAACAACCTAAGTGCCCAAAAGAATGGGACTGTGGAGATTTCACATTTGGTGAGTAAGGCGGGCTTCTAAGAATTATCAGTGGTGTGGTGATGTGATGCTTACAGGGAGAAAATAGCATGTGACTTTTGTATGAACTACACATTTAAAAACAATAGCAAGCACACCTGGACCAAGCTCATTTTGTGCCCAGCACTATTCAAAGTAACCGAGGAATTGCAGGGTTTTTTTGTAAAGAGCCACAGATTACATATTTTTTAAAAGATTTTTAAAATTTTATTTTTAGAGAGAGGGGAAGAGAGGGAGAAAGAGAGGGAGAGAAATATCAGTGTGTGGTTGCCTCTTGTGTGGCCCCAAGGGGGAACCTGGCCTGCAACCCAAGCATGTGCCCTGACTGGGAATTGAACAGGTGACCCTTTGGTTTGCAGGCCAGCACTCAAACCACTGAGCCACACCAGCCAGGGTAGATTACGTATTTTAGCTTTGCTAGCCAGATGGTCTCTGTCCCACCTATTCAGCTCTGCCCTTATAGCTCAAAAGCCAAAACCTACCAAAAAATGGCATGTCAACAAATGGGCCCTGTGCCAATAAAACTTTATTCAATTTCACATATCACAAAATATTATTCTTTTGATTTCTTCCAACCATTCAAAAATGTAAAAACAATTTTTAGCTCACATGCTGGACAAAAAAATCTAGCTCCTGTAAATATAGTTTGCTGATCTAGATCTAAGTTAACTCATTGCCACAGCTCCACAAAAAAGGTACTGTTATCATTCCCATTTATAGATGAGGAAGCTGAGGCTGAGGGAGTTGCCCAAGGTCACACAGCCCATACATGGTAAGTCTGGGATTTGCACCTTGGCAACCTGGTTCATAGGCCCATCTTTCTAAACCTAGACAGTCCCACCTTTTAGCTCTTAGCTGTAAAAAAGGGCAGGCCCTTGGCCAGATAGCACAAGTGGTTATAGCCTCATCCCAAAACAAATCAATGTTCTCTTTCTCTGTCTTTGTCTCTGTCTTTTTCTCTCTCTCTTCAAAATCAATAAGAACGGGAGGGCTGGAATAAAGGGAAGGGGGAGGGATGGACAAAGAGGAAAGAGGTCAAAATTGCAAAATAGTGTTAGCCATTTTTCCTTTTCAATGTTTCTGCAGGAGGTGTTATTTTAATTGGGATGGGGGGAGGAGGGTCTGGACTTCCCAAAAGAAGCCACTGTCCACACCTTTGCAGAACTTTCTCAGCCTTCAGATGTCCCCTCTCCAAAGCATCATAATTACCCCTTGAATTCTCTGGGACTCTGGGAAGTTAGCAGCAGCAGGTATCATTATACCCATTGTATAGATGAGGAAATTGAAGACCACAGGTGGCCCTGAAGCCCTAATAATAGCTTACACTGTGTAGGCAGCCCTTGAGGGCTATTGTACCATTTGATCGATACACAGCCCTCTAGGCAGGCAGGAGAACCCTTATTAGTTTGTTTGATAGACAAGGTCCAGAGAGAAAACTGACCTGCCAAGATCACACAGTGGGTAAGTTGGTGTGGCCAGATCTGCTGGGGTCATTTCCCCAAGGGTATGTGTGCAGGGGTGGGGGCCAGAACTCCCTCGTGCTTTGGGTTGGCCCTGGCACAAACTAGATCCCTAGGGCCAAAATGAGGGTGAGGCAAGTGAGGCATTTATTGTGCGGGGTGCAACACTTAAGGGTGGAGGTGCCAAAACTCAGTTATCAAGATAGCTAATCCTTTAACACATCTTTTAAAGAATCTAAGTGAATGCAGAAAATCCTTGATGAACACAAATTATATTTAAATAAAGACATAATAGATATTACTAATTTTTTTTGGCCTTGTAGGTCCAGGGGGATGGAAGGCCAGATCCAAAGTGGCCTGGGCGTATGCCGAGATAGATGGGAAGGACATCCCATCTATGAAAAGATCTTCCGGCAATGAAGCCTGTTGAGAAACTGATGGGAGAGGGGCTGGAGCCACCACCAGGCAGCCCTGAAGGCTGTGCCTGGTGTCCTTCAGGGAGGCCACCCCTTTCCTGCAAAATGCAGGGATGCTGGTGGAAGATGAGCCTCTCCAGCCTCCCTTCCCATCTCCCCGCTCCCAGCTGCTGAGCACTGAGCGAGAGACCCAAGAGATCCTGCCTAGGCTTGGCTCAATACCTTCTTCCTGCCAACAGTTCTTTCTCTCTCTTCTCTCCCTTCTCTACCCCCACCTCTCTCTCTCTCTCTCTCTCTCTCTCTCAATCTCTCTCTCTCTCTCTCCCCCCTCCCTCCCTCCCTCCCTCCTTCCCGCCCTCTCTCTTTGCTTCTGTTGGGAAAAAAAACCTCTCTCCCTCAGCCTCCACCGCTGCTGGGAGGAATTTGACATGGCAGCGGGCCCAGGTTTCCGCCCTCCCCCACGCTGTCCTCTGCCAAGTGCTACGTGGCCAAACCTGGGGTCCCTGTGAGAGTGGCACCTCTTGCCCTGGGCACAGAAGCTCAGAGGAGCTCCCTGACTCAGTTTCCCCTCTGGGAGGGCAACAGGACTGCTCCAGGGACCTCTGGTCCCCTCCAGAGATCAGTGCAACACCCCACCCTTCTTGGCCTGAGGCCATCTGTTTGTTCATCTCAGAAAACCTCAGCACTGGGGTTTTGTTGGCAAAGAGGTTCTGGAGCTAATAGCAGGGCCCCTGGGTCTGAAATGGATGAGGAGAGGGCTGGCCTGGGCCTCAGTGGCCCCTGATTATCCAAGCTGGGCTTCTGGGCTGGGTGGGGCGTTAAGACCCCTAACACATCTGCGCATATCCACATGGATCTGTCTCCTCAGTTCCCCCAGGAACCAGGCCTACACCTTTCAATTCTGGCCAGAACTGAGGTCCAGCCAACCGCTTAGCAAGGCCTGGCCAGATCATGGCACCTTCCCACAAACACAAACATTTACTCCCCTTCTAATTCAGAAAGAGATTTATGTGGACATATAAGTGGCTGTCAGTATGACAGGGTGGCAAAGAGCTGCTGAAGGTATGACAAGAGAAATAAAGCTAGGAAGACAGGGGCAGAGAAAGTGTGTGTCAGGGCTGAGGGTGCAACTTTAAGGAGCTGAGACCTGAAGGTGGTGAAAGAGGAACAACGTGGGTCTTTGGGGGAACAGTATTCCAGAGGAAACCAGCATATGAAAAGGCCCTGGGGTAAGAATAGTTCTGCCATGTTGGAGGAACCGTGAGGAGGCCCATGTGGCTGGAGCAGAGTAAATGAGGAGGAGAGAGGGAGGAGGTAGGGCATGGAGGGGACGCGAACAGGTCATGCAGTGTGGGGCCTGTGGACCACAAGGAGGATTTGGGCTTTTATCCGGAGGGAGGTGGGAGCACTGGAAGTCTGTGGACAGAGGGAGAGGTGGGACCTGACTTTGGTGTTCATAGGTGCTCTCTGGCCATTGTGGAGAGGACAGACTGTGCAGGTGAGGATGTGAGCCAGGGGACCAGGACTAGGGGGACTATGCAGGTCCAGGAGGGCAATGATAGGGGCTGGATCAGATGAAGGCTGTGCACCTACCTTGTGCCAACCACCTTGCTGGACCCTTTCTTTACCTTCACATCAGCTCCCCAAGTAGGGGTTATCACTTCCTCATTTGATGGACGACGAGATTATGGCTCAGAGACAGAAAAGAACTTGCCTCAAATCCTACAGCCTTTAGGTGGCACATCACATCTTCCCACTGTCTAAAGCTCTCCAAGGCTCCCCGTTGCCCTTGATAAAATCCATTCTCCTCCATGCGGCCCACAAGGTCCTGCCCAAACTGCCCCCATGCCCACCCTGCCCTCACTTCTTCCCTTTCTCTCCCTCACTCACTCTGCTACAGCCTCATGGGCCTCCTTGCCATTCCTTCAATACACCAGGGCCTGGTCCTGCCCCAGGGCCTTTGCATAGGCTATGTCCTCTGCCTGGAAAGCTTTCCCTTCAGTGTGGCTTTTCCTCGAATTGGCTTCACATTCTCAATGAATGTTTAGTAAATGATTTACTGAAATTTTTAGTATAATACCACTCTGATAAGGTAATAGCAGCTCAAGGGCACATATCTGAGCAGGGAGCTCCCTTAAACCAACCCTTGGCGCCTCCATATTAGCACTAGCAGAGGATTCCCTGAAAGGGACCAAGAGTTCTGGATTTGGGGGACCTACAGGACCCACCCTAAACCCTTTCATTGGACCAAGGGGCTTCACCTGGAGGTGTGGCCTGACTGGCTGGGGCATTCTCATTGGCCAGGACATACCCAGCTGTGCCCTAAGAGGCCACGCAGCATGGTGCAGTCTCTAACTCAGCCCTTCTTCTCCAGCGGCCACCCCCAGGCGTGGGGTTCCACCATTTGTCCTTGTGCTCAATTCTGAGTTGCTTTCTCTTTCCTGAGGGTGCACACAGGGCCGAAGTGATGGCACTGTCCAGGCATGCTGCCCTTGGATGCTGCAACTGTGGCATGCCCTGGGTTCCTTCTGCCAGTTCCTGGAACCCTGGCATAGCTGCGGATTTGGACTGCCCACCCCTTCTCATGTGGGCCCAGAGTCATGTGCAGTGAGGGAGCCTGGGGCAGGGGCTGGCTCCACCCCCTGTGCTGTGCGCTCCAGCAAATCCTTGCTCCTCTCTGAGCCTTAATTCTCTCCTCTGCTAAAGAACTTAGACCTGTTGCAGGGATGTTAATGAGGCCATAAAGCAGGGCTTCTCAGGGGGACATTTCTGACCCTCCAGGGGACACTGGACAACATCTGGGGACATCTGTGGGGACAGTGTGGACACTGGGGGTATTCCTGGACTTGAGTGGGTGGGGCCAGGGATGCTGCTCCACACCCCACAGTGTCCAGAACGGCCCCAGTGTTAGCAGTGAGGAGGGGGAGAAACCCTGCACAGAGGTCTAGCCATTTTGGAAACTGGAGAAGACTGTGTACAAGAAAGGGACTGTCTGGTTATTATTATTTACTCAGCGAGCATCTATTAGCCTGTTATTATGGGCCAGCCCTTCTGGGCAAGCTTCGTATATCCTCATGACAGCTTTGGGAGGTGGGGACAATGAAAGCATGACAGGTTTATTTTGCAGTGAGGTCTGGCACTGCTCTGGCCTCTTCTACATGCGAGTCCACATCACAACCTGGACATGGCCCTCTCTCCTCACCCCATTTCACAGATGTGCAAACTGAGGCACGTGCCCTGGTCACACACTTTGCCCGAGATCAACTCAGACTCCCTCCACCCAAATGTCTGGCCCTATCCAAGGCTCTCTGTCCTCTCCCCAGTGACCACTGTACCCACCTCGGCAGGCTGCCCTGGTTTGACAAGAGCACACAGTAGGGGGGGTGCTCCTGTGGTCCAGCCCCCTAATGCTTGCCTAGGATGAAGAGTTGAAGAGTCAAAACTGTTTCCAGTGTCCACAACCAGCATCTGTTGTCACAGTCATCCCATGCTGTGGTGGCTGTTAAATGCTTTGGTGGCACCCCTGCATATGGTGTAGATAGACTCACTTGTATCATAATAGGAATATCAATAGCCAATATCGAGGAGAGTCTACTGGGCCAGACCCTGTACTAAATCCTTTATATACTCAATGCATGGATCCTCAAAGCTGACTATAGCACTATTATCCCCATTTTACAGACAGGAAAACTAAGGCCCAGAGACGTACATGTCTCTTCTAGGGCTCCATGGTTTCATGCAATGTGTAGGTTCCCAGGTCACCTGACTTGCACCTGGGCATCTTGGTGGGACCCAGTCCCATGCTTAGAAGCTGCTGCCCACATTTCTGCCAAGTTGGGTCCCCCAGTCTCTCCCCTCACACCCCCCAGAAGGGGTGATGTCCTCCCTGAGCCGTCTAAACAGCTGGGAGGAGAAGCAAAGCAGCAGGAGACCTGGCAGCACTTCCCAGGGTTGGAGATCTGTGGAGCAGGACATTCACCCCCTCTTTCTACCCCCCGTGCATACTTTCAAGGCTTTGAAAGTGGACCTGAGCCAAGAGCAGGCGAGTGATGACTCTTTTGGAGGAGATGGGGCGATTGCTGCTTGGGAAGCTGCAGCCACTTGCCCATGGGCAGCAGGACTCCCAGCTGCGGGGGTGCTGGTGTCCTTGAACCCTTTGAAATTCTCCAGATGTAGTGGCTCTGGAACTGGGCTAAGCTGGGATGGAATTCTGGTTTTGTCACTGACTGTGTGACTCTGGGCAGAGGTCTGGAGGTGGGACTGAACTTGGCATGTTCAGGGACCACAAGGCCATGGAGTGAGGTGGCCAGAGCCAAATCCAGACTCCACTGGGATAATGAGGAGGCCTCTGCCCAGCCCCTTGCCCAAGGGCCTGGCTCGAGAACCTGGGTGTGGGCTCGGCCCCACCTGGAACTCAGGAGCCTGCCCACACATGCCGGTCCCCAGGGCCAGCCTCCCAAGTCCCACTCCCAGCTCTGTGGAGTCTCTCCCTCTGGGTGAAGAAACTGAGGCCCAAGGGTGCCAGGATCTCACAGGGTAAGAGCTGCTGAAAGACATGGGGCGTGGGAACACTGCCGACTTGTCCCCTGTTACTGCCCAACTCAGGCACCTCCCAGACTGGGCACCTCCCACTGTTATCTGAGCCTCAGTCCCCCAACTGTCTCACAGGAACTCCCTGCCTGGCAGGGGTCGCTGCAGGGAAGAAAAGGTATCAATTCTGTGCAGAAATGGGGGCAGCGGCATTATGATTTCCACCCCACAGAGCCTACCCAGATCTCCTTCCCTGATCCCCTGAAGTTCCCTATCAGTCAGGCCTTTGGAGGTTCAAACCCCAGCTCTGCCTCTTACAGGCCATGTGACCTTGGGCAGGTAGTATCCTTGCTCTGTGCCTCAGTTTCCCCATCTATGAGATGGGCAGAGTGCTATGGTGACTGTGGTTGTGACTGTCAGCTGTGCTGCTGGCTAGAGGGCTGTCCCAGAGACCGCCTCAGACATCCTTCGTATTCACTTCCAGGCCAGGGCTGGGCTCATCTCCCTGCAAACCACGAAGGCAGCCCCTGTCGCTGCCAGTTACTCTGAAGTCCTGCTGAACTGGAGGTTTGTTTCCTTTCTGCAAGCTGTGGGGCAACTCCTGCTTCTCTCCATCTGAAAAGGGGGCTTCTTGGCCTTTGCTCTTTGCCCGCTGACCTTCAAGCAGAAGGCAGGCAGCAAGCAATCTGCCAGCCAAGTGGCAGAAGGGAGCTTGGCAATGGCCACCAGCAGCCCACAGACCCACTCAGGAAGATGTGCCACTGTGGGGGGTAGGGGTAGGGGCCAGCGTTCATTCCCTGGAGTGGAAGCCTGGAGGTGAAATTGCAGCCCTCCACCCCTGTGGGCCCAGGGTGGGGGCTGGGGATCGGGTAGCTGGTACCCAAGGTGGGTGGGTAACGACAGGAAGTCGGTTACAGAGGGAGGGAGTCGTTGGCACTGTGATTTCCGGCTGTGCTGCCGGGTTATGTAAAGGAGCAGAGTGGCAGGGTGGGAAGGGCGGGCAACCCAACATTGCTGCCCACCCTGGTCCTGTCTGACTGAGGAGGGAAATGGAGGTTCAGAACAGGGTGGTCACTAGTTTCAGACAGCCAGGTAGGGGTTTGACTCAAGGCCCGCTGGGACTGGATGCTCTCACTCCACTTCTCCATCTGACCAGACGCCCGTCATGGGCACCATGAGGGCGGAGAGGTGGGAGATAGTCAGCTGGGTTTCTCAGCTCCCAGCTCTGCCCCTAACATACCAAGCCTTGGTTTGTTAATTTGTGCAATGGGCCTGGTTTTTTTTTATTTCTTTTTTTTAGTTCTAATTTTCACTTATTTAGTCAACACATATATTCCCCTGTGCCAGCACCCATTCTAAATGCTTTATACAGATGAATGAGATTAATCTTCTCAGAGACCCTGAAAGAAGAGGGGACACTAGTATGATCCCCACTTTACAGACAGGGAAACTGAGGGAGAGAGCAGTGAAGTGACTGGGATGGCACAGCTGGTACAGGAGGAGCTGGGATTTGAACCAAGCCTCCCTGTGGGGGCATCCCTGAGGCTTAGAGGGGAAGGTGCACACTCAGTCTTGATGAGGGCCACCAGGGCCAGTCCCGGGGCCACTCCTGAGGCTGGCCTGTGCTCAGGTCCCTCATGTGTGTGTGGTGTGGGCACCGACACCTCTTGGGGTTCATCTTAACAGCAAACAACCCGCATTAACTGAGTGCTTACTGTATACCATGCTCATTCCTTGCATGGCCTTCTCAACAACCCAGAGGCTGGGATTCCCAAGGCATTTTCTGGAGGAGGAAACTGAGGTGCAGAGCAAGGAGATGACATGCCCAGGATCAGAGCAGGGCCAGAGCCTGGCTTTGGTGCCCTCAGCCTGGGCCTGTGCACCAATGTCTAAGACGCTCCATCAGCCGCACCCAGCCTCACACCCCTCCCACCAGCTGGACACACTGGATCTTCTCAAAGAAGGAAAGGGGTTGGCTGGGGCACAGGCAGTAGGGAAGGTTGGATTGCAGACCCTATTCCTCGAAGATGCCTGGCCCCAAGCACCCTACCCCCAACCCCGGTAACAGGGTGATTAAGGAGTGACAGATGAGGGGAAGCCTGCAAGAATCAAACAAACACAGGGAGAGGTCGGTTTATATAATCTCTAGGACAACGTGTCCTCCTGAGCCAGGATTAGGCACTGGCGTTTCCCAGGCAGCCCTGGGGGTGGGTGGTAGACACCCTGCTCCCGTTGTGGCCTGCCTTGCCCTGCCCCCGTGCCTGCCTTAGTCACTTCCCTCCTGAGGCTCAGCCTTCATGGACCCCTGTTTGGGGAAGATTGGCATGAGGAGGGTGGGTACAGCTAGGAGGATGCCAGAGCTGCTTGGGGAGGGGTTTGGGGTCCAGGAACCATGACACCTAGCAGATCCACTCTTAAACTCTGTCTGCACAACTCACTGTGACCTTTGATGAACCAGAGACCTTGCTTTCTGAGGGATTATGCATATGGAGTGTGGTACACAATTGGCACTAAATAGTTGCACACCTGGGAAGGCACTATCCACACGATTGATGGGGTGTCAACACAGTAACCACAACAATAATAAAATCTCATGATCATTTCAGTTTTCTTTATGGTGCTCAGCACTCCTCAACATGATGTGCTGTTTTTTCGTTTGTTGTCTGTCTCTCTGGAAGGCCAGCTCTACAGGACAGGTATCTGTTTTGTTTATTGCTGTATCACCAGCATCTAGGACAGACCTGACATCAGAAGCGCCCTGTGTGCGCTTCGGGCACAGGTGGCTGAGCTGTTTGCATGTACTGCATAGCCACTCCGGATCATGCTTTGTGCTCAGAACATTGGTACCACATCTGAATCTCACAAAACCAGGAAAAGGGGGTTCATCACTCTCATTTTCCAGAGGAGCAAACTGAGGCTCAGAAAGAGGGGTCACCTTCTTAAAGTAACCCTGAAAAAAAGTGACAGCTGAGATTTGAACCCAACCCTTTTTGATGTCAAGGCTCCCAACCAAGTTGTTAACTTGTTCCTCCTGGACACGCTTGGTCCTCCGGGACCAATGTGCAAGGAAACCCATGAGATAGCCAGGGAGGAAACTCTGCCCTGTCACACATTGGTGTGGCCTCTTGTCCCCAGAGGCCAGGCTGAGGACCAAGCTGACTCCCCTCCACACACACAGGAGAATGCCCTGCAGCCTCTCAGTTGGCTGTGTTATTTTTCCAGTAATGATTACTCAGCTCTGGGATCTAGGAGAAAGGTCACGGCCTCAGCCAACAGCAGCAGCTGGACTAGACAAGGGAGCGGCCGGAATTACTGCTCCCCCCCAACCCCTGGCCTAGCTGCCTGCTGCCCCTTTCAGGTGTCTAGTATTTCCAGAGGCAGGAAAGAGGCGGCAGAGGCTCCTTGACCCCAGGTATGCCCCAGACTGTCCAACAGGGTGGCCCCTCTGTGACCCACCCCACAACCCACTCAGTCCCATCATGGCCACCTGTCTTCAGCCTTCAGAACTCATACCCTCTGATAGTGACTGAATCCAACTGGCAGCATCTCCTGGGGACCCCCTCCTCCCATGACTGGCACAGACCCAGGGATAGTGGGAAGGAGGGGTTTCTGCACGGCTCTTCCAGCCCTTTCAACCTTCAATCTTCTACTTGCCCTCCATTCAATTCCTCCATCTTCTCCTATGGGTACCAACCAGGCACTGGACATACGTCAGCCTCCCCCAATATGACTTGGGAGCACTCTCCCCTTTCCTGAGCCTCAGTTTGCCACCTGTCAATGTAGATAGTAAGAATCTTGACCTCACAAACAGCATCTGATGGGGCAATATGCTTACAATAATCAAATGGACCAACTGAGAGATTTGAGAGCCCAGAGAGGCATCCTTGAATATCTGTAGAGGTGACAACACAAGCTGATGTAGGAAAGATGGTGATTTGGTCAATGGTATCAGGAAAAACTGGCTCACTTCATGAGAAAACTCAGATTGGTTCCCCGAGTGAGTCACCTATAGAGGTGGGTGCCACCTGTGGGTTAAAAACCCAAATGTGAAAGAGCAAACAAGAACATTAATAGAAGAAAGTGCAGAAGAGCTTTATGACTAGGGGGTAAGAAAGAACTTCTTCAACAAAACTTCTGAAGCATAAGCCAGAAGGCAAAAGATGTGTGAAATTGGTGACATTAAAATTAAAGATTTCTTAATTAATTATTTTTTTAAAAAAGAATAATATAGGAAAGGGTGAAGCCAGAGAGCTTATAGGTACGACCCATGGGAACGGACTGGGGCGGGGGGGCAGATTGCTGGAGGAGGGGTGGTGCTGGATGGAGATGAGCAAAGGGGAAAAGACTGGAACTATTATAACAATATAACCAATAAAATATACGTAAAAAAAAAAAAATTGAAGATTTCTGCCCCGGCTGGTGTGGCTCAGTGGATTGTGCACAGGCCTGCAAACCAAAGGATCACTGGTTTGATTCCCAGTCAGGGCACATGCCTGGGTTGTGGCCTGGTTCCAGTTGGGGACACATGAGAGACAACCACACACTGATGTTTCTCTCTGTCACTTTTGCCCTCGTTTACCCTCTCTCTAAAAATAAATTTTAAAAATCTTTTTAAAATTTTAAGATTTCTGTTCAATGAAAGAACGGGCTGATGGGTGCCAGAGGGGAGGGGGGTTGGGGTGCTGGGTGAAAAATGTGAAGGGATTAAGAAGTACAAATTGGTAATTACAAAACAGTCACAGGGATGTACAGTATAGCATGGGGGTTATAGTCAATAATATCGTAATAACTATGGCTGGTGCCAGGTGGGCACTGGAGAATATCAGGGAGGACACTTTGTATAGTATGTGATTGTCTAAACATTATGCTGTACACCTGAAACTAATACTAAATAATATTGAATGTAACTGTAATTGAAACCTTGGCTAGGTAGCTTGTTTGCTTAGAACATCATGCCAATACACCAAGGTTGTGTGTTCAATCTCCAGTCAGGGCACATACAAGAAGCAACCAATGAATGCCACAGTAAGGAGGAGAACAAATCAATGTCTCTCTTTCTCTCTTTCTAAAATCAATAAAATTTTTTTTTTAAATCTGTAATTGAAACCTAAATTTTAAATTAAAAAAGAATACATATGAGACCCTAATACATAAGTAGGCTTTCGTACTTATCTTTACAAGACTAATACCTTGGTAATTGTACCCCCTTAACTACTTCCAATATTTATTCATATAGCCAAATCTAGTAGTGGTAAGAGTTATTCTTAAGATGTTTAAAATATGTATTTTAATTATATTTAAACTGGGGGCTCTATTTCCCTTTACAAACGATTTCATTGACATGCCCAAGTTTATTATGTGTTTCTTTTCTATTTTTTTAATGTATTTATTTATGTTGTTTTTCTTTTCCTATGTAGTTATCCCAACTTTTACATCAAGCCAGTAACTTGAAGAGTGTTTATCTTTTTTGTAAGTTATAAAATTAAAGTTTATTCTTACTGATTTTCGAACAATAAGAAAGACTTCTGTCTAATGAAGGACACTATGAACAGAGTAACTAGAGAGATGACAGGATAAAAGAAATGGCAGAGATGATTGCTGGAGTATATAAGAAACCCTGCCCCAGGGCTGCTGTATCACATGTTACACAGGGAGCCATTCTCACTCTAGTGTAATTGAGTTTCAAGAAATCCCAATGGGAATATCTGTCCCAGAGGTAGGCTGTATGATGACCTTGTTCCTCACAACTACTACAAAAAGATGGCACTGCTAGAGCAAAGTGGACAACATGTATGAACAGGCAATTTTCAGAGGACAGAAGCCTAAAAGACCACCAGGCTCAAGAAGAGATGCAGTGCTCCCTGAGTAATGCAAATGAGCACAACAGTCAGGTATCACTTTACACCTGTCAAAGAGGCATATAGGAGAAAGACAGATGATGCCAAGGGTTGCAGAATATGAAAACCTGGGAGCATGTGTGCGTGTGTTTGGACTGTGGCAGTCCCTCTGGGGAGTAGTCTGTTGCTACTAGTTGACACAGATAGGTACACACACAACAGAAAGGCTGCATCTGTCCACCAGCCGGCAGGTACAGGAATGTTCACAGAACCTTCATTCATGAAAACCTCAAACTAGAAACAACGTAAATGTCCATCCATACTAGCACAGATGAAAAAATAAGGTATATTCATATGACAGAGTATTATACAGCAATGAGAAAGAATCATCCATATTTATAACAGGGTGTCATGAGTCAAATTGTGCCCCTACAAAATTCATATATTGAAGCCTTAACCTCCAGGACCTCAGAATATGACTATTTAGAGATGGGGTCTTTACAGAGGTGGTAATGAGAGTGGGCCCGAATCCAATCTAACTGGTGTCCTTGTAAAAAGGGAACATTTGGGCAGAGATGCACACCCAAGGAGAATGCCATGTAAACTGTACATGGCCATCTACAAGCCGAGGAGAGAGGCCTGAGTCATGTTCTCCCTCATGGCTCTCAGAGGGAACCAGCCTTGCTGATATCTTGATTTTAGACTTCTAGCTTCTAGGACTGTGTGACAGTCGATTTCTGTTGTTTAAGCCACCCAGGTTGTGGTCTTTGTTACAGTATCTCCAGGAAACGAATAAAGCAGATATGGCAAGGTACGGCCCATGGATGAAATCCAACCTGTGACGGTTCAATTTTAAGTGTCCCCTTGGCCAGACCATGGTGTCCAGCTATTTGGTCTAACACTCATGTAGATGTTGCTGTGCAGGATTTTTGTAGGTGAAATTCACATTTACAGTCAGTTTACTTGAAGTGAAGGAGATGGCCTTTGGTCATGTGGGCAGGCCTCATCCAATCAGATGAAGTGCTTAAGAGCAAAAACCCAGATTTCCTGGTGAAGAAGGATTTGTAACACAGAAGACCGTAACACAGAAATACCACCTGAGTTTCCAGATATCAGACTTAAAACCACAACACTGACTCTTACTCGAATTTTCAACATGCTGGACTGTCCTACAAATTTTGGGCCTGCCAGCCTCATCTTTATCTATCTATCTATCTATCTATCTATCTATCTATCTATCTATCTACTCATCCACACTTACATCATAATACACAATATGTACACACAAACACATCCCCTGTGGTTCTGTTCCTCTGGAGAATCCTGACTGATACTCAACCCATTGCCTGCTTTTATAAATAAAATGTTATTGGCACACAGCCACACCCATTCACCTGGTATCAGTTTTTCAGGCATATTAGGAACATGTGCAACACACAACAACAAAATACATTTTTCGAGGACACATGGAAATAAAGAAGACACACGCTGAACATTGAAACGTTCGTCTGTGGAGGGATGGTAATTAGAAAAAAAAAATAGAAGTGCTTAGGTAAATTTTTTTAGAAAAAGGAACAGGAAAAAACCAATAACAGGCGAAAGGAAGATCGAAGCATGAAGGCAGGTCTCCCGCGCGTGTGCTTCCCTCTAGCGGCGCCCATGAGCATCGCAGCCCGTATCACTTGGTTTATTTTACAGGCTGTTTGCTCATCAGAGAAGCTGAAACTCAAGCCTGTTAATGCCTGCAGTGGCCTACTGCATGGATGCACCACAGGTGTTTTTTTTTGTTGTTGTTTGTTTTAAAATTGTGATAAAATATATTAACCTAAAATTTTCCACCTTAACCATTTTTAAGTGCACAATTCTGTGACATTATGTACACTCACATTGTTGTACAGGTATCACCACTGTCCATTTGCAGATCTTTCTCTTCTCAACTAAAACTCTGCCCCATTAAATACTAACTCTCCATTCCCTCCTCCAGCCTCTGGTACCCACCCTTTTGCTTTCTGTTGCTCAGTCTGACTCCTCTAGGGACCTCATATGAGTGGGGCAGGTCATGCAGGGCCTATGGGCGGGGGTGGGGGGGGACTTGAGCTTTGACCCCAGAGAGGTGGGAGCCCTGGAAGGCTGTGGGCAGAGGAGGGGCAGGACCTGACTCAGGTGCTCAGGGGCACCTTCTGGCAGCTTCAGGGAGGACAGACTGCAAGGACCAAGGGTGGAATCAGGGGATCAGGGCAGAAGGAATTGTACCAGTCCAGGCATACAATGATGCTATCAGATCAATTTTTCTAACTTCGTAGGGTCTCAGTGACCTCATCCCTAAAATAGGATTGCAAGGGTTTGGTAACCAGACAGTCCTATGCCTGGCATATAGTATAGAAAATGCCAGTAAACAGCAGTTTGCCCTGAATAGCTCACTCAACCTCCCCCACCAACAGCCCTATGAGGAAGGGATTATTATTATCCCCCCCCTTTTTTTTTACAAAGAGGGAAAGTGACTTTCCCAAGGATACACAGCTGGTGAGTGGTAAAGTGGTGTTCTTGCTCTTAATTCCTGTGTATCTAGGAGGTTAAGGTTGTAGGTGATCAGAGCAGATGCTTCTGAGAGTAAATGATTGGAGAAATTGATCTAGTCTGGGAGGGCTCCATGGAGGTGGTGACATTGGAGCTGAGACCTAAAAGATGACCTATCCAGGTAAATGAGGGTAGAAGGGCCACCCCTGAAAGAAGAAAATGCATGGGCAAAGGACCTGAGAGAGGACCCACAGGAATGCAGGGGCACAGGTGGGTCCATCCCAAGAGCCTAGAGTCATCGTTTTCCTTTACCTTCCCCATCAATCACGACCACCATATGGCTCTCCCACCAGTATAGCAGCACTGTTTCCAGCCCCCCTCCCTCTCCCTTGCAGATTGGGCGGCTTGGCACTGACCCCCTCCCCTAGCCACCTCCAGCTGGTAACAATCCCCAGAAAGGGGTCATTAAGTGGCCCAGCTGAAGCCGCCGATCACCATCACACAGGGACTATTTTAATTTTCCACTGATTTGTCTGCGGTGGGCCCCCCAGAGCTGAGCCATGTGTGTGTGCAGAGGAACATCAAGTTTCAATGCTGTTTATGGGGAGTAAGGGCAAAGGAAAGGACTTGGGTGGGGAGACCTCACTGAGAGAGAGTTATGGGGGTAACTGGCATGGTTTCTGGGGCCCCAAATCTCCCCTGTCTAGCCCAGAAGTGGGAGATTCCTGAGGCTTTGCTGGGCCCTTTGCCTTTCACACTGAGAGCAAGCACTCTTGTCTTCATCCTTCATCCATCCATCCATCCATCCTTAGGTTCATCCATTCATCTATAGGTCCTTTCATTTATCTATCCTTCTATCTGTCCATCTGTTTATCTATCCATCTATCTAACTATCATTCACCCATCCCTCCATCCTTCCATCCCTCTACTATCCACCCATTCCTCTCTCCATTCTATTGACAGGCAGTTATTGATCACATCAGAGGTACCAGGCACTGTTTTAGGCCCAGTGGTCTTCTCCACACTTACTCATTGTCCCCCTAGAACATCCCCCAGAGGCCCTGAATTCAGAATCTTCCTCCTCAAACCCTCCTCCCTGTGTCCCTACTCCTGAGGCAAGGATCCAAGCGTTGGCCTCATTTCCTCCCTCCCTCTCACTTCCCACGGCCTATCAGTCCCCATGGCCTGTCAGTATCCATGTTCTGCCCACTCTCCCCCTGACCAACCCGGTCTCGGCTCACATCTCTTTGCCTTCCATCTGGATCACAGCTTCTATCACCTTCTGGTCCCCATTCAAATTCCCACACCTGCCTTAGATCTACCTATGCCACTCAAACACCTCCCACAACTCCCTATTGCTCTGGGGATAAAGCCCCGGCTCCACAATCTGGCATTCAGGGACCATCACAGTCTGGCTTGGCACATCTCTCTAACCTCCTCCCTATTGTCGCCATCACACCCAGCACATTCCCACCTCCATACTTTTGAGGAGTTCCTTCTCCATGAAGCCAGTGGCTCCCTGCTTATGACTTTCTATCAAAGGGCCAGTGTCTCCACCCTGCCAGTGGCTCTTCTCTCTTCTCTTTAGGCTCTTAGAGGCTTGCAAGGGCACCAGGTGCAAAGTTGGACAAAAGCACCATATCATGAAAATCATGAGTGCTTAGTGTAAAACTAGGGTGTGACACACTCTTTCTGGGTGATACGATCTCCCAGAATATCATTCATTCTCAGATGGCAAAGCCAGACACTAATACCTCTGCTCACTCTGATCCAGCTGGTAAGCCCTGAACCATCATGTTACCCTGCAACCTCATACAGTGACTGCCCCTCTATGGGCCTCAGTTTCCCCACCCATAAGATAGTGATAATAATAGTTCCTTTTTTCATAAGCTTGTTGGGAGGATGGAGCAAAATATAATGAGGGAAGCTCAGCTGTCTGTGACTCCAATTGGTTATTACTTGAGGTCTCAGCTCAGGATTGTGAGTTTACAGCCATTGGCTCTGTGATCTTGGAAAACGTGCTGTCACTCCCTTCTCTGATGACTTCTGGAATGAACAGCAGCCCAGTTCTACCTTCTCTTGGAGGGAAGCCTCAAGAGCCCCCAGGGGAGGGCCTGACACCTCACATTTGTCTCCCCTGGAGAAAAAAGGATCGAGGAGAGACTGAGGTTGGATATGAGGAGGGACTTCCAGAAGGCAGGAGAAATGCCAGGAACTGGAGAACGGGGTTCTGATGGTGCCATCAGGGTTCTGGTTTGCATCAGGCTGAAGTGGGAGGCTGAGCTAACTGGCGCTTTCTGCCTTCAGTCACTCACTTTCATCATTCATTCACCCATTCATTCACTCACTGAAAGAATTGCACTGACTACTATGTCTTAGCGGTTAAGCCCCCAAGCTCTGCAGCCAGGTGGTCTGGATTTGAATCCCAGTGCTGCCTCTCCACAGCTCTGTGGACAAGTCCATTTGCTACTCTGTGCCTCAGTTTCCCCATCTGTAAAGAGGGGGGCATCATGGTGACAATAACTTCATGTTGACCTCTGGTACTGCCTGGGCCTGACCACTACCCTGGCCCTGCTTTCTGTGTCTCCCCGACTCTCTTCTTGGGGCTCCCCACCCCTCCCCTTCTCACCACCGACATTCCCGGCCTGGGCGCTCCGGGAAACATTCCGTGGTTTGCAGCAGACTGTCCGGCTCCTCGGTGCCTCAGATGTGGGCAGAGTGGGCGGAGGCTGGGCGGGCGCAGGCCGGGGGCTGGGGAGACTGCACACCCCCGACCCCCCACTCTAGCACCAGGCACCCGATGGGGGAGGTGGTGGGTGGCACTCACAGACAGGCAGGGGGACCTGCTTGGGCAGATAGGGAGCCCCTCCCCTGCTCACAGCACTCCCAGCGCTCCCTAGTACCCTTTGAATAAAACCCAAGTCCTCCCTGTGGCCCACAAAGCCCTGCCAGACCTATCTTCACTGCCTCCCTCTCTCCCCCTCAGTCACTCTGTTCCAGCCACATGGGCCTCCTTACTGTTCCTCCAACATGCCAGGCACATCCTACCCCAGGGCCTTTGCACATGCTGTTCTCACTGCCTCCAGACCTTTTGGTCCATTGAGATCACAAAGACTACAGTGTCACCTCCTCAGAGAGGCCTTCCCTGCCCACTCAGCTTCCACCACCCTCTTCCAAAGTCTCTGCAACCTTCCTCCCAATTGGAAATTATCTCATTCATTTATTCATTTTTTCTTTTACTGTTCCCCATGCTGGGCAATGAGCCCAGGAAAGGCAGGGCTGGGTAGACGTTGTTCACTGCAGACAAGTAACAGACACTCACTGAATAGATGGAGCAACCACAAAAGTCCTCCTGGAATCTGACCACAATCTCTTGTTTTAGCTGCATGAATATCACAGTTTCCAACCTGGACACAGTCCTTATCAGTTTACAAGACACCTCCATGGTCATCAGCTCATTGGATTTCCCACAAAGACCTTGTTTGGGGGGAGATTCTATTACTCATGACCCCTCATTTTACAGATCAGGGAACTGAGGCACAGAGAGGTGGTGAGATAACTTGCTCTTTGAACAAATGAACAGAGATTGAATGAATTTAGCTGGATTATGATTTTTGAGGCCCTGATGTACTTTTGCCTTCCTCTATGAAAATAAAATTATTAAATATTATCTTTTAGGGCTGCATTGGTATACAGATTCATATAATCCAGGCTGGATTCATTTCTATATATTCAGTATATCATATTCACTGTCTTCTTCTGATTGTAAAAGAAGTAAAATTAAAATATTTATGAGGACCCTGAAAGTCTCGTAGACCCCCAGTCCCATGCCTCCTCTGGTTATGGGAGGTGTTGAGTGTGTCTGGGATTTGGAGCTGAGGCTGCAATCTCTGACCTCTACCCTCTCTCCCAACTCAGCACCACATTTGAAATGCTGCATGGACCCCCCAACCCTCTAGGGATCCTTGATGCTTTGAGCATAAAGGGACTTTTCAGAATCACCTGGTTCACGCTACTTAAGAGAATGAAATTCTTACCAATTGGGGCTTGGATGCCTTTTGCGGTGAAAACCTCATTACCTTTCAGCCAGCTAGAAAGCTGAACTGACCCTGCAGAGGATGAACTCTGACTTCTGGGGTTGAACAGCACCTCCCTGTCCCTGCCCCATTGGCTTCCTATGCCCAAGGACAGCCCTGCCGTGAAGATTTGAGACCTGTCTTGAGTCTGGCTGTTTCAGCTCTTGTGATTGAGGGCTTTTTGCGGGTGGGGCTGGAACTGATCTTCTATGGGGAATCCAATGACACAAATTGGAGCTGAACCCAGAGAAAGATCAGGAGGAACAGGATGAATTGAACCAGATTCTCCCAAGCATCTCCTTTTTTTGGTTGAAGCCCTGAATCTCTTTCTTTCTCTGCAGACTGCTAAACTCTATCCTCTTTCTTCTTCCAGATAAACCTCAGTCTGACACTGGCCCTTGGCTGGTTAGTGGGTCCATAACCTCCTCTGTATTGGTTTTTACCTCTATTAATAAGACCACAAGGTTGCACAGAAATGTTGTCCTTTTCTCAAACTGCCTGTTCTTCTTGACTCTCCAAGGACCCTGGAGATGGGGGATGGGGAATTGCTACCCTCACCTCTGACCCCAGGCCTCTTCTGCCATTACCAGCTCTGCCCTTTGCTTGCTGTGTGACTTTGAGCAGGTCACACTATTATCTGAGCTTCCAATTAAATCACTAAGTCCCTACCATTCTTCAACGGAACCCACCCACTTTCTTCCACCTCGAGGCTCCCACCATCACTGACCTGGACTCTGTCTCAGCCTTCCTCTGGTCTCTGGCTGCCACATCAGCCCCAGATTATCCCTTCTTCCCATAGAAGCCCAAGGGAGCTTTAAAAACTGTAAAACAGGTCCCCATCCCTCCTCTGCCCACAGCTCTCCAGGGACCCCATCTCACTGGTATAAAAACCTAAGTCCCCACAGTCCACAAGGCCCTGTACAACCTGTCCCACCTTCCCCTTTCTGCTGTCACCTCCTCCTTCTCTCACTCTCACTTACTCTCCTTCAGCTACATAGGTTTCCTTGCTGTTCCTTCACCAATGCCTAGCATAGTCCTGCCTCAGGACCTTTGCACACACTCTTCCCTCTGACTAGAACTCTTCCCCCTCCTCTTCTAGTGAACTCAGTCATCTTCCAGGTCTCAGATAGAATGTCATCTCCCCAGAGAAGCCTTCCTTGGTTACCCAGTCTCAAAGCCTGCCCAGCTCCTGTAACCCCTTACACAATCATAACTAACTCCTGCTCTGTGCACTGATATTTTTATTTTGTCTGTCCCACTGGAACATAAGCCCCAAGAGGACAGGGATCTTTATCTGTCTGGGTCACTGCTATGTCCCCAGCATAACAGGAGACACAATAGGTGTTCAATGAATGCTGGCTGAATGAAGAATGAAAAATGAAAACGACTCATGACACCCCCCAGGGATGTGGGAAAAATCTCTGTCCTCAGGGACCTTGAGGCCTCAATACTCCAAGACTGGAGGAACAACCCCCACTGTCCCCAACATGCCTGAGGCAGCTACAAGGGGGGTTGCAGAAGGTTGTAACCTTCTGCTCTCCTTGGGGACTCACAGAGCACTGGCCACAAAGCCCAAGATGTTCAGGCCCTACACCATTTCCCCAGTGAGGAAACCAAAGGCCAGAGAGGGTAAGCCACTGGCTCAAGGTCACACAGCACACCCAGGTTCAAACCTGGGTATGTGTGATCCCTTGTAGAACCATGTTGACTGAAGGTTTCAAAGTTCTACTATGGGTGACAGGCCTGGATAGAGGGATGGACGGACAGCAAAGCAAACAACAGTGCATTGGCCTAGTGGCTCATGCTGGCCTGAAAGTCATGGACTTGCAGCCTCAGGCTCCATGGCTTCTTACACTGCTTCTGGCTTCTCCCCTCATTGGCTGGGTCTGGGAAGCTTCTGGAAGGGTGCTAAGTCTTAGGGGTGGGCGCTGCAGGGTGCCCACTCCCTCCCTAGGGTCGGGGGTGCACAGAAACAACCAAGGTCCCACAGGGGCTCAGACTCTGAGCCTCCTGCCTACCGGTCAGTTAACCTTAGTGCTCCCCAGAACCCCTCCAGCCCCATAGACCTCGCTGCACTCACAACTTCCCACCGCAGGCCCGCAGGCCCTGGGGTCACGGGAGTCACCATGTGCCCTCACAAGAGCTCCAGGTCCAGCTAACTCACTGCCAGTCTCCCAAGACAGCACCCACCCTTGGCGCCCTCTCGGCCATGGAAACTGGCAGGCTCCAGCCCTAACTCGCATCGGGGGCATCTCGGCCACACTTTCAAGTGCAAGACTCAGGAATGGCTTTTCTCTCCATTGTCTGGTCTTGGTTTCCCCACCTCTGACCACCTTTCCCATTTTCAAATGCCCAGGGCAGGGTCGCTGCCACTGCCAACCACACCTGGCACTGTAGCACCCATGCTCAAGTGTCCACAGGTCTGAGAGGCCTTCTTGCTGCCCGCTGTCCCCTCCTGCTTCCAGGATGGCCGCCTGAGTCCCCACTAGGGTGCCGGTGGGCACCTCCCCACTCACCATCCACCACATTTTGGCCGTCATGTCGTAGCAGAGCTGCCATTTGACCGAGGTCTCTCCCGGTTTGCTGGACACCGAGGCCCCGGGCACCTCCATGCTTGGACGGAGGGGGAGGGCAGCCCCAGGTCGCCTTATTCAGATAAAAGTGAGGGCTGGGCTGGCTGCCTGGGGTGCAGGGATCCGACATCCATGGCCCTGGGCAAGGGGGCTTTCTTCTGGAAGTTGGAAGAGGTTGCCTGGGACGTTCAGAGCTAGAGATCATAGACGAGCAGGAGAGAGAGAGGAGAGAGAGTGAGAGAGAGGCGGAGGAATGGAGATACGTTAATCTGAGACACACCAGCACCAGGCCACCAGTCTCATGCAAGTGGCCACCCACAGCCCGAGGAGGCTGTTGAAGGCCATGTGTGTGTGTGTGTGTGTGTGTGTGTGCGTGTGTGTGTGTGTGTGCAGTCAGAATGATCATACCAGAGCATGGATTTGTGAATGAGACTCTGATTGGAAATACCCCTCATTCCAGCCCTGAAAGGAGTGTGGCTTGTCCCATCTACCCCCACCCCCACCCCTGCCTCTTTGCCTCCCCATCAACTCCATCAGGGAAGAAAGCCTGGGGCCTCAACCCACCCACCACCCTGTCCTAGACCCTATCTGGGGAAGGCACCCCGAGGCCTTGTTATTCCAGACAGGGCCCTGGAGTCATGGGACAGTAAACAGGTTTTGAGAAATGAGAAAGGCACTCTCAAGTGTGTGAAGAGAGTCAGAGGCAATGGCCCTGGATTTGGAAAGAGATGGGGTATTGGGCTCTGGCTGTGTGATCTTGGACAAGTCACTGTCCCTCTCTGTGCTTCACTCTACCTACCTTAAAAATGGAAGATAACCACTGAGAACAGTGGAGGGGTGAGGTAGGTGATGAGACAAAATATAAAGCTCATAGAAGGGGATGTAATTGTCATGGTTTCCCTTCCTTCCTTCCTTCCTTCCTTCCTTCCTTCCTTCCTTTCTTTCTTTCTTTCTTTCTTTCTTTCTTTCTTCCTTATTCTCACCTCAGGACATTTTTTCATTGCTTTTGGAGAGAGAGGAAGGGAGAGAGAGAAACATCAATGTGAGAGAGAAGCATCGATAGGTTGCCTTCCATACATACCCGGACAGGGGACCCGAACCAGCAACCCAGGCATGTGCCCTGACTGGGAATCAAACCTGCAACCTTTGGTTACAGGATGATGCTCTGACCAACTGAGCCATACAGATGAGGGCTCATTTTCTTTCTTTCCTTCTCCCAACCTCTGAGCAGAGGCAAGCCAGGGGAATTTTTTTTTTTAATTAATTGGTTTTAGAGAGAGAGAAGGGGTGGGGAGAGAAAGAGAGAGATCTATTTGTTGTTCCACTTCTCGATGCATTCATTGGTTGCTTCTTGCTGCCTTGACTGAGGATTGAACCCAAAACCTTGGCATATTGGACGACACTAACCAAGTGAGTTACTCAGCCAGGGCTTGGATTCTTTTGTCTTTGTGATCTAATCATCACTGTGCATACATGGAGCACTGAGTGTGTGCCTAAGCTAGATGAGAAGGAGCTGGTCACTGTTCTGTGTGTGTTGGATGTCCTGACCTCACATGGCAGCAAGAGGAACTAAATATAGACAGCAGGAAGAACTTCCCAGTGAGGGGCTGCCCATGAACTCTGAAATGGCTAGACAGCATTTGGTCCCTGTGTTTGCATGTGGCTGTGCAGGCTATGAATTAGGAGTAGACAGAGGGAGTGGGAGAGGTGGAGCAGCAGGTGATGGACATAAATGGGACTGAGGCTGAGCTCTGCTGAATCAGGAGTGAAGACAGAGTGGTATGTGGGAATGTGGCCACCTCAGGCTTGCCCCTTCTCCTCTGTCCCACAACGACCAGGAGGAATCTTCTGAAAACAGAGTTCTGACCAGTTCCCTCCCATGCTTGATCACCAGTGTCTCCAGGTTAGTGGCCCCACTGGGATTGGGGCTGGCATCCCCCTCATCCCGTCTGCCTGGCACACCCTTCTCCTTCCATCATCTATGCATCCTTTAAAGCCCGGACCAACATTCCCCACCCACCCCAAGTGGGAGAAAGAGTTAGATCAGAAGGAAAACAGATACAGAGACAAAGAAAGAGACAGAGATAGAGAGACAGAGAGAGTGAGAGGAACAGTGAGAGTTAGAGAGGGACACCCAGCCATGCCCACCCATTGTCTGGGTCACACACTCCTAACTGCCCTCCAGAGGCCTGGATTATCAGACATACTTTCCTTGAGAAAAAGACATCTGTGCAACACACACCCTTCCAGCCCCAGACCCCAGCCCTGAGCACAGGCCCCAAGTCTGAGCCCTCAGTGGGACACCTGATCACACAGGACAAGACTGTGCACACAGCAGGCTCCACTGATCACTGACAAAGGGCAAGCATGTGGATTAGATCCAGTTATTTGCATCATCGTTATTAACAGCCACCATTGATCGGCCACCTACTACGCGCCAGGTGCACAATCACACCCAACCCTCCCAAGAGCCGTATGAGGTCAATACTTTGATTGTTTCTATTTTACAGATAGGGAAACTGAGGCTCAGAGACATTTAGTCAGGAGCCCAGGGACGCACAGTGAGTATAATTCACTCCTCAGATGCAGGGGAACCAAATACCCAGCTCCCTTCCCCACCTCCTACGGATCTCAGCTCAACTGTAACCTTCCTATGGAAGCCTCCTCTGACTCCCTGTTTAAAATTGGTCCCCCTCCCCTGGTATATTTACCTCTTCCAGCTTTATTTTTCTTTATTACTAGTATTTATTTCTTGTCTGTGTCCGCCAAGGGAGTGTCAGTTTTTGTCTGTCTTATTCACTGCTTTGGCCTCAGTACCCAAAACAGGAACAGCACCGGGTATATCTGTGGAATGAATGAACGAATGAATGAATAATGGATCTAAGGTTTTGCAAACATTGGCATTTCCTGGTGACTTTCAGAAAAGGCATTTACATGTTGGCATAAAAGATGCAGGTCTGGTAAGGGGGGTGGAGAGGGCAAGAAGCCAGGCACTGCTCCCATGGCCAGAGTAGGGCCACGCCTCGGCCATCTCGCCCAGCTGAGGCCAGCAGAGCCCAGCCCAGCGGACGCGGTTCGCCCACATGGAGGCCCCCGCCCCGTAACTATAATTTGCCTCAGTACCTTGTGGTCTAGGAGACAATTACCCCACAGATGTGCGGTTGGAGTGAGGCATTCAGATGGCGGGTCAGAGCCTGGGCCTTGGCGGAAGACAGATGTGGGAGGCAGCCTTCAAATGGGAAAGAAGGGAGGAAGAGGGAGAGAAAGAGGGGGAGGGAGATGGAGAGAGAGAGAGAGAGAGAAAGAGGCAAAAGGGAGAGAGAAATTGACAGAGACAGAGAGAGAGCAGTGGGGGGTACAGAAAGAGGAAGGCAAGAGAGACACACAGAGAAACAAGAAATAGAGAAACTACACACAGATAAAAGAAGACAAGGAGGTGCAAAGAGGAAGAGAGGAAGAATGGGAGCGGGAGGGAAGGAGGGAGAGAGAGACATACAGTAAAAGAGAGAAGCAGAGAGAGACGGAGAAGTGCACGCAGAGGTAAATGCAGACACCCACAGAGGGACAGAGAGATGTACGAAAGGTGAGAGGGATACAGAGGGGAGATGAAGGCAAGGAGAGACAGAGACAAATGAAACACCTAGGACAGACACACACAGAGACTGAACAAGATGGGCCAGAGACCCAGCCATACCCTACACAACAGTGCAGGTTGTGGGGCTTCTGGGTCACACTCGCTATACTCCCACCCTGACAGGCCTAGTTTATCAGCTACATTTTCCACTCAGGGAAACTGAGACCCCTGAGGGACAGGCCAATGCCCAAACCTTCTGCAGCAATGGAGCTGGGCCAGGGCCTGGATCTCTGTGAGGCCTCCCTAGCTCCTCCTCCAGTTCCCACCCCCCAATACCAAGGGCAGAGGGCCCTGGTCCACCCTGTGTCACAGTTTCCCCAGCTTCAAAATGATGAAGCTAGATAGGGAAGCTTCTCTCAGCCTTCTGTCACTCACAGACCATCATCCCCATTTTGTTTGTGTGCAGGTATTACTGAACATTTTTCTTTCAATTAAACCATTCAAATAAAGAGACTTGGATGTATTTAGAGAGAAAAGTACAACTACAGGCTGCCATGAATCAAAGTCAGCTATAAAGATAAATGCAATAAAAACCTCCTCAATCTTATCTAATTCCACCCAGAGATCAAACTGGAAGCCTGCTCTCTTTGTTAAAAAAATACTCAAGAATTAAAGAGTTGTCACAGACAGGTCAAGAGAACCCAAGGGCTGTGGGACAAGATCAAAAGATCTAATATATGTGTAATGAGAATCCCAGAAGGAAAAGAAAGAGAACGGAGCAGAATATTTTAAGAAAGAATTGCCAACAATTTTCCAAAATTAAAGGCATCAAGTCACAGATCCAAGAAGTTCAGAAAATGCCTATCAGAAAAATATCATCCCAAACATATTCCCAGACATAATATTCAAAATGTAGAAGGTGAAAGAGAAAGAGAAGAAAAATCAAAAGCAGCCAGAAAAATGAAGACCTTGTGTAAATGAACAAAGACAAGAATAAAAGCAGCCTTGTCATTAGAAAATGTGCAAACAAGGAGACAACGGAGTGATGCAAAGTGCTGGTAGGAAGATGCTCAACCCAGAATTTTATACCCAGTGAGAATGTCATTTGAAAATGAAGGAGAAACGAAGGCTTTTTCAGCAATCAAAAGCTGAAAATATTTATGATTAGCAAGACACCCACTTTATTTATTTATTTATTTATTTATATTAAAATTTGATTTTAGAGAGAGAAAGGAGAGAGAGGAAGATTAACTTTTTTGTTCCACTTATTTATGTACTTATTGGTTGATTCTTGCATGTGTCCTGACCCAGGATCAAACCCCCAACTTTGGTGTATCAGGACGATGCTCTAACCAACTGACCTACTCAGCTAGGGCAAGACACCTTTTTACAAGTAAAAGGATATGGGAAATATATCAAGAAAATACTAATTTAAAAAATACTAAAGTGGATATATTAAAATCAGACAAAGCAATGGTATAGCAACTGTAATTGAAAAATTAAAATTAAAAGAATCAGACAAAGCAGACATTATAGCAAGGGATATATAACAACAAAAGGGTCAGTTCACTGACCCCAAATGTATATGCATCTAACCACATACAATTCAGCAACATACAATCAAAATTTACAAAGCTGACACTGATAAAACTTAAAGGAGAAACTGGAAAATATGTAATTATGCTTGAAGACTTTGACACTATTTTCTCAGAAATTGACGAAAAAAGCAGACAGAAAATCTGCAAAGATACAGAACACCTAACACTACAGACCAACTTGAAGTGACATTTATAGAATGCTCCACCTAACAACAGTAGAGTATATACATTTTTTTTTCAGTTACCATGGAACATTCACCAGGACAGACCATACTGTTTAATCATATTCACTGAGATAGGCCATAAAATAAACTTTAATAAATTAAAAAAATTCAAATCCAAATTATGTTCTCTGAGCATAACAAAATCAAATGAGATATTAATTACAAAAAAAATATGAAAAAATCTCCAAATATTTGGAAATTAAACAACAACCTTCTTGATAAACTAGATCAAAGAAGAAATCTTTAAGAGACTTGAGAAAATACTTTTAATTCAATGGAAATGAAAATGACGCCTGACTGGTGTGGCTCAGTGGACTGATCGCCTCGCCTCCCTGCAAACCAAAAGGTCGCCAGTTTGATTCTAGTCAGGGCACATGCTTGGGTTGTGGGCCAGGTCTCCAGTTTGGGGAGTGCAAGAGGCAACCAATCGATGTTTCTCTCACACATTGATGTTTCTCTTCCTCTCTTTCTCCCTCCCTTCCCCTCTCTCTGAAAATAAATAAATAAAATATTAAAAAAATAAAAATAAAAATGACAACATAACAAATTTTATGAGTTGCAGCTAAAGCAGTGCTTAGGAGAAAAACTAAACTTTTTAGTGTTATTTATATTATATTTCATATAAATGCTTATAGCACTTAATACTATTTATATATTATATATAATTACATGTTTATATTATAAATTATGTGAATGTACTTTAATGATATTGAGCTGTACACCTAAAACTGGTTAAAACGATAAATTTTATATTTCACGTATTTTACCACAGTTGAAAAAAATATAAGGAGGAAGGGATGTAAACAGATCATGGGAGTGACATTGCCACTTTTGCCAAATTCTACTGGTTAGAGCAAGTTACAGGTCCCACCTTCGCTTAAGGGGAGGGGTTGATTCAAGGGTGGTGCCAGGCAGATGTCCTGGTAGTTGGCAATCCACAAACCTTCCCAACTCAGGACCACCTCTCTGACCTTCAAGCCCCGCACATTCTGCCCATCAGGTTTCCAGCTGGATTTCATCCTCCTGCAATTGCATGACTCGACTCTTGCTTACGCCCTTCCTGTAGCCAGGAGTGACTTCCTCTGACCCTAGACCTTCATCCTCGCCCTTCCAGCCCCCACCCAAATGCCACCTTCCCCTAGAAACCTTTCATGACCACCAGAAGACTTTCCTGTGGCCTGGGTTTGCTCAGGCAAATCCTTTCCCCTCTTTAAGCCTCAAATTTCCCATCTGTATAATGGGTCCAATTATACCCTCTTTGCAGCTCTGGTGTGAGATTTAATGTGATATCAGATGTCTCCATACCAGAGCTCTGGGCATGAGACGTTCCTTCATTCATTCATCAGACTTTTACTGGGCACCTGCTGTATGCCAGGTTCTGTATTGAGCTGTGGGGAACATAGCAGGACCAAGGCAGACCCCAATCCTGCCCTTGGAGAGCCCACAGTATACTGGAGGAGATGGACATTAGGTAGATAACTATAAACTTAATGTTTAAATGACAAAGGTGACAGATTCTGGGGGAATTCTGGGGGGGCCCTGGCCTTATCTAAATCACACCCTTGCTTGCCTAGAAGCCGGCACAAATCTCTTCTTTTTACCTAGCTTCCCCTGTTACATGTTCTCCACACAACAGCCAGGGGAAGACTTAAAAATGCACATGTGACTGTTTGAGCTCTACCCCATGTAAAATCCTCCCGTGGCTCTCTATTGCCTGTGGGATAGAGATCAACGTCTTCATTGTGTCTCCAGGACCTGTGATACCTTCATAGTTAGCCCCTGCTAGATTGTCCCACCTCCGCTCCCCGTCCAGAATACCCGTGTGAGTGAGAAGCAGGTGAGAACTAGTTTGCAGGTGAGTATCTGGGGGAAGAGGGTTCCGGGCAAAGAGCACAGCCCATGCAATAGCTCTGGGGCAGTACTGTGCCTGGCATGTTGGAGGAACAACAAGACGGCTCATAAGGCTGGAGCAGAGTGAGCAAGGGGAAGAGGGAGAAGATGAGGGCTGAGAGGAGATGGGGGCAGGTCATGCAGGGAGGGCCTTGTGGGTAGAGGGGAGGACTTTGGCTTTTATCCCCAGGGAAGTGGGAGCCCTGGAGAGCTGTAGCCAGAGGGGCAGAGGAGGTTGTTCATATGCGCCCTCTGGTGGCTTCTTTGGGGAGAACAGATCAAAGTGGTTGCAAGGAGGGAAGCCTAGGGACCAGAACAGAGAACTGCACAGGTGTAGGTGGGAGATGATGAGGCTGGATCAGGTAGTGGCAGAGGAGTGGGGAGAAGTGGGCAGATCCAGGATAGAATTTTGAAGGCAGAGGCAACAAGACTTGCTAATAGATTGAATACGGAGTGAGCAAGGAAGAAAGGTACTGTGTGGCTCCAGCACCTGGAAGGATGGGACTGCCATCTGCTGAAATGAAGACCATGTGAAGGATCAGGATTGGGGACCAGGAACAGTTTCAACCCGAGTAACATCCGCTAGGACATGTCAGATGAGTTCATAGGTTTAGGACTGGGCTCAAAGGAGTCTTCGATGGGGAGCAGACAGGCAGATGAAGCCCTTGTCCCCGTGGGCAGGCTAAGAGCCTGGGGTTTCCTTCTGAACCCTGTTCCCAGAGCTGCCTATACACCCATCCACCCACTGATACAGCAGCCCTCGATCCAGACCCTGGAGCTGTCCACGACCCCCGGTGCTGAAACTCCAGCTCTCTGTTGCACCCTGGTGCCCCAAGCTGACGGGAGCGAGAGCTCAAAACGCATGCCTGGACTTCAACCCAGGCTGGCAAAGCTATTCGGTGCCTTTAGTCTGCGCTGGTTTGTATATCTCACACACCCCAACCTGCATCGCACAGATCTCCCCAAAGAGAGGCAGGTATGTTTCTCTAAGTTGGTTTGACTCCAGCTTACAGTTTACTTCTCCTTTAAGGACCACTGGATGCATCACTCCTGACTTCAGAATCACTCAGGTTCTCAAGACAAGCCTGAATTCAGATCATTGATTGGTTGATGGCCTCATGAATACGTAACTTAGCTCACATCCAACTTGCGCTGGTAGGCTCAGAAAAAGGGGCAAAGAGGAGGCGGAGTGGGGGGGGCAGGGCTCTGAGGGCATAGTCAGGGAATTTTGTGCATTTTGTTCCTTGCTGTGTCTCCGATACCTGTCACAGGGTCTGGCACATGGCAAGTGCTCAATAAATGTTCGTTGCCATTTGAATCCAATAGGAGTGATGTCTAACAGTTCGCTTTTTTGATTTTGAAGGAGACCCTGTTTTGCCTTAGCAAATATTATATGAGAATGACATAGGTGTTATCTGTGTGCATTAATTAATTCCCCAGGTTATTTAAACAGACCTGGACGGTGTATATTATCATGAACCCCATTTTACAGTTGAGGAAACTGAGGCTTGGAGAAAGATTAAGGTTGCTCAAGGGCAATGGAAACATTGAATTGCTCAGCAAATATTGAGAACCTAGAGGTAAGCATGTCAGTCTCTGTCCTCTTAGGCCTCATGCTCCATGTCAATCTCAGTCTGACCACCACATGCCCTGCTTCTGTCCTGTGAAGCCTTGAGGCCAACCAGGCTAAGGCACCCTGTTCTCTGACTAGGACCCAGATAATTCCTATCTCTATACCTTGGCCAGTGCTGTTCCCTGTGCCTGAAAGATAACTGTGCATCCATCCCAACTTAGCATCTCAGAACTCCAGGGGTTGGGGTTGGGGGTGGGTGGGAAGGAGAATGTTCAGACCACATTCAATCTGGAGAGAAGATGGGAGAGAAGGGAGGTGGGGCAGGCTTTAAGAGACAAGTTAAGAAATTGTCACAGGGAGCTTTTGTGCCCCAGGAGAGAGCCCAGAGGTCCCCCCTCACGACCTCATCCAGCCAGGCAGCAGGTGGCAAACCCTTGGTACTCAATAAATGCTTGAGGCATTTTAAATGAAGGCTGAACAAAGCGTGGGTCTCTGCTGGCCCCTGCTGGTGGTCAGGGGCAAAGCCTCTGGAAAGTACCTTTTTTACTTCTCAAAGGGATTGTCGTTGTCGGCAGCCGTCCGTCTCGAGAGACGATGGTGTAGCTTCTTAAGAGTCTATCTGCACCGCCGAGAATGGCTGCGCAGTCCGACTCGGGAGTGACACGGTATCTGTCTTCTCCCGTGTTGAATCGACATCTTGCGATGACGCTGGAGTGTCCTCTCCAGTGAAGCTGAAGCTACAGAGCCTGGGCAGGGTGATATGGAGGGTCTGCTGTTGCCCATGCAGCAGACCCCCCCTCTCTTCGCAGCTGAAGGGTCCAAGGGAAAGACGGAGTCAATACAGCTTGGCTTCAGGTGCGCTGCAGGAGTTGCCGGTGTTGACTACAACGTCAAACCGCCTTAGGGACTCCGGCTCCGGATTTTCTGTCGGGGTTTACTCCCTTAGCCTTTCCCCTGAAGAGGTATGCCGCAAGGCAGCGGAGGTTTTTTGGAGTCAGAGTTTTCCTTCTCTGTCAAAGGGATTATCTTGAAGCTTTATCACTATGAACTCCCAACAACAACCCTCAGAAGCATATGCCCTATTAGCTTCATTTTCCAGAAGGGGTGTGTGTGTTGGTGGGGGGGGCAGGGACTGAGCCGCAGAGAGATCAGCCACTGGTCTGATGAATGTCATAACCAGGATTCAAACCCTGGGCAGCTGGCCACCAGATTTAACCACTATGCTTTTAGGACATTTAGGACGAAGTTACTATGCATGGGACTCTAGGGAACAGACAAGTAAATAAGGCACAGCAGGCACCGATGACATGCTATGTTAGTTACTATAACTTCATAATGTGTCTTGGTGTTTTATAGGATAGTGGAGCATAGAGGCCAGCCAGCCAATCTCTCTGTATTTCTCCATCTGTGAACTACACCCTACCTCCTAGGACTGCTGTGGTGATTAAATGAAATTAGACACACTGGGAACTGTGTCTGGCACACAGTAGGTGCTTAATAAACAGCTATTAATTTCAGCCCATTCCAGTTTTGTTTTCATTACTATCCAATTATCTACATGAATTTGAAAAACAGTTTGTCCAGTCTGTGGAAACCACTGTGGGGATCTGAACTGGGCAGAAATTCAAGGTTCATTCAGGAGAGAACTGATCCTTTAAAATCATGAGTTGCCCTGGGTAGCAGCATCATCTAGTTCACCACTCTTTCTTTTACGTCTTTCAACAAAACGTTACCCTGTTCTCCAGGTTTTCCTGAGGTTTATTTCAGGTACTTTGTAGTTTTTGTCATTGTAGTTGATAAGGTTTTGCCTTGTGTTGGTTATCATTGCTACATAATGAGTTACCGTAAAACATTTATCTCAGTGTCTGTGGATCAGGAATCCAGGGGTACTTAGCTTGGCTCTCTTCTTCAGGGTCTCTTACAGGTTTTCTCAAGGTGTTAACTGGGCTGGGTTCTCATCTGAAGGCCCAACTGGGGAACAGTCCACTCCCAAGCTCATGGTTGTTGGCAGAACTCAGTTCCTGGCTGGCTGTCAGCCCTTGCCTCATGGCCTCTCCATAGGACAGTGGGGCAGTTGTGTTAAATGTAGGCACTTTCCCCCAAATATTTCTCATGCCTGCCTTTTACACTTCTTTTGAAAATATATTAAGAATAAAATCTTAATTTCCTAAACAATACCTGAATATATTCACCCTGTAAAGATTGCAGCTAAGGTTGGACTGTGCTTCATCCTGGCCCCCAGTTCCTCACTCCCCAAAGCATCACCATCATCATTGTGGTAAATATACTTCTGGTCCTTTCTTCTCATTTTTGGGGTTTTTTTTAGGTTTATTTTATTTTTATTCAAGAGAGAAGGGATGGGAGAGGGAGAGAAAAATTGATGTGAGAGGGAAACACCAACTGGCTGCTTCCAGCACACACCCCAACTGGGGATCGAGGAGCTCACAACCCAGGTATGTGTCCTGACCAGGAATCGAACCAGAGGCCTACTGGTTACAGGACGATGCTCCAACCAACTGAGCCACACTGGCCAGGGCATTCCTCTCATTCTTACAGTCATATACATGACTCCAGAGAGAATGTGTGTGGGTGTGTGTGTGTATATATATATATATATATATATATATATATATATATATATAACCACACATGTACACACACACACTCTCTCTCCTCATGGATTATTTCCTGTTGTATTTTCCTATATCTCTCTTGTTTTCATCTAACAGTGTGACCTGGAGATTATTCCATTATCTAATAGCCACATACAGTGGGAGTACTCCCTGCAGGGCCACCCTCCTGGTTTCATGCCTGTGTATAATCCCCTCCTGTGGCTGTAGGCTAAATTTAGTCACTTGCTTCTAACAAATAGAATAAGGCAGAGGTGATGGGGTGTGGTCTGGAGACAAGTCACAAAAGACAGGGTCCAAGAGGTCCACCTGGAGAGGAAATGGGCCTACTGCCAACAGTCACATGAGGAAACCAGCTAGAAGGGGCTCCTCCAGCCCCAGTCTAGCCTTCAGATGAGGCAGCCCTGGCTGACGTCTTGACTGTGACTTCATGAGAAACCTCAAGCCATAACCACCCAGCTGTAATTTCTGGATTCCTGACCTGCAGAAACTGTGAGAGATAATGAGTGTGTATTGTTTTAATCTGCTAAAATTGGGGATGGGGAGATAACTCGATATGCAGTAATAGCTGACTAATACCACTTAGCCTGTCCCCCTGGATGAACACCCACACCACAGCCGGGGCTCAGCTGTCCCAAGCACACCCCTGCTTACTGAGAGGTGGAACTGCTGTGTTGTAAGGATGCACAATCTAAATGTTTAACAACTCTGAGTTAAATTTAAAAGCTTAAATTGAATGATTACAGATAACTTGAATTATAATCTAACATTTGAACTTCAGTCACTACAGCACAGGGAAGCGGGATAGCGCAGCAGTTAAGAGACAAGCCTGAGAGCTTAGGTTCGACCCCTGCTGTGTAGCCTCAGGCAGGTCACTTAACCTCCGTGGGTCCCAGTTTACTAACGCATAAAAATTTGTGCTATTAATAGAACATACTCACAGGATGGTGGAAGGCTAAGTGAGTGAAGTCACATAAAACACCAAGGCCGATGCTGCTTGGTAGAGCTTTCTGCAGCGATGAGCATATGGCTATTGAGCCCTTAAAATGTGGTTCAGTATTACTGAGGCAGTGAAATCATAATAACTAAAACTGATTTATTTATTTTTAATTGTTATAGACTTTTAGAGAGACAAATGGGGATAGAGAGAGAGAAACATCGATTAGTTGTCTTCCATATGCGTCCCGACTGGGGACTGAACCCGCAACTGAGGCAATCAAACCTGCGAGCTTTTGGTTTATGGGATGACACTCCAACCAACAGAGCTACACTGGCCAGGGCTAATTAAAACAGACTTAAATTTAAATAGTCGCATGTAGCTAGTGCCTATTGTATTAGATGATACAAGCTTGAAACAATGCTTGGCAAACAGTAAGTGCTCGATAAATGCTTGGTAGGAATATTATCTTGCAAAATTATCCTCCAGAGTGTCAACTTACACCTCACCAGCTTGGAGGTCATCCCAGGTATCTTCCTAACACCCCAATCTGATCATGCCCCTCCTCTTCTCAAAGCCCCTCTGTGGTTCCCCATTGCCCTAAGGTGATGCCCCAGATTTGCTAATCTCATTGTGGTCACAACTTTCAGCATGCTCTAGAATTTCTTTTTCTTGCATGGAGGGGTACTTTTATTTTTTTGTCCATCTCTCTCCTTGACTGAGGCCTCGGCAAGGACAACATCTAACACACAGTAGGAACTTCATCATGAAAGGACCTCTGTAATATAGCCCCTATTATCTCTGCATCTGTTTCTTTGCCCAGTGCTTCACACTTAGGCAATGTCCAACCACCACTCCAGCTCTAGCCTCCGAGCCTTTGTCCAGGCTTTTCTTCCACCCAGAAAACCCTTCTAGGCAGACTCAGATTCATCTTTGCAGCTCATGCCCCATCTGGGCCTTGTTCTCTCTGTAGGCACTTCATGCCTCAGAGCCTCAGTTTCCTCAACCATAAAATGGAATAAATTATCAGTAAAAGATATGGGTCTGCAAAGCATCTGGCCGGATATTAAGTAGCTCATTAAACTGAGTGGTTAGCATGACTCCTATCAATTCCAAGAAGCGCAGCTTGGGTGTGGCCATCTCCACTATTCACACTCCCATCCCAGGCCCTCTCCTGGAGCCCTGTGTCCCCCAACCCTGGTATCAGAATTTCTTTTTTTTTTTTTTTTTAAGAATTTTGAGGCCTCCATTGGAGCGGGGCAGGAACCAGAGCCACATCCTCTCTCTGGTCTCACCTCCTCGGGGCACTTCTCGGTCCTGGGCTACAAGTCCAATCAGGGACTTTTCCCCTTAGCATTCCAATTCAAAATCTGTTGTAAAACAGTGCTGGTGAAAATGTGGAAACTGGAACCCTTGTGCACTGCTGGTAGGATGTAAAATGGGGCAGTTGTCACGGAAAATGGTTGGGCGATTCCTCAAAGAGCTAAAGACAGAATTACTACATGACCCAGCAATTCTGCTCATCAATATCTACCCAAGAGAATTGAAACAAGTGTTCAAACAAAAACTTGTGCATGTATATCTATGGTGGAACTATCTGCAATAGCCTAAATGTAACAACCCAAATGTCCATTGATACATGAAATGGATACACAAGATGTGGTCCATCAACATGCTGGAATATTACTCAGCCATGAAAAGGAGTGAAGCTCTGCCACTCACTACGTGGATGGATGTTGAAAACGTGACGCTCAGTGAGAGAAGCCAGACACAGAAGGCCACACAGTGTGTGATTCCATTTATGTGAAATGTCCAGAGCAGGCACATCCAGAGAAAGTGGGTCAGTGGTTGCCAGGAGCTGGGAAAGGGGAATGGGGAGTGACCGCTAAGATGGATGATCTGGAATTAGAGGTGATAGCTGTACAACCTTGTGGATGTACTTAATGCCAATGAATTGTACGTTTTAAAATGGTAAAAATGGTGAATTTTACCCCAATTAAAAAAATAAATGTATACTGTATAGTCTCCTGGGTTGCCTCTGTCAGGGTAGAGACCAAAGCCATTTGGTCACTGCTGGGTCTGTGGTGGCCAGCAGACAGATGTGCAGTAGGTGTTTAAGAAACATTTATGGACTGAATGACTGAATAAATAAATGTGGAAATCAAGAAACATAAACACCTGCTCTTCCTGAGAAATAACACTCCATTTCTTTAAATTCTGGATGAATCAGATGAAATTTCGGCTACGGGAACTTCAGACTTGCCTTCTCGGAATATCTCCTCCTGCATCTCCTAACTCTAAATCCTAATTTTTCTCTAGCTTAAGAACTCAGTGGGGCCAGATATACTTGATCTTTATCAACACAAAAGGGCAAATAAGGGAGGACTCAGTCTTTTATCAAGTAAAACTTTTATTAAATAAACTTTCAGTTTTTCCAGACCAAAGAGAGGCGTTTTGGACATAAAGATGATGCTTGCAGTTTCTCACCTGAGACACGCCACAGTGACAAGGACCTCTCCAGCCACGAAATTCATCAACCCAGAGTTTCTTCTAAGTCCTTTTCTTGTCGTTCGTGTGTGTGTGTGTGTGTGTGTGTGTGTGTATAAGAGTGTGGCAGTTTGTTCCCAAAAGTTGGTTTTTAAGTTGAAATTTCATGAAATTACTAGTAGCAGAAATAAAGTACATTGTACAAATCATGTAGATCTTCGGTGTGGAGTATAAAAATGGTATTTACAGCCAGTAAACATGGACCAGAAGGACACACGCCACTGCACGCCAGGCCTGGCGGGAGCTTGGTGAGTGCCAGAGACACAGATGAGGTCCCCTCTCGGCCCCTGAGCACACGCTTGCACACGCAGACGCACGGGACACAGGCACACTAGAGAATGTCTTGGAACAATTATCAAACTCTGGAATATTGAAACAAGTTGGTCAGAAGATTTTTTTGTCTTTTCTTTTTTTTTTTTTTTTACTATGTGTTTTTCTTTTTTTTTCTGGGTCAGTCAACACATTTGGTAGAAACAAAAGGGAACACTTTTTTCTTTTCCAAAAATTATTTTTCTTGAGCTTATTAAGTTCTCTGGCACTTCCTTTGGCAATAGGCCCCACTGGATGACCAAAAGAACTTGACTCTGTGCTTTAAGGTGGGTTTTCATGGTTTGGATAGGTATACAGAGGCACCCCGCAGGATCTCCCTCCCAGCCCCAGCTAGGAAACAAAAATCCATTGTTGTTTGATTTTTTCCCTATTTTTCTTCTTTTCTTCTTTGTACCTGCTCAGAAAGATCAAAATTAAAAAAAAAAAAAATTCTTTGAAGAGGTATCTTCGGCAAAGGGGTGCTTGGCCAGTGCAGGTTGGGCTTGTCCAACGAGCGTGGTGATCTTAGTTATGAGATTGTGAATTCCAGGCTGGTGATCCTAAGGCAGGGAGGATTGGCTGCCTGCCCTTGGGAGGGGGCAAGAGGAGTGGGGACTCCCACAGACCTCATGTACCCCCGACAGAAAGCTAAGGGCTATTGGTCACATGAGTAAGGCTATGACTGGGGGGGGGGGGCTGGGGGGAGGCTGGGGGTCTCTTGTGCTGAGGGAGGCAGGACTCTAGGACAAGGGAGGGGGTTGGGGGGGTCCCAAAAGCTGCAGCTAGGACCAGGGACACTCAAGCCGGCTGAGCCCATAGGCCCGAGAATTGTTGGTGGCAGCGGCCAAAAGTCCTGGAGGTATATCGGTTGGCTGATGACGCCCAGTGTTTCTCTGGCGCCCTGGTCTGACATGACAGCCGGGAGGTGGAGAGACACCGGGATGCCCGGCCAGCCTCAGCCCTTCTTATGTCCCTGCTGAGTGACCGGCCTAGGGTCACCTTCTCTTGGATGGAAGGAAGTCAGAAAAGTTTGGTCCCATGATCTATACTCAAAAAATATATATGTCTATAGCTTTCTATATATATATGCATATATATATATAGGAAAAGTTGTGATTTAGTTTGGGGAAGCCACCAAAGTTGTTGGGAGGGGGCTGAGGAAATCTCCCAGGGGGAAGTGGTGAACTCCTCAGACCCTAACTCAGGAGCTCCCCCAGCCCCTGCTCCCTTCGGTAGCATTTCACATTTTGGCGAGGGGGCTAAGGGGAGACAGGAGAGGAGAGGGAGGGCTGGTGTCCAAACTCGGTTGTAATTTACGGAAAATTCCTGGATCAGTTGGAAGCAGGGAGACCCTCCTGGGGTGGAAGGTCCCTCACCTGGCAGAGAAGGGAGGGGCGTTAGAGAGCTCCAAGCCAGGGCACGCAGGCAGATGACCTCACCTCCCATCTGCCCCTTTGCCCTGACCAAGCTGGAGTCTGGGACCCCAACACCCCAATCTTTTCAGAAAGTCCATTCTGGGCTTCAGAGGCCGACAAATCCAGCTTGGAACAGATTTAGAGCCACTAAGCCCATGTCCTTATCTGGTAAATGGAGACAAATATTCCTGTTTGTGTCTCCTCTCCCCTGCTACCTGCCACTGAAGCTCCAGGAGGCAGTTTCTCTCCCACCTCCCCCAGTTTTTGTACATTTGCAGCTGTTTCCCCATGTGCTGGAAACAGTGCCTAGCACATAGTAGGTGCTCAGGAAGGATGTGCTATCCTGGTGTGTTTAAAGTGTGTAGATCGCCTATGAGTTGGTTTCCAAACGTGGCAGGTTTCCAAACATGTGCTCCAAGATGCAGGACTCCGACTGCACACCCTCAAATCTGTGGGTGCTGACCTGAGAGCATCTAAAAGGTGCCACCATCCTTAACTGAGCACCCACTTTGCGCCAGACCCCAGGCGAGGTTCTCTGATGACAATTGTAGTGGTGATTTAAAAAGAAAAAAAAAAAAAAAGGAATTATCGAGAACTTTACAGGTGGTGGGTTCTGGGCTCAACGAGGAAAACAGTGCTTCCCTTGTGTGAGTCTACCCCACTGCTTCTGGAGGAGGTGACTTTTATGAGTCCATTTCACAGATGAGGCTCATGGAAGCTTAAGGTCAGTAATTTTCCGCATTGGCCCTTTAGGCTATTTGTTTCCCAAAGAAGGTGATTAGTTGATCAAATTGTTTGCTCTGATGGCAGAATACTCTTGAGGATTTGTTTTTTTAGGGGGACATTTTTTTCTGGCATGCCAATGGGTGGGGCAAAATCTCACTTTCCCTTCAACCCAGTGGGTATGAATTATACCAAGTAAGGGAGCTGCCAGTGGGGCCAAGCTGGGAGTCACAGGACAGGATAGGAGCCCTTCCCCACAACATCCCCATCCAAGATCAACCTGGTCCCTCAAGCAAATTTCTATTCAAAGCCTTCTCCAGGAAGGATTCCCTAATCACCTTTGGGGAGCACTGGCTTCCCCACCTCCCAACCCCAATCCTACCCTCCAGTCCATGAGAGGAAGTGGTGGTGTCTTTATCCAGCTCTGTCCCTACCAATCTAACCTGGGGCCTCCTGAAGCCTCCTGCAGCAGCCTCACACCCCCACGCCCTCCCCACACTGGGCCTAGAGAGGGTTTAGAGAATCAGGCGAGGTGGGCTACAACAGGCAGGGCAGGGTTGGGGCCGTCTGGCGGCTCACCTGGGCCAAGCCCACAGCCTCAGGGTGGCTGTGGGCATGGTCAGTAGGGGTGTCCCGGGTCTTTGGGCCGCTTCAGCTGCACTTTCAGCCTCTTCATGCCAATCTGAAAGCCATTCATGGCCTGGATGGCGGTCTGCGCACTGGCCGGGTTGTCAAAGCTCACGAATCCTGCAGAGACCGGGGTGGACCCGCGATGGTGGGCAATGTGGGCGTCTTCCACTCGGCTTCCCAGCTTGGGGTCCTAGGGTGGGGTGTGTACTCACAGGGGCAGACAGCCCCTGGAGGTGGCAGGGCTTGCCAGAAGACACACAGCAGTCCTGCCTGACCTGGTTCTGACACCCCTGGGGTAGCATGCATCTTGGAACAGGTCACCCACTCCTTAACTGGGGTGTGCTGTGCTGAGACTTCTCATGTGGAGCTGGGGACAGGTGGGACCTCTGAGGGGTCCTGGGAGGGCCACATTCTCCCTCCCACCAGGATGCCTATCTCCTTCTAGGCCCTGAGGCCAACCCTTTGCCTCCTCTGAGGACCCTATCCATCTGCGATCTTGTCTGTCCGTCTGACTCTTGCATCTGTGTGTGTTGTCTCTTCTATCTCCTTTTCCATCTCTACCACCCTCCCTCTCTCTTTTCTCTCAGTTCCTATCTCTCTCTCTCTCTCTTTGTCTCTGTCAGTTTTCTACTCCCAGTCTCCCCAGAGATCATCAGAAATACTTAAGCCTTCCCCTCCTTAAACTGCCATCAGCCCAAACTCCCTTCACCTGCCACCTCAAGGCCACCTGGCCCTACTGCTCCTTACCTCTTGGTCCTCACAAGGGACTGTGTGGAGGCCACAGAGGCCAGGCGCCCTCCAGGGGGTGGGGACCACACGTGCAAACATTTGGAGGGGGGGTCACCTTGTGACAGGCCAAGTGTGTGAAAGGTCAAGCAGAGAGCTAAGGGGAGGCAGGGTTAAAGGGTCCTGCTGAGGCCTTTGGGGAGCCATGGGGAATTTAGAGCTAGGGGTTGATGTCATCATGTATATCTCCTCTAATTGTCACCTCTATGTAGATGAGCAAACTGAGGCTCACAGAATGCATATGACCCCCTAATTGTTGAAAGTGATTGAGTAGGTTTTCCTCCAGAAATTTCCTCTTCCTCCTGGAAGCAGGATATACAGGGGGCCTGGGAGCTGGTAGGAGTCCCTTACTTGCTTTGTGACTTTAAGTGTGTCGCTTGACCATTCCATTCCTCTCTTTTCTCCCTCAGCAAATTGGGATAAGTCTTCTCTTCTATGGTTGGATACTTAGTACATACAGAAGGCACTTAATAAATAGTCAAGAGTTAGCCCTTCAAAGAGGATAGAGTGGGGTTAACAGTCCAGATTTTGTAGTCAAACATACTGGTTCTAATGCAGGTTCTGCCTCTTTGCTGCTGTGTGACTTTGAACATGTCAGTGTCTCTCTGAGCCCTAATTTCCTCTATTTCTGGCGACAAAGAAATCCTTCCCAAGGTTCATAAGGCCCTGCATGATGTGCCCCTGTCTCCCACCTACCCTTATTCCTCCCTCTCTCCCCATCATTCACTCTGTTCCATCCACACAGGCCTCCTTGCTCTTCCTCCAACACACATGGTCCAGCCCCTGGGCTTTTGCACCTGCTATTCCCTCTCCCTAGAACACTCTTTCTATAGATTTCCCCATGCTGGCTCCTCATCAGTCAAGTCTATTTTTGTTCATATCATTTATAATTCCCTGACCTATATCCTATGTTTCTTTACTTTCACCTCCTCCACCTAAAGCTGTGCTTTCCAATTTGGAAGCCACTAGCTAGAGTGGTTATTTAAATTTAAATTAATTAAAATAAAATAAAATGCCAACCGTGGCTGGCGTGGCTCAGTGGATTGAGCACTGGCCAGTGAACCAAAGGGTTGCTGGTTCGATTCCTGGTCAGGGCACATGCCTGGGTTATGGGCCAGGTCCCCAACTGGAAGCACACAAGAGGCAACCACACATGATGTTTCTCTCCCTCTCCTTCTCCCTCCCTTCCCCTCTCTCTAAAAATAAATAAATCTTTTAAAAAATATATAAAAATTTAAATTAAAATTTCAAACTTAGTCCTCTGGCCACATTTCAAGCATTTGGTAGCCACATGGGGCTGATGGCTCAGACAGCCAGGATGTAGAACATTTCCTTCATCAGAGAAAGTTCTGTAGGACAGTGCAGGAGGACTGTGAGCTTTTGGAAGGCAGGGGTTTGTCAGCTTTCTTCATTGCAATATGCCCAGCACCAAGCACAGAACCTGGCACACAGCAGGGACACAATATATCTATTTGTTGAATGAATGAATTAATGGTGAGTCTCAGAAAGAATGTGTGGCAAGTGCCCAGAATACAGTAGGTACTTAAGTACTTAATAAGTGCTTACTCTGATTGTAAATGTGATTCTTTTGGACCAGACCTGTCTCATGGCTGACCAACCCCTCCCCCTCACCACCCCCTGTCCCCCAGCAGGAAGGGGCGCCCTCTGCGGGTACTCACCAAAACATTTGCTCTGGTTGGTGGCCCGATCCATAAACACCTTGGAGGAGATGATATTGCCGAAGGGCAGGAACATCTGCGTCAGCTCCGTGTCTCCAAACTCCTGGGGGAGGTGGTAGATAAACAGGTTACAGCCTTCGGGACCTGCAGGTGGGGAAGAGAAAGACATAAAGCCCCCAAGGAGAGGAGGCGGACCCCACCCCCCTCACCTGGGGAGGGGCGGGTCCAGACCGGTATCTGGCACCTCCAGCTGTCAAGGGAAGCGTGCCCTATGATACCCAGAAGGATGTGGAAATGGGCATAGGGGAGGCAGGGCACCCTGACCCCTGGTCTATATAATCCCAAACACAGATACTCCAAACCTCTGATGATCCTCAGGCCCCAGATAATTTACAAAATTCAGATGATCCCTCCTCTCCACCCAAACAAAGAGAAATCCCAGGAACTCCAAACTCGCAGAAAATCCCTCAGCCTCAAACTCCAGATTATTTACAAAAGTCAGGTTAACTAGGTGAGAGGCATATGAAAACCATAATCTATCTTTGCAATTATTCTGTAAGTCTAGAACTGGTTCTAAAATAAAATTAAAATGTTTGTCTTTTAAAAGTCCAATGATCACAAAATACAAGACAGGTAATTCTCTGGTCCCAAACCTCAAATATCCAGATATATTTTCCAAAGCGTTGGATAATCTTTCCAATTTTGGATTATTTTTTAACTCGGATGATACAAAAATAAAGTAAAATAGAGAATTCTCCAGTCCCAAGTCCCAGTTATCCTGAAAACACGGATAATTTTTAAATGGCAAATTATACCAACCAGAAATATGTTTTTTTAAAGCATGGCTAACACTCAAAATCACCTCCTCCTCATATAATCCCCAGTGCATGGTTTACATACAAACTATAAATAATACCATTTAAAAACCTAATTAACTTGGGGTGGTGAACACACATGCAACATAGAGATGATGTATTACAGAATTGTTCACCTGAAACCTATAATTTTTCTAACGACTATCATCCCAATAAATTCAATAAAAATTAAAAAATACATCAAAAGTGAAAATAAAAACCTGATTATCTGAAGCCATAAACAGTTCCCAAAACTCCTCCCATGCTCCCCAAAACAAAAGTAATGGTCAAAGGTAATGGTCAAACCACCAAGAATTGCTCCAATCCAGCAATGAATATTTCCCACCTCAGAAAATACAAAATCCAAGATCACACAATCGCACCTACCTCTACCTTTCTGATTTGGACCACAGTTCTGCTAAAATACTTGTTTTTAAAATGCAAGTGTGTTCTGACATAATTGATGTGTTACAGAACAATTTTGAGCATAACATAAATTTTTTGTTTGCTAACACTAGGTGAATGCAGAAAATCCAGACCCAGCTAAACCATGCCTCATAAGAAAATAAAATACGTGCTCGCACACGAGGCTCAACATCTACCAACTTCCTCAGTTCCCCAAGTGAGTTATAAGCCACACCTGTCCCCATCTGTGGTTACAACACTCTGTCTGATTTCAGACAACCCTGTTTCTACTATTTCACGGTAACTCACATGCGGCAACTCTTCCATTGTCATTTCCACGTGTAAATTCCAGCTCTTTCCCAAGATAAAGTGCCATATTTATTGTAGTATCCATGTATTTCTCAGACATCTAACATTGATAAAACTGTGCTACAGTTTTTATTAGGGTCCTTTTTCACATGTCTGTGGGCCAGGCTCCAAGCTTCTCTTGCCATGGGCTGATCTGGGGTTTTTCTGTTTGGCCACCTCTCCCCAGCCCCCGCACCCCTACTAGCTGGATTAAAGACAGAAGGTACTCCCGGGTGATGAGCGCCCACTATGTGTCAGGAATGGCTACTGCTTACTTTCCAGTAACGTCTCTTAGCCTGTGTTACAGATGAGAAAAGTTAGGCACAGGGTAGTGAGGTACCTTTTTTTGGTCACAAGTCAGAACTAGGTGGATCTGAATTCCAGTTGGACGACTCAAGAATCTAACTCTTGCATCTCTTGACTTTACTGGGAAGGCCTGTTTACCCGAAATACCTCATCACCACATCCCCAACCTCAAAATGAATTTCCTCTCCAAAACTTCAGAGAATCCTTCAGTTTTGGAGAAGGCACCTCTCTTCCCACGGGGTCGAGCTAGAAGGTTCCCACTTTCCGGAGGAGGAAACGGAGGCTCAGAGGAGATTCAGTTGCGCCCCCCGCCAAACACCCAGGGGCTGCATCAGAACTTGAACCCAGGTCTGTCCGGCCCCCGGGTTCCCAGAGGCCTGGCCAGGTGTAAGTCCTAGAGATGGAAGGGACGGTTAGAGGGCAGGGCTGGAGCCCAGGGGAGTTCGCGGCCCCCTCACCTTCTCGCTGCTGCTGCTGCTGCAGGAGAGGCGGCGGCTGTGGGACGCTGTGCGCGATAGGCGTGATGGCCGCAGTAGGGTACATGGCTGTAGAGACCCGGAGCGGAAGCGGGCGTGAGGCCAGTGGGCGCCCGGCGCGAGCAGGACCAGACTGACTCGAGGGGGAGGGGCCAAAGATGAGGGCGGGGCCAATGCCGGGTCTTGGGAAGGAGGAGGGGCGTGGCCACAACGAAGAGCCGGCCTAAGGGTGGAGCCAAGGCAACAGGAAAGAGGGGCGGGGCCAGGATTTGAGAGGCGGGGCCATGAGTTAAGGGAGGGGCCAACGCAGGCCTTAGGAAGAGCCAGAGATGGGGTGGGGCCTTGGTAGAGGCAGGGCGGGACCAAAGGTGGGTTCTGGGGGGCGGGGCCAGAAGCTGAGAAGGGAACAAGGGCTAAGAGCTGGGATTGGGCCAGGGCTAGAGTAGGAAGCTTGGCTAGAAAAAGAAAGATGAAGGGGGCCGAGCGCTGGGGGCGGGGCTCCTTGAGGGTGGGGCCACCCATGGGGCGGGCCGGGCCGGGCTGCTTCCCTACCTGCGTACTGCTGGACTCCGGAAAAGGCTGGATGGAGTGTCTCAGCCATGGTTGGGCTCTGAGCTGCGGGAAGACGAAAGGGCTGAGTGGGGCAGGGGCAGTAGAAGACTTCCTTCCACCCCCAATTTTTAAGAGCCGGAAGGAGAGCAATAGACATCTGCCCCAGCTTCACCCCTGTGTAAACGGTTTACAGGTATGATTCACATTTTACAACTGGGGAAACTAAAGTGAAGTAACTGGCACTGAGATAGGAAATGACAGAAGCTGAACTGGAATCCAGGTTCTTGGGCTCCAGAGAGGTTGAAATATCACTCCCATCTCTCTCTCCCCATCCTGGCCGCTCGTTCCTTCCCTTTATTCTCTAGATTCTCCAGGACTCCAGCCTCTGCTCCAGACCACCACTTACCCCCTCCCTTCCCCTCTCAAGCTCCCCACACCTCATTTATCAGACACCCTATGGACCCTTGATGTGGTTGTGACCTGACTGCCCCTAATGCAGGAGGTAAGAGAGAGGAGAGTTTGTACAGGCCACCAGGTCTGGTGAATCGAGAAAATTCAGACAAGATTCTGCTCAAATGAAGAGAGGTTGCTAGAAGATGGAATGGTGTGGAGGGGATGGGACTATAAAGGGGTTGCATGAACGAATTACTTTGTAGAGCTGGAACAATTCTGTGTCTTGATTGTGGCGGTGGTTACACGAATCTATACCTATGATAAAATGGTATAGAACCACACACACACACACACACACACACATACACACATGTACATGTAAAAAGTGGTGAAATATGAATAAGCTCTCCTACTCCAGTTGAGTTCATTGTATATAGTAATGTTAATTTCCTGGTTTTGACAATGTCCTTTGATTATGTAAAATGTTAGCATTGGGAGAAGGTGGGTGAGCGGTACACAGGACTTCTCTGTATTATTCTGGCAATTCCCCATGGGCCTCCAATCATTTCAAAATAAAAATAAATTCTCTTCAATGGTGGAAACACAGATGACTTAATTCACCTCAGAAAGGTGTTGGAAGATGTTTGCCTTGAAATCATGGCATAGGGTGATGAGGGCAGGGCCCAGCCCAAATCAGTGCATGGTCAATATTGAGTGTATGAATGAATGAATGAATGAATACAGGTACTGATATCTTCCCAAATAGTAATGATTAATAACTGAGATTGATGGTGCCATTCTTGGTACTAGGTGACATGTTAAGCATTTTACATACTGAATTCATTGTCAGTGCAATCTCATGAGATGACTGATATTATCTGCCCCATTTCACAGATGAGCAAACAGAAACTCAGAGACTTAAGAGAATCACCCAGGGCCACCAAACCTGAATATGAACTCAGAAATGTCTGGGTCCAAAGTTCCTATGTTTAACCATTTTCTCTGTGCCCGCAGCACATATCTGCTCAGCTGAGATCCCCGTTTGTTCTGCCCCTCTGTTCCATGGGCACCAAGGCAAAGGAAATTATGCTTGTCCTAGAGACACCATCCTGCCCCATGATGCTCTCCTAGGCCCTGAGGAACCACCTGAGTTACCTGGGTAGGGCATGAGGCCATTGGCATAAACAGTCTCTAGGGCAGGGTGCCCACCAGGGAAGGGCACAACACCTGCAAAGCTGTTGGTGATGGGAGCCACGAGGCCGGGTACAGCAGCAGTGCTGAGCAGTGGGGGCGAGTGCAATCCTGTGGAGCAGAAGAATGTCATGGGGAGCCTGGGCCTGACCCCAGCCCTGCCCACCTATCCTTGGGCCTCTGGCAGACTCTCACCAGAGGCAGGAGCAATGGGTGTAGCAGGCAGCCCATTAAGGCTGACGGCGCCGATCTGCTGGATGTGGCAGGGTGAGAAGGCCACGCCAGGGCTCAGGTAGCTGCCCGAAGTGGACAGGACTGTTGTCTGCTGCTGCATGAGCTGGGGGTGGAGAGGGAGTCAACATGCACAGTCAGGGTGGCACCTGCCCTGAGATCATAGCTCCCGGGGGAGGTCTTGTCCTTCAGTAACTAGGGGTGGGGGTAGGGTCAGGCTCAGGCCAGGGTCAGGGATCAGTAAGGAACTGGGGTTCAGCCTGGGGTCAAGGCTCAGTCTAGGATCAGGGCTCCACCTGGAGTTAGGGCTCAGTCTAGATTCAGGGTTCATAGGCATCAGGGCTCATCCAGGGATCTGAGTTCAGTCAGAAATTTGGTTTTGGTCTGGGATCAGGGATCAACCAACACTGAACTCAGCCAGGGTTAGGACTCAGTTTGGAGTTGGGCTAAACTGAAAAGCTCAGTCTAGGTTTAGTCTCAGTTCAGGGTTGAAGCTCAGCCTGAATTTGGGGTCTCATTATGGGGTCATGTCAGTCCAGAGTTGGGGTTCAGCTTGGGCTCAGGGCTCAGCTTATGGCTGGGGGCTCAGCTAGGGTTGGAGCTCAGGAATCAGCCTGGATTTGTGGGCTCAGCCATGGCTAGGAAAGGACCCTGAGTCAGAGAGACTGGGAAGAGTGGCAAACCTCTCAACAAATACTAGATGGAGAGAGACAGCCAGATCATCAGAGTGGTCTTGGGAACCCCACTGGAGACAAAAGTGTGTCTGCTGGGGTCACTCACAGCCTGGGCGTAGGCACTGTAGGGGTTGAAGGGCAGGGTAAGGGATGGTGTCAGAATGCCCAGCTGGCCCACCATCTGCTGCATGCGCCGTAGTGTTCGTTCCTTGTCCGTGTCAGCAAACTTCACCACCAGGCTGGAGGAGGCACCCTGCAGGGGCAGCCATGAGCAGGAAGGGAAAAGAGGAGGGAGGTAACGAAGACTCGGGTTCCCCAGAGCCACACCAGTTCAGGTCCTTGTGTGATGGGTGTAGATGGTAACAGCTGTTGGCCCTGTCCATGAGCCCCCAGCTGCAGACCACAGGCACCACAGTGAGAAAACCTAAAGATCAAAGAGTCCTGGGTCTCACACTTGACCATGCAGCCAGCCCGGCACACAGGTGGGGCATCGGGACCAGGGGGCTGTGTTTAGGATACAGTGGAGGACCCTGACTCTCCGGCACATTCTCGCTCAAAAACCAAAGGAGAATCCAGCTGCTGTAGAGGAATAATGGCAGCTTGGGTGGAGGACCCTATAATTGTCACCTACACACCTGAGAACAGGTGAGAATCCAGTCACCAGAGAGTAACAACGGGGCACAGATAGATAAACCTGCAAATGACACCTTGCATCTGAGAACCATCGGAGATTCCAGCCATCAGAGAGGTTGACATGCCCCCTTTGATGAAGAGCTCACTCCCTGCTATGCCTGCCAGCCCCATCACATCATGGGACAGCTCGGAGTAGGAGGAACCCAACCTGGTGATAAGCTAAATCTTGCCTGTCCAAGGACTAAAACTGATGCCTGTTCTTCTGCGACTGCCCTGCACTTCACACCCGTTTTCAAGAACAACTGAGAGGAAAGTTGGCTCTTCAAGGCTTGTCTTCCAGTGCAGATTTGGACATTTACATACAGTGAAGGTGGCTCCTGAAGCTTCCTTTCTAGGGGGTAGGCCACCCCCAGTGCCTGGGTGGTCCTCCCCAGCCTTATTCCGCTGCTGACCCACAAGCTCCCATCTGCAGTCTTGCCTCTGTCCACCCCCTATTCTGGCCCCAAGAAGACATTTCAAACCAACTTGGTTCCTTCCCTTCCCTGTGGACTGCCCCCACCCCCGCGCCATGGCTCTCCAAGGCCATTGGAGGAATCTGTGTGCCTCACCCTTGAATTGCAGGCCCCTCCAGCCCATCCTCCGCTCCTTTGGAGGCGCCCATTCCCACCACCCCCTTTGATCTTGTCAATCCTCAGCCCTCATGTTCTCCTGCTGGCCTTGGCAAATTCCACCCACCCTCAGGTTTCACCCCTCCTATGTACTCACACATATACACACATACTCTCACACACCTATACTCACCATGCATGCTCACATTCATGCCTAGCACACATACACTCATGATGCATGCTCACACATACATTCACATACTCATGTACGAAATAACATAAGCATAATACAGTCACTATGCACATATAACCACAACCCTCACCCACACATACTCATACACATGCACTCACCCACACACATATTCACATACTTATCATCATACCTACAGAGGCACACACATGCACTTGTTCCCCCACACCACCCAGGCATATTCATGCACTCAACATGCTTGCACATGTGCACTCACAGACATACATGTATTTCCACTTACTCTCAGACACACACTGGCAATATATCCTTACACATATACATACATGCACAATCACACACATGCATACACCCACTCACACCGCCATTAAGAACTGCTTTTTCTACCTATGCCCTCTCTGAAGAAGAGCCAGGGACTACCAGATGGCTGAGATGGAAGGGACAGGGCCCCCTTGCCTCTCTCCCATGCACACCACCATGGCCGAGGGCAGCTCCTACTCACCGGCATGGTCTGGCTGCCATGCAGGGCGTGGATAGCCGCCTGAGCCTCTGTATGGGAGGAGAACTTCACAAAGGCACAGCCTGCTCCAAGAGAAGAACAGATGAGAAGCAACAGGGTCTTTCTGGGCAGGCAGGGGCCACCAGAAGGGGTTGGGAGCACTGGGTGACCAGTCAGCATCAGACACACGCAGCCAGAAAGCCAGATATCTGGACAACAAAGTCAGCCAGCCATTTGCTCAGAGAGCTGGACAACGAAGGATCTGACAGTAAGAAAAGCACACAGCCAGCCACAGAGTTGGACAGTCAGCCAGTCAGTTATCTATTCAATTATTCAGTCAGAAATCCAGCCCCCAGATAGCTCTTTGTAAAACATACAATCAAGTGAAGGGGACAGGCTTAGAGGATACCCACTAGCCACCAGAGTTATAATCAGATGTGCAGAATTAAAGTGACAAATCATGAGACACAGATGCAGAGAGATACAGTCCTGTGCACACATTCAGTCAGAGATGAACTCAGACCCAAATGGATAGGCCCATGTGACCAGAATTGAGGAAATGGGGATAAAGTCACCAGACAAGGGCAGACGCAGCTGGTCAGTCACACAGGCAGAATCAGGTGGACAGATAGCCAGAGACCACTAGACACGTGAAGACCCAGACAGAAATAGTCATTTGGACACCCAGGCAGAAAGAGCCAGTGACTAAGAAATGCAGGAGTGGTACTCAACCCCAGTCACATACAGTCATGTGGGTAGACAGGAAAACAAGTCTTTGGAGGTCTTTGGAGGTCATTAAACAATCATTCCTAGAAGGTACAGCTATATAAGGAAAAATACAATCCACAGGACACGGACAAATCCAGGCGGAAACAGTCCCGTGGACAGTCAGGTGGAGACAGGCATCCCCAGATGGTCATAGGCGCATAGGTAGGACCAGCCTCCTGCTCACTTCACTTGCTGACCCGATCTGACCCGGACCACCCATGGGCCTCAACCCAAAGTCCCACTCCGTGCTTGCCCCGCCCCTGTGTCATAGGCCCCGCCCTCAGAGCCAGCCCCACCCCGGGATCTAACCCTGCCGCCTTGGCCCCGCCCTGCCCCCCATCTCCCCAGTCCGCCCCGACTCTGGCCTGTCACCTTTGCTGCTGCCATCAGGTCCCCGGAGTACTGTGCACTCGTCTATAACACCAAAGGGCTGGAACAGCCGTAGCACGTCTTCCTCCGATTGCTGCTTGTTCAACATCCCCACAAACAGCTTCCGGTCCCCTGTGGGCGGAGACACCACCTCAGCTTAGTCTTGGCTTGAAAGCCTCAAGGAATTTCTCTACTGAGCCAGCCTGTTTTGCGCGTGCGGGGGAGGTCACAGCCAGGCATTTTCCTTGCCCTGGGTCTCTCCACCCTCCCACATTCCTGCACAATCCCATCTTCACGCCTTTGCTCATGCAGTGCCCCGGATCTGGAATGCCCTCCCTTCAATCCTTCCGGACCTCTGCTCCACTGCTCCCACTCTCCTGGCAAAGATGGTCTCTCTGCTGTGGCCTCCGAGCCCACACATAGTGCCAGGGTTAAGAACTGCCTTGCCTGGCCTAGGTCCTTGTTGGCCTGTCTGTCTGCCACCTAGGTTTTCCAGGGAGGGGTCAGCGCTGATGGTCTCTGCATCCTCACGGTGCCCAGCAGAGCTCCCTGCCCAACCTTGCCAGGGCTCAGGAGGGGCCAGGCAATCAATGTTTGTTGAATGAATGAGGGCACAGGTGTGCACAGAACCAAGTGTCTGGGGAGTCTGCAGTCCCCAATGGGTGGGGTTGGAGAGGGTGCCTGACCGGGTGCCTGGCTGGGACCTGCCCAAGTCTAAGGCCAGCCTCTCCTGTGTGAGACACCAGAACCCTGCCCCCTGGGATAATTGTGCTGCACCCCTATAATCAGGAATGTGGCAGCTTCCTCTCCCTGAGATGGTGAGTTGGGTTACTATGGAGACCAGTTTTCTGGCAGCTGTCATTCATGGGGGTGGGTGGGAGAAAAAAGCAGAGAGACTTAGAATCAGGGAGAGAAAGATGAGTGAGACAGACAGAGACAGGCAAAGAGAGACACGGAGAGCAGCAGAGAGAGAACCAGAGAGGCAGGAGAGAAAAAGATAGAGGAGAGAGAAACAGATATGGAGGGAGAGGAATAGAGAGAGAGGATAAAGAGATTGAGACCTGCAGACCCTATCTCTCTAGTCCCTGAACCATACTGGCAGTCAGGTTGGAGAGTATGAAAACAGGTTCACAGCCCATAAGGGCTTTACCAGGCTCCTACACATACACCGGGTCCTAACAGCCCTGCCCCACAGACCATCCCCAAGGCTGGCTGTTCTCCCTTAGCCCCTAATCCACCTGAGATGAGGAGGGGGGAATCTCTAAGACTGTTGATTTCCACTGGAATCAAAAGCACCCCCCATAGGCAAACCCCCACCACGCGGTCCTCACACAGACACCAGGTCTCCAACCTGCACTCCCACGTGCTCAGCCTGTTACAGTCAAACACACACTCGAACATATACGCCCGCGCACAGGCTGGATGTGCAATTGTGCATGCACCCCCACATTTGCTGCAGAAACACGTATGCATATGTGCACACACTTGTACATGTCTGCATACAGGTGTGTCAAAGTATGCATGCTTACACACACATGTACTTGTCCAGATGGGCAAACACACACACACACTAGAGATCAATCCACAGCCCTTCAGAGATGCCATCCCCTCTGCATCTGAAGATCCCCATTTCTGCTCCCTGAGAGAAATCGGGTATTTCAAACTCCAGGGGAAAGCAGCTGGACCTGGCCTGTGGCTCTATGGTTGGGAAGAGGGGGCACAGCCCCCCTGCTATCCTGTCTCTAACCCATTAGGTGTGTGAGCAGGCAGGTGGTGACTGCAGCCTTTGTGAAGGGATCTTCCCCACTTTCCCCATTCCTCTGCCCACCCCCAGCCTGGAGGTCAGGGAGAGATGACAACTACCTCCACGACTTTCGCTGTCCGCAGGCTTCACCTGGATTGGCCGTGCCATCTGTGGAGAGAGGGGGAGGGAATCTCGAGGTCAAGGTCAGCAGCAGGAGTAATATGGGTAAGGGTAACATGAGCTCTGCCAGGCAACCCTGCCTACCTCCCCAGCCTCAGCATCCCATCAACCACCCGGCAGCAACTAACACTCCACTCAAACCAAACAACACATGGTCCCACCTACGGGCTTTGCTCATGCTGTCTGGAAAACTCTTATTTTGCCTTTAAAACTCAGTAACAATATTCCTTCCTCCAGGAAGCCTCCTTGCCTCCCCAAGTGCAATAGACTACTTACAAAGATGGATCAACTCCTCCAGTCCCTGTATGTGATATGACTTTGTGGTTCCTCTCATCAAGAACTGGAGTCTATCTTCCTTTTGCATCTGGACTTGGACTTATGACTTACTCTGACCAATAGAATGTAGTGGAAGTGAAGTTGTGGAAGTTCCAACCTTGGCCTCAAGAGACCTTGCAGCTTCCACTCTTGGGATCCTGAGTTTACCAGGTGAATATGCCCAGACAAGCAACTGGAGGATAGTAGACTTCAGCACAGAGAGGCCCCACTGATACACAGCACATAGGAGTGAGGTTGTTCTGGCCCAGCTTGCCCCAATCAAGCTCCAGATGACTGCAGCTGCATTAATGACCAGCAGAAGAACCACCCAGCTGAACCAGGCCAGCATTACCAACCCACAGAATCCTGAACAAATAAAATGGTCAGGGTGGTTTGAGACTCAGAAGTAGCTGGCTAATACACTAAGACTGCTACTTTTAGTCAGCTCCATGAGCCTTAGGTGGATGGACTATCATACCTGAGTGGACCAGACTGAAATACAAGCTCATTGTTCTGAACACTTCTATCCTCCAACCCTAGCACTTAAAATGACGTTCAATGAAAGAAATCCTCCCCTAGCTCCCATCCCCAAACTTACCCAGCCATGGGTATGATAAGAGCTAGCGTGAATATCTGACAACAGACTTGAGGAATATGGGATGGGGGTGACATTTGCTTCTCCATTGGTACTAGGACAGAATCCTCCCAACCCAGTGTCTCTGGTGAACTCCTACTCATTCTTCAAAACCCAACTCTAAAGTCCCCACATGAGCAATCCTTCTACCCCTCCTTCCTCAGGGCAGGACATGTCTATGTGTTGTTCTTCCTCCTGGAGACTGGGGACTATAGCTTCACCTCACACAGGGCAGAGTACATGGGAGAATCATAGGAGCCTGCTGAACTGAGCTGACCAGAAGAAAGTGGCCAATGTCCACCATCACAGAAACGTACCTCATCCCTTCCCAACAGGCCTGGGGTCAGCGAGTGCTTGTCCTAGGTCAGACAATCTTGTAAAAGATCCCCACCCATCCAGAGGAGGTGCTTGATAAATGACAATGCTCTAATCATAATGCAGCTGCCCAGCAAGCTCAAGAGAAAGGTTCAGTTTTCACCCATTTTTATAGATGTCAACATCGAGGCCCAGAGAGAAGTTATCTACTATACCCACCAAGGCCATGGTAGATGAATCCAGGCACTAAGGATTCCTAGAGGTCAAATTTAGAGGGCTTTCCACCTACTTCCATGAGTATAGACCCCTCCCCAACTTTGAAAGTCCCATGTCTCTTCCCCTCAGAACTCCTTCCCCTTCTCTCATACCCTGTCCCAGCTCTGAACCCCCTCCCTCACTCAGTACCCTCTTTCCCTGACTATCCTCCCCCAGTAGATTCCTCTTTCTAGCTTCCTTCCCCTCCCAAGCCCCATCCCATTCTGAGTTCTTCCCTTCTCTTTGCTCCCCCTCTCCTATCTGAGCCCTTCCCACTTCAGATACCCTCCCCCTCTGTGAGTATGTGTTCCAGGCACATATGGGCCCAGCTGCTGCAATTTGAACTCAGCTTGGGAGCTCCAGAACCAGAGAGGCCTTAGTCTCCCCTATCCAGTGTCCCTCATTCCCATGGCCCAATCTTTCTGCCACCCAGCCTCACCCCAGAGAAAAGCAGAAAGTCTCCCTTTCCCCACTACACACACACACACACACACACACACACACACAGAACAGAGCCTTCTCCACCTGGGTACCACACCGTCCTAGCTGGAGGAAGGAGAGGAGATTATTTCAGCCAGATGGAACCAGATTCTGGACTGAGATGGTGAAGGGAAGTGGTGAGGGGTAGGGGAAATCTGAGCATCAGCCTCCTGCTCCCCCACCCCTCCCACCTCACCTCCACTGGCCCTCACATCTTCCACCCTCCCAGTACCTTGGGCAGATGAGGATGGGGTTTCCATGGCAACGCTGATTCACCACTTGGAAGCTGGCAATTGTTGTTGCCATGGAAACTGCCTCTTAGGGGCGAGACCAGCTCCTGCCTTGCACAAAAGAGATATTTAAATATAATCTTCTGGAGATGGATGGGCCAAGAGAAGGAACTAGGGAGGGGGCCACAGGGAGGGAACCTGCCCTCATCACAGCATCCTCATCCCTTATCCCCATTCTCATGGCCTGGTTACCTGCTCACCATCTGTAGAGCCTGGGACCTTTCACCTCCTACTGGGAGGGTCCTTCCTCCTCCTGGGTCAGATTGGCAGGGGGAGGAGGTCCTGGTCTGGTCGCTGAAGCCAGGTGGACAGTCTCCTCCTTTCCAGCTCCCAGCTCTAAGGCTCGGAGGCCCAGCTGTCCACACCTCACAGCCCTGCACCCCACCTTACCCACCAACCTGGAAACTCACACCAGGCTGGCATCCATGTGCTGTGGTCTGCACAGTGGTCCTGAGTGCACAGGGGTGCTTAAGTCACACACAAGCTGAGGCCCAGCACTTCACTCCCTGTGCTTCACACCCAGGCAATTCCCCAGCTACTGGCCAGGCCCTATCCACCCAATGGAGCCCAGAGAAGGTGTGCAGGGAATGGGGGGAGCCAAGTCTCCCCATACCCCACCTCTCCAGTCACTCCTGCCTGCCCATCTAGCTCTGCTCCAGCTCTTTTTCTCCATCTGTCCCACCAACTTCTCTGCCCAGTGTCCTCCCTCCTTCCTCCACCTTCTCTGGCTCCCCAATGCTGCATCTCTTCCTTCCCTACCCTCTCCCTTCCTCTCTTCACTTATTCAACAACATTCCCAATGTGCCCCATGTTGAGTAATTTCGCAGTCCCAGGGAGGAGCCCACTGGGCTGGTGGAGGGGGAACCAGAGGCAGATACAGGCACTCCCAGGCACACTGGGTCAGCGTTGGAGCAGCAGGCAGAATCAGCGCTGGGAGAGCCTAGAGTAAAAAACAGCAAAGAGCCAAAGGCAATCCTGGTGCTGCATTGAAGACGGAAGATCTGTGGTGGGTTTTAAAGTGAATAGGAGTTTGAGGGGGAGACCGTTTCTCAGGTTATAGCAATATGTATATCCACTGACTCATTTCATCTCCAAACAACTTTATGGGATGTAAACATTATCATTTTATGGATGAGCAAATCAGAAAGGGAAAGAATCAGACTCAGAGGACCCAGATTTCCTCTGGGTCCTCTGAGGACCCAGCCATGCCTCCAGCCAAGGGTCCTGTGGGCTAGGGCTCTGGGAGTGCCTATGTCTTTGGGGTGGGCACATATGAAGTGGCTGGGATTCAGTCCTTGCCCTGCCCCAAGCTTTTGCTGGGTGACTTCACCAAGCCATACACCATTGGGAAAACAGGGCCCCTTAAGTCTGACCTGTGTATATTACAGATGAGGAAACTGAGGCCGCTGCGGGGAGAGACTGCAGGAGGAGTCTCTAGTGGTCAGGCTGGGGCCCCAAAGAGTCTCCTGAATTTTCAAAGCTGTGACTTTAGAAAATGTGTGGACCCCAAGGGAAGCTCCAACTGGTTTGTTTCTGGAGGTGTAGAGAGGAAAGAAGCAAGGTGGGCACCCTATCTGGGCTGCCCAGGCCACTATTCCAGCCTCCTCCTCTTCCACCTGGACCCAGACCAAGCCTTCCTCCTGGTCTAGGTGCTGCCACAGCTCCCTGTTGCCCTTGGGGAAGCATGTCAGTTCCTCATCCTGGCATTTGAGCCACCTTCACTGCTTAGCCCCAGGTATTTCTCCCATGCCAGCAGGACACTGCTGTTGCACTAACTGGGCTAAAATGCACCTCTCTGCATCCCATCCTCACCTTGAAGAGGCCCCCTCAAATGCCACCATCCCCTGAAGCTTTCCCCTCACTATCCAGCCTGAGGGTTGAGAGCCCAGCAGAGATCCTCCACTGGAACCTGAGGCACCTGCCCAGCCTGGATTCAGGGTCGACGGTCCATTCTGGGTTTTATTCTGGGACTCTGTTATTCAATTTAGGATTCTACTCCAGAATGCTGAATTTGATTAATTATACTATGTCCCTCACAGACGCCGCTGGCACAGTCAAGGAGGAAACTGGAAAGGAGAGCCATTCTGACCCCAGGAAGCAGCATTAGGGGAGGGGGAGCTCGGTTGTGCCATGGGGGGTGGTCCACATGGCAAGCCAATGACCTGGATCACTCCCTTCCTGGTTTATCAAGAGATAAAAAGACAGAAGTGTCCACTCCACACTGCCTTCCCCGACATACACATGCACATGGGTTGGATTGTTTTTTTGAGGGGATGCCGGGGACAGGAGAGATGGGGCTGTCTTCATCTCTAGAATGACTCAGCTCTGGCCCCCAGCTCCCTGGCTGTGCACGCAGACACGTGCAGGCACAAGAGCCCGCAGGGTGGGTTTTTCCGGCACACGGTAAATCTCATGTGGGTTCATCCTCTGGTGGAGACACCTTGGGTGGGGAACAAGAAGTAGCTGACAGGAGAGGGGGGCCTTCTGCTCCAGCAGCCACCATCCCCTGCTGTGCAATCTACACATGAACCTCCAGCTCTGGTTCTGAAGGGCTGATCCATTGTCTGTGGTGGTCCTCAGGGCAGGGTGACTTACTTAGAAAGTCAGCCCCTTCACTAATCAGAAGCCAAAATACACACTTAGAGAACGGAACTCTAGGGTATGTAACTGATGGGAGCGTGGCACATACCCACCAGAACCAAAACACGAACAAGGATCTCTATTTGAAACAGCAAAAACTGGAAACAACCCAAATATCCACCAACAGGAGGATGAACAAATAAACTGTGTATTCATATCATGGAATACTACATGGCAATGATAAAGCACCAGTTATGGATGAATGCAATGCTAACTGTCATTAGCATCATACTAAGTGGGGAAAAAATGCAGATGGAAAAGCCTACATATAACATTATTCCATTCATATCATATAGAAAAACAGACAACAGCCATCTAATATTTTAGGAATGTATTTATAAGTACTGAGACCACAGAGAAGAGCAGGGCTTGGGTACCATAAAAGTCATAATAGTGGTTCCTCCAACAGGAAGCAAGAGGCTGGGGCTTAGGGACATGGTACAGTGGTTTCTGTGTGCCAACTATGTAGTAATAACGGGGGTGCTTGCTTTCTAATTATTTGTGTTGGATATACTTTTCTCTAAGTGTGTAATATTTTGTAAACTTTAAGAATTTTTTTTTTAATCAGGCTGTACTCCCAGAGGATGCTGCCCAGGCCTGGGGGTGGTCCCCAGGGATCCCTGCATCCCTAGGGTCCAGCTCTGAACCACCTTATTTATCAAACATCAGCCCCGCCTGGCTGCTGTGGCTCCGTGGATTGAGCATCAGACTTAGAGCCAAGTGTCGCTGGCTCGATTCCCAGTCAGGGCACACGACTAGGTTGCATGTCAGGTCCCCAGTTGGGAGCGCAAGTGAGAGGCAACCATACAATAATGATTCTCTCCCTCTCTTTCTCTTTTCCCTCTCTCTAAAAATAAAATAAACAAACAAATAAATTATTAAAAAAACAAAACAAAAAACATCAGCCCTCATCTCCAGGAGGGCAAGGACCACAGGAACCAGCTTGCAGGAAACTGAACCAGACAAGCCAGATGTTCAAGGCCTGTGGAGTGGGGTAGATGGAGCTGCCATCCTCACCCTGCTGGGTGACATCACATGAGCCCCTTCTCTCTTACCCACAGTCTCCCCCTCTGTTGAACATGGCTGGCAGCAGCCCCAGCCCCCCTCGTGGACATGGCATCTAGATGAGGGGCCCCAGAAGTGCTGGGCTATGGTGATAATTCACAGTCCAGGCCCTGTGTGGAGGCTGGGGAAACTAAGGCCCAGAGGGTATTGCCTGAGACTCCTCACCACTCAACTGTGAGCAAGTATCAGAGAGAGACCTTGAACCCTACAATCTAGACATATGATGATGTCACTGCATCATATTCCTCAGTCTAGAACATTCTAGGTCTGTGCTGTATAACACAGTAGCTGACCCTGATGTAGAGCATTTTAGATTTTAGCTGTCTAGCCACATACAGCTGTTTAAGCTTAAATTTACATTTGTTAAAATTCAGTTCCTGAGTCATAATTGCCACATTTTAAAGGGTCAAGAGCCACATGGACCTAGTGGCCACCACATTGAACAACACAGACAGGAAGGACATGTCCATCACTGGAGAAAGTCCAATTGGACGTCAATGGTCTAGAATGGGATTTGGCACATTATAGCCTTATTCTGATGCCCTGTCTATTTTTATAAATAAAGTTTTATTATCACACAGCCACATCCATTCATTTACATGTTGTCTGAGGCTTTCATGTGGCTATGACAGTGGCCATATGGCCGGCAAAGCCAAAAATATGACCTCTCTTATCCTCTGCATAAGAACTTTGCTGACCCTGGGCTTAGAACAGTTTAGAACTATACTGTCCAATATGGTAGCCGCCAGCCACACTTGGCCACTGAGCCCTTGAAATGTGGCTTTTGTCACTGGAGATTGGGATTTTAAATTTTGTTTAATTATAATTAATAAATTATATTGACTGCCTGCTGAAATAAGATCTCAGAGATACTGGGTTAAAATGAAATAAGTATTAAGTTCATTTTACCTGTTTCGTTTTCCTTTTTAAGAGTTGCTACTAGAAATTTTAAGTGCTCTATGTGGCTTGCATTATATTTCTATTAGCACTGTTTACCAGTTCCTTATTCTCCTAACCAGGGTTCATCCACCTGGGCTCTGTTGATTTGGGGTGGATAATTCTTTGTTGTGGGAGACCATCTTGTGCCCTGTAGGGTGCTGAGCAGCATTCCTGGCCTCTACACATGGCATCTTCCTGTCTTGACCATGACAAATGTCCCCAGACATCACCCAGTGTCTCCTGAGAGCAGAATCACTCTGTGTTGAACACTCCTCCTAACCTAATATAAACTTCTGTTAGATTACAGAGGCTCTCATGTGTTCTCGACAGCACACCAGGCACATTCCTGCCTCCAAGACTTTGTACACTCCATCCTCATACCACCCCCATCTTCATCTCCATCTGCCACAGTCCTCCCCATCTCTCAAGACTCAGCTCAAATGCTCCCTGATCCAAGAAGCCATCCTGTTAGTTCTCTACTAAGTCCTTCATGCAGGTCAGCTGGTTCTCCTTGGTGATGCTGCCCCCAGTTGCCCTTCCATCTGGCCACTGGTTTTGCAGTAACCCTTTCTAGTGGGTTGAATGGTAGTCCCCCTAAAATATGTCCAAGTCCTAACCACTGGAACCTGTGAAAAAAATGGGACCTTATTTGGGAAAGGGTTCTTTACAAATGGAATTAAGTGACAGATATGGAAATGAGGTCAGCCTGGATTTAGGGTGAGCTCTAAATCGAATGGCAGGTGCCCTTATAAAAGAAAGGCAGAGAGATATTGGAGAAACATGGACCCAAAGGAGAAGGCCATGTGACAAGAGAGGCAGAAATTATTGGAGCAATGAGTCTACAAGCCAAGGAACTACTGGCAGCCACCAGAAGTTGGGAGAAGGTTGTAGAAAGGATTCTCTCAGAGGGTGTACAGCCCTGTTGTCACCTTGATTGCAGATTTCTGACCTACAGAACTGTAAGACAATATGTTTCTGTTGCTTTAAGCCCTCTGTTTATGGTGCTTTGTTAAGCCGTCCCAGGACTCCAGAAGTTGGAAGAGGGTTTTTAAAAAATATTTTATTTATTTATTTTTAGAGAGAGGGTATGGGAGGGAGGAAGAGAGGGAGAGAAACACCAATGTGAGAGAGAAACATTAATTGGTTGCCTCTTGTACATGCTCTGACCAGGGACCAAAGCCAGAACCCAGGCATGTACCCTGGCCAGGAATCGAACCAGCAACCTTTTGCTTTGTGGGACGATGCCCAACTAACTGAGCCACACCAGTCAGGGCGGAAGACGGTTTTGAAAGTAAAAATCAAACCAGGTCATTCCTCTGCTTGCCACCCTCCTATGGCCCTAGCCCCCCGTGGAATAAAATCCAAACTCCTCTTGTGGTCCTTCCCCTTTCCTCTTCCCCATCCTTCTTCCATCCTCCTCAGTCCCATGGTTTCACTTTGCTGACCTCGCTGCTCCTCAAATGCATTGAGTTTGGTCCAGCCTCAGAGGCTTGCACTGCCTCTGCTTCTGCCTCTGCCAGGAATGCCCATCCTGCAGAAAGTGCATAGCTCCCTCCCTCATCCCCATCAGGTCACCTCCTCAGAGAGACCTTCCCTAACCACCTGGTTTATCTAGAACCCACTTGGCAGGCACACCCCAGACTTCTCACTACCAGCTGTGCTGTGCCCACATTCCCAGCATCAATGGCTACAGATGCCCCAAGCAGCCCCTGAGTGCTTTTGATGCTGAAGGGACCCTGAGAATTCCAGAGGGAAGGGCAAGCCCCACCCCAAGAGCCACTTTCCATTGGGAGGTGCTTCCTGGAAACCAGGCTCACTTGGTTCATAGGATCCCCATCCTTCATTGGAGGGACCTCCTGCCCACCCAGAGGACAAGGTCGACAAGAGAGACCTGGCAGGAACAGAGCCTGGGCTGGCCTCCTCTGGGGATGGAAATACCGCCCAAACAACCCCTGGATCCAGGGACTGTAGCTCTATTTGCTTCAATGTTTCTCCAACACACCAGGCACAGTCCTGCCTCAGGGCCTTTGCACATTCTGCTCCCGCTGCCTGCTAGTTCTTCCTCATCTTCAAGTCTCAAGCCAATAATACTTGCACCCTGGGCAAGGTGCCACCTGTGTAACCATGCACAACCACTCTGGCGTGCCGCATAGGGCCTGATATGCAGTAGGCACTTAATAAATGCTCATTGTGGTGATCATTTCTGTACCTCTGCACCTTACATCTTTTTCTGAGTCCAAAGACACATGGGTCTCACAGCTGACCCCAAGAGGGGCCTCAGCAATCCCAGGGCTGAGAGCAGCCTCACCATCCCCCACCCCCTTCTCCAGACTCACCCCGGGCAAGGTCTTCTGTTCGTGCAGAGCAGTCTGAGCTTTGATGGCAGAGTCCCTGGCACAGTAAGTGAGAAAGGCACAGCCTGGAAGGGAGAGAATGGGAGTGTTAAGAGGAAAGGATGCTGTACACCCATGTTCATAACAGCATAATTCACAATAGCCAAGAGTTGGGAACAACCCAAGTGTCCATGGATGGATGAACGGACAAACATGGTGTGGTCCATCCATACCATGGAATATGATTCAGTCTTATAAAAAGGGAAATTCTCACACCCTCTACAACATGGATGGACTTTGAGGCTATTTTTCTCAGTGAAATAAGCCAGACACAAAAGGACAAATATTGTATAATTCCACTCATAGGAGGTCCCCATAGGAGTCAAAGCCACAGAGACAGAAAGTAGATGGTGGGAGCCAGGGGCTGGGGTAGAAGGATGGGGAGTCAGTGTTTAATAGGGACAGAGAGTCAGTTTGGGAAGATGAGAAAGTCCTAGAGATGGATGGTGGAGTTGGCTGCACAACAATAGGCGTGTACTTAATGCCACTGAGCTGTGCATTGAAAAATGGCTAAGACTGTAAATTTAATATTATGAGTATATTACTACAGTAAAAAAAATTGGGGGAAAAAAGAAGGAAAATGGTTAAAATGGTAGATTTTACATTATGTATATTTTACTACAATAACAAAAATGAGAACCCTGAAGCTACCTTTTTGGGGGGGCATTAGCAGTGGTTCACCCCCACACCCCACTTTTTCCCAAGGAGTGAAACAGGGAAGGGAAGAGAGCAGACCCAGTTGTTAATTAAGCCTGTGGCTGACACTGGATGAAGACATTCTCAGAACTGTGGGCTGGGTGGTGTGGAGTCAGGGGAGTGGGTAGAGCTGCTGCCAAGGGTGGGGGTGGGGGGAAGAAAGTAGGGAGGGTCCCAGCAGCTCCAAGGAGCCAGAAGAGGTCCTACCACTGGGATAAGGAGCAGTGGGCTCTGCCACTGACTCGCTTTGTGGTCTGCAATGGGGCGCTGCCCCATCTTTGCCTCAGTTTCCCCCATCAGAGAGAATGGTCCGAGAGCGCCACAGGGTGGACCAACCAAGGGCTGTCTGCAGAGAGCCAGGGGTCAGGGCTGCCCCTAAAGGGGGTCCAAAACCAGGGTGTGATTGCACAATGTCTGTTGGGAGTCACAGAAGCAAGAAACATTGAGAGAGACAGAGACAAAGAGAAACAAGGATAAAGAGATGCCCAGAGGAAAACTAATGAGGTCAAAGGTATTTTGAAAGATGTTTGAGGGGGACAGCTGGGAGTTGCAGGCAGGTGTCAGGTCCCATGGGACAGACACAGAGCTCTGGGCCCAGAGTTGGGCTTTGCCTTTCTAACCTCTGTGGATCTTGTTTTCACTGCCTATGAAATGAGACCATCATTGGCTGCTCTGATGCAGTTGGACCCTATGTTTCCCCATGCCCAACTTCTCCCACTCATGGTCCCTGTCTGCCTCCCTTCACTTCTGACCTCCTGGGCAGAGCTCTTGGGAACAGCTCTGGGGTGTCCACTTCTGCTCCAGGCAGGAGCTAATGGAAGCTGAGTTCTGCTGGACAACACTCACCACAGTGGCTGTTCCTACCAGCTGGGCCAGATAATGGGGAGAGGTCCCTGCCCCAGGCCTGAGAGGTCTCCTGGAACCCTGAGGATGGGGGCAGGCACCAGACAGAGCTGAAGATAGTTTCTAGCATTTTGAAAAAGATTTTATTTATTTTTAGAGATATTTTATTTATTTATTTTTTAGAGAGGGGAAGGAAGGGAGAAAGAGAGGGAGAGTAACATCCATGTGCAAGAGACATATCAACTGGTTGCGGTTGTGTGTCACATGCCCCCAACTAGGGACCTGGCCCATAACCCAGGCATGTGCCCTGACTGGGAATTGAACTGGCGACCTTTAGGTTCACAGGCTGGCACTCAATCCACTGAGCCACACGAAGCTGGGCACATTTTAAAAAGCATTTGTAGAACATAAAATGGTGTGGCTGCTGTGGAGAACAGTTTGGCGGTTCCTCAAAAAAATTAAACGTAGAATTACCATATGATCCAGCAATTCCACTTCTGAGTAGATATCCAAAAGAATTGAAAATAGGGACTGAAAGAGATGTTCAAACACCCATGCTCACAGCAGCATTATTCACAATAGCCAAAAGGTAAAAACAACCCAAATATCCATCAACAGATGAATGGATAAACGAAATGTGGGATATATGTACAATGAGATCTTATTCAGCCTTAGAACAGATTCTGACACCTGCTACAACATGGATGAACCTAGGTACATTATGTTCAATGAAATATGCCAGACACAGAAGGACAAATACTATATGCTTTCACGTCATGAGGTTCCTAGAGGAGTCAAATCCAAAAAGACAAAGTAGAATGGTGGGTGCCAGGGGCTGAGGAAGGAAGATGGGGAGTCAGTGTCTAATGGGAAAATGAGACAGTCCTGGAGACGGATGGTGGTGATGGTTACCCAAGAATGTGAGTGTGCGCAATGCCACTGAGCTGTGCCTTGTAAAATGGTAACTTTTACCACAATAATAAGTATATAGTTAGAATATATTACAAATTGCCTCCCCTCAAAAAGTGCAGAACATGTAAGTGTACAATGTAACAATTACTTATAAAGTCATGGGAACATTGCACAGATCCAGAAATAGAACATGGCTGCCACCAGAGGCCCAATGTTCCTCCCACACCACAACCATCTTCCAACCCCAAGAAGTGAACTACCTTGGCCCTTGTGATAACCAGGTCATTGCTTTCATTATGGTTTCCACACTGCATGCATCACTAATCAATGTGGTTGAGTGCTCCCCTGTGTTGAACTTATATAAGTGGAATCAGAGTATGTGCTCACTTTTGTGTCTTGTTTCTTCCATTCAGCAATGGGTGGTTGCATGTCTCAGGAATTAATTCCTTTTTACTTCTGTCTACAATTTTATTCTATGAATATGCTACAAATGGATATCCATTGTCCTGTGGATGGCATTTAGGCTGTTCGCTATTTGGGGCTATCATGAATAAAGCTGCTGTGGAACATTCTTGCATATGTATTTTGATGCACAAAAGTATAGCTAGGAATGGGATTGCTGGTTAGAAGGTTGGTATATGTTTAACTTTGATCAATTCTTTCAGTTTTCCAAAGTGGGTTGTGCCCAATGTATATTCCCTCCAATGGGGTCTGATAATCCTATTAGTGTTTTTTTCTTTCTTCTCAACAACTCAGTTTTTACAGACTTTTAAGTGTTAATCATTGTGGTGGGTGTGCCATTGTATTTCACTGAGATTTTAACATACATTCCTAGAGTTATTAATGAAGCCAAGCACTTTATTGCTTTGTAAAAGTTCTTTACATATTGTGTGTTTATCTGTTTTTTATTATGTATGATGTAAACATCTCCCAATCCATGATCTGTCATTCTATTCTTTTTCTGTGTGTTTCTATTTTCTGAGTTTAACTCCCCAAGGTCTTCATGAGAAGTGCTAAGATAACTAGCCCTAAGACCTGAGAGAAATTAGGCATGGCTGGCAAGAAATCAGGCTGCAGGGAGGTGTAAAATAGGGGAAAACCTCTTCCTCTTTGGGTTCTTTCTTGCCTGTGGAGCCCTACCTGCAGAACATGGAGTTTGCTGACCTTAGGAGGGTAGGGATGAACCTCAAAGCAACCTTTGATACCATCAGTCTCTGCGTCTGGAAATTTTGCTGAGCGAGGAGGAAAATGACCAAATCAGGGGACGCTGTCCCTGGTGCTGAAATGCTTCCCAGCTCTCTTTGCCCAATCTTTTCTAGTTGGTGAAACGTGTGACATTTATCCGTTTCTGGATAAATAGAGCCTTGGTTTTCAGTGACTAAAAGAATTGGATTGTTTTCTCCTCCCCCCCAATTCATATGTTGCTGTCCTAACTCCCGGGACCTCAGAATGTGACCTTACTCGGAAATAGAGTTGGTGCAGATGTGATTAGCTAAGATGAGGTCATACTGGATCAGGGTGAGACCTAATGCAGTAGAACCGGTGTCCTCATAAAAGGGAGGAAATATGGACACAGAGAAATGCATGCAGTCCATGTGAAGCCCATGTGAACACAAAGGCAGAAATTCAGGTGATGTATCATCAAGCCAAGGGACAATGAGGATTGCCAGCAGCACCAGAGGCTCGGAGAGGGGCCTTGATCAGATTCTCCCCCAGAGTCTCAGAAGGAACCAACTCAACCCAAACCTTGATCTCAGACTTCCAACTTCCAGAACTGGACCCTCTGAAGGAAACCTCAGCCCTCCCAATACACACACTGGGTGAGCTTCTCACCCTGGTTCCTGCCCTGGTCACCCCCACCCCACACACCAGCCCCATTCATGACATGGGTGCTTGAGTTGGGTGTGCAGCAGCCCTTCCTCAACCTGGCTGAACCCTGAATGGTTAACTGAGGGGTGGGGCAGGTGGAAAGGGCAATCCCACCTGCAAGACCCACAGACAGAATGTTTACCACTTGACAATCCTATGGTTCCCTTTACACCCACCTCCATTGACAAAGCTAGGACCAGAGCTGATTTGGCGGGGAGGGGGACATCAGTGCCCACAGATCTCTCAAGAACCAAGGGCAGAGTGGCATCAATGGGGGGATCCTTGGGGAGCAAAATATTTCCTCCATGTATGAAAGTTTCCCTGTAACTAGATCTGCCTCATCACAGTTCTCTTAATAAGGACAGGGCTCCCTACCTCTAAAAGTAAGGAAGCAGTGTCTCCACAAAGAGGAAACTTCTTTGCCAGGGAATCCTTAGGGTCCATCCTCATGCCAAGACCCTCTGCTCTCTGCTCTGAGATTTGGTCTTTTGGGGTTTCATGTTGGAATTGTAATAAAAAATAATAGTCGATGTCCACTGAGCACCAGGCACCTTATGGGGGCATGCCACCCATGCTGCCCTTTGCGTCCTCAGACTAGCCCAAGAGAATGGTGCTGCTGTTTCCATTAGTACCCCATTTTACAGATGGGGAAACTGAGACACCAGCCATTGAGTCATCTGTCCGATGTCACAGAGCAGCAGGGCCAGAGGCTTCTGAATTTCAGAAAATCCCAGCACAATGGGGACTAAAGTTGCCGAAGTTTGTTATACTGATCAAATGGCCTAAAAAATGTTTTAAAAGAAAAAGGAAAAATGGTTTTTCCTTCTTACTATTTATAATCCTTACTCTCATGCATAAATCTGGGATTTTTGCCACTTCTTGTGGAGCTTGGTAGGTCTGGGGACTGACTCTGGCTGGACATGTCCCTGGCTTTCACCCTGACTCAAGCCACACCCATGCTCAGCCTCTCACTGACTGTCTCTGAGCACCACATTGCCTGGGTTCACACACACTGATCCTTACCTTTGGCTCATTTCTTCTCAACCTTAGGTCCCAACTGAGTCACCCCCTCTTCTGGGGAGCCTCCCCACCCCCAACTGATATTGGGTGAGGCACGTCATAGACTTTTTCTGTGCCTGTGTGTTCCCCATCACAGCTCTGCTCTCTCATGCTGTTAACTGTCTAGTCATGTGTTATTTGGCCCCACAGGACTGTGGGCACCCTGAGGGTGGGGCCAGGTTGTGTCCCAGTCACCAACATGTCCCCAGTGCCTAGCATTGGGCCCAGTATACAGTGTGTGCTCAGTAAGAATTTGGCCACTGATCATGCCTTCATCCTAGTCCAGCCCCATCATCTCCCACCTGGGCCAGGGCAGTTGCTTCTACCCTGGTCCCCAGCTTCTATCCTGGCCCCCTAGTCTGTCATCCCTACAGAAGCCACCAGAGGGCGACTGTGAGCACCTGAGTCAGGATCTTTCCCACCATTGCTCACAGTCGTCCAGGGCTCCCACCTCCTTCAATGTAAAAGCCCAAGTTCTCCCTGAAGCCAACATGGCCTTGCACAACTTGCCCCCATCCACTTTGCACCCTCACCTCCTCCCTTGCTCCCTCACTTACTCTGCTCCAGCCACATGGGCCTCCTCACTCCTCACTCCTCCATCACACCAGCCATGGTCCTGTCCCGTGATCTTTGCACATGCTGTTCTGAAATGTGCTGCCCCCAAATCTTTGCACAGTTCACTCTCACTTCCTCCAGGTACTAGCTCAAATGTCACCCCCTTAGTGAAAACTTAACTTTGATCACCCTATTTAAAATTATAGCCCTCAACCATCTCCCACCCTGTTCTTTTTTGCTCAGAGCCCTTATCACCATCACATGCCATATAGCTATCTGTCTCCCCCACTGAAATGCAGCTTCTGTGAGGACTGGAGTTTTGTTCAGTGCTGGGTCCCCAGAACCTAAGTAGTGCCAGGCATGCAGTAGGTGCTCAAAAAATGCTTGTTGACTGACTGAATAAATTTATTTTGTTTCCAAACTGATCTGCTAATATCAAGACCACCTCCTTGAGGGCAGTGACCATATTTGATTCATTTTTATCCGTCACCTTCCCCCCACCAGTCAATATTTTCTGAGTACCTATTATGTGCTAGGTTTGCTGGGGAAACAGACACAGGCAAGACAACTTTGATTGATCTTCTCTTTGATTCCCAACATCTCGTTCTGTCCCCAGTCAGACCCCAACCATAACCAATTGTGTGAACCCCCATTCCAAATCCCTTTGATCCCAAACCCCCTGTATACTGGTACCCCACATTCTTGATTTTTAACTTTAGCTTTCTAATCTAGTGGCTAATCTAGGCCCAGTGTCTTTCTGCTGTGTGATCTTGGGCTTACCACCTAACCTCTCTGAGCCCCCACTTTCTCATCCATAAAATAGGAGTCATAATACTATCTATTAAGGATTATAGGAGACACTCTCTTCTGCTGTAGGACCACCTCTCCAACACTCACCTGTCCCTGGCCACCCTCTCCACATCCTCTTCCTAATCTCAGCCTGAGGCTGTTCACTGAGAACAGTGGGGCTGACGGCCCTCTCCTATACTCACTGTCCCTCCCCACACTTATAAACTCATCATTTCCTGTCAAGAGGGCAAGGCCCTCCATTGGGCGCACCATTTCCAGGCTGATCGCCTGCCTCCCTGGCTGCCATTCCTCAGCCTCCTTTGCTGACTTCTGCTCTTCCCCAGCCTTCCATGTCAGAGTCTCTCAGGGTTCTTCTGGACCCCACTCCCCTAATCTCCTGCCCACAGCCATCTTGACTCCTCCCAGGGTTCTAGTCACAATTGCTGCACCAGTAACTCACCCATCCTTGCACCCACGTATCCACCTGTCCATCTACCTATCCATCCATCCATCCATCCATCCATCCATCCATCCATACACTTTTCCATTCACCTTAGAGCAGAGTCTCTCCCCTTGGCACTGCTGACACTGGGGTTGGGTCACTCTCTGTGGGGCTGTCCTGAGCACTGTGGAGTGTTCAGCAGCATTCCTGACCCCACACACTCAAGGCCAGGAACACCCCCAATCCTGACAATCATAGATGTCTTCAGACATCGTCCAATGACCCCTGGGAGCAGGGTCACCCTGGGTGACACCCCTTTCTCAGGAATCCTCCCTCTTCCTCATCTTCCACCCTCCCCTGCCAAGAGCTGATAATATGACATCTTAATCATGTCTCCTGAAATCCCCTCCACTCCATGCCCACAGCCCAGGCAGAGCTCAGGCCTCACCCTCTTCCACCTGAACCATAGGTTGGCTGCCCCTCTGATCTTTGGCCTCCCATCCTGCCCCCATTCTTCTTCCACACAAACTACCAAAGGAATATACCCACATTTATCTGTGAATTATGCCCCTCCCTAGCTCTAAACCCTTCCATAACTCCCCAGTGTCCTCAGATCAAAGCCAAGGTTGTCAGCTGTACAGCCCTTCCCAACCTAATCACTGCTGTCTTATGACCTCTTCCCTCAACATTTCCCTCCACTGCCCTTAAATTCAACCCCCTTATAATTTCCCAGACACACATGTAGCCCCCCTTCATGCCTCCAGGTACCTGACTCTGGAATTCTAATCCCTCCTAAATATCCAGCCATGTCTAGGACTCTCTGTGCCTTAATTTTTCCATCTAGTAAATGGAAGACCTAGAGTCCACATTCTCCAGATTCTGAAGAATGATCTGGATCCTATCTTTCCCTTGCCCACAGCCCTCCAGGGCTCCCATCTCCTTTGGGGTAATAGCTCAAGTTCTCCTGAGGCCCACATGGCTCTGCGCAACCTGTCCCCATCACCTCCCTGCCTCCTCCTCCTCCCTCTCTCTCCCTTTCTCACTCTGCTCCAGCTACACAGGCCTCCTCACTGTTCTTGCAACATGTCAAACTCATTCTGACCTCAGGGCCTTTGCACATGCTGCATCCTCCTCCTGGAATGCCTTTCTCTTGGCTTTGGAATAACAGCTTTCTCATCTGTCATTCAGGTCCCATCCTACATGTCACCTCCTCAAAGAGGTCATCTTTGGCCACCCCAAGGTAAGCTGTCACCCCCTAACACACATCTGGTTTTATTTCCTCATAGCAACTCATTCCTATCTAAATCTTACTCCTGTCTTTACTAGTTTATTGTCAGTCTCTCCTCCCCTCTGGATTTCTAGGTGTCCCCGGAGCCTAGCTCAGTGTCTGGCACATCATAGAGACCTGATATGATGTTGACTCTCTGACTGCCTGACTGTATTGACACCTACAATATTCAAGACATTCCTTAGAATAATTACATTAATCATATTATATAAGTGAATTCTAATTTTTATAACTATTCTGTAAGACAGCTATCAATATCCTTTCTCTTTTACAAATGAAGAAGCTAAGAAAAGATGAGGTGGCTTGTCCAAGATCACACAAAATAAAAAACAGAGACAGAAGTGGAAATCAAGTCTGTTGGCCTATAAAGCTAGTGGCCATTCCTATTCACCAGGTGAGGAGGAAGGTCGTAAATGTTGGGGAGGTGTCCATCTTCCATCCTTCAATCCACCCTTCCATCTATTCGTTCAGCCACCACTCACCTGTGCATCCATCCATCCACCTGTCTTTCCATCCATCCTCTACTCATCTACCCATCATTAATCCATCTTCCCAACCATCTACCCATTCCTCTACCCATCCATCTATTCCTCCATCCATCTACATATTTATCCACCCATTCACCCACCCACTCATCCATCAATCCATTCAGCATTCTATCCATCTACCCATTCTTTGATCCACCAACACATTCATATATCCACTGAGTCATTGGCATCCATCCATCCATCCATACCTACATTCATCTACTCACTTACCCATCTATCAGCCATCCCAATCCTCTGATTCCCCCATTCATCTTTTTGCCCTCATTCATCCACATGCTCCACTTCTAAATAGTAGATAAAACACAGTCCCTGTCCTCATAGACCTTATGTCTCAATGGTGATCACCATGATTCAAGACCAACAAGACTATTGCTAAGTCAGTGTCTCCCAAACCCAGCAGCCCCTCCCTCTGGCCTTGGTCACCTTCAGTCCAAGGACAGCCAGCCTCCCTGGATGGCTTTCATCCTGACTCTCTGTCTCACAACCACATCTCTTTCTCTGCCTCTTTTTTTTTTTTTTTTTTTTTTTTTTTTTTTTAGAGAGAGGGGAAGGTTGGGAGAAAGAGAGGGAGAGAAACATTGATGTGAGAGAGGAATATTGATTGGTTGCCTCCCATATGTGCCCCGACTAGGGACCGAACACACAACCCAGCATATGCCCTAACCAGGGATTGAACCCGTGACCTTTAGGTTTGTGGGACAATGCCCAACCAATTGAGCCACACTGGCTAGGGCTCCTCTATTAACCTTCTAAAGTGGGTCAAGGCTCAGGCTGGGAAGTGTGATGCCTAGCTATATTGCTGTGTGACGTGGGGCTGGGTGTTGTCCCTCTCAGAGCCCCAACTCCTCACCTGATCCATGTGGCAGAGGGGAACCTGGTTTTCTAAGAACCACTGCAACCTGAACACATGTCTGCTCCTTTTCATCCCTCTCTTCGTACACTGTGGGCCTCACTCCAAGGGAAAGTTTCTCTTTTATTCATGCAGATGTGTAGGAAGTGGGCATATCCTGAATAAGGCTGGTATGAAAGAGGCAGGTGGTAGCAATGGCAGAATACAAGATATGAAGCTCCCTTTCCATGCAGGTCTGACACCCTCCCCTGCTCTAAATTCTGCCATGGCTCCCAAGTGCCCTCAGGAAAGAATCCAAGCTCAGTTCAGCATCAGAGGCTCTTCAAGATCCAGTCTATGATGACACTCTGGCCTCATCTCCCATGTCTCACCTAATTCCTTCTCGACTCCAGTGATACCCCTTCATACCTTCAGGACTTTGCAAACCCAGTTCCTTCTGCCCATATCTGTAAGGACAGAGATCTATCCAGTTGTCTCACTGCTGTGTTTCACATCCATCATAGGGCCCAGAACACAGTTAAAGTACTTATCTTAATACGTAAATGAAATATTTCTCTACCTGGTTAGCTCCTATTCATCCTTCAAAGCCCCAGTTCTAATGCCCCTCTTGCATGCAGCAGGATTTCCCAGGCAGAATCCCTGATTCCCTATCTAGTTCCCTCAGCCCTGCATCCTTCCCTCAGACCCAACACTGACCACTATGGCTGTAGGTGCCAATGTCTGGCTCTGTCTATACATGGAGCACCCTTGGACCTCCCTTTCCCAGTATAAGGCAAGTCCCCAAAAGGTTTTTAGGAAGTGTTGACTGACTGACTGACTGACTGAATGCAAGAGTGTGGTCCTACTAAGTGTTCCTTATAGCTAGGTTCTCACCTGCCAGCAGCAGGGGTGAAAGAAAGAGACATGAGTCTATTTCAGAGATAGCTCATGGGTCCAATTCCAATGCCAGAATTTTATAGAAGAGACCTGCCAGCTTAGCCCCACATCAGAAGGGGACTCTGGGGCTCCCAAGAGCCTTTTTCCTTTCCAACCAGGGCAAAAGCTCCATCCTCCCCTCACCTGAAGCTACCAGAGTTAGAGCTCCTCTGGGCCTTTACACATGCTGTTATCTACACCAGAAATACCTTTCCCCATCAACAGATCCTTCTCACCCTTCAGGTCTCAGCTTAGTCACATAGTATGCCCAAGTCCTACTAACCAAGCATGAACTCTGTGTCAAAAACTTTAACTGCTGTTCACACCCCCATCTCCCCCGATCCCGATACAGGAGGCTTCTCTACCCTCCCAATTCTACAGAGGACAACAATGGGGCTTGGAGAGACAAAGGTGGCTACCCAAGTCCACATATCT